>NC_136856.1:24674595-24977095 GCF_951799975.1 Gobius niger | reverse complement strand
TGCACATCTTTTCCCTCAAACTCCCACTGAGAGACACAAATCAAAATGGCGTGGAACTATCCTGGAAAGTGATCTCTGAAATAGTTTGGACTCGGGCGGCCGTCCGGGGTCCACATGATCTTGGCGAGTTATTTATCGCACCACTCTCGCTCAGAGGGAACTTCTCTTGGCAGAGCTCCTACAAGTGCTCCAAGGGGGTTCTGCTGTAGACAAACAATCCTTTAACAATTGCTGAAGTGGTCCGCGGAGAGGACAGCAATCCCTTTTATTAAAACCACTTGTCTGACATGGCGTCTCTCCTTTCTCTGGCTAAGGTGCTCCATGATTGTTTTCAACCCTTTTTCTTTTGCTTTGACTGCTTGCTGCTTTTTTTCTTTCTTTCTTTTTTGTGCCTTTCCGTTGGCCTGGGTAAGGCTTGTAAAAAGGGGCTGGAGGGGGATATGATCGCATCCTGAACACAGTAAGTTGTGGCTTGGCCCGAGTCCAGCTTTGTCTGCGTCTCTCCCGGGCGCATTCTCATCTCCGGCACGCTCAGATTCCTCGTCTCCAGAGCACTTTGCCGGGCTCGTTGACTTGCGGTTGGGGAGATGAATTGCGGGGTATGAGTATGTTTGACAGATCTGGCCGGTCGCAAATGGACACGTGTCGAAGATGCGTCGGGGAATAGCCGTTTGACGTGGTGTTTGTTTAGATTATTTTGTTGGATGGGTTGACGGTATCACGCAGTGTTCGCTGACCCATAGTTATGTCGACACAAGCCAAGAATTCTGAACAATGTTGGCTCAAGGGTGCATACCGATTCTGTCCTCTGCGTTCATTCACGTGTCAGTCAATGCAAGTGGGACGACTTGACAGACATCCGGGGAAAGGCCCAGACACTTCTGGAATATAAGCCCAGGACCTTCTTGGGGTGAAACAAGAAGCAACCACTCAGTCACCATGATGCAATCGCAAATATCAGTATTACAGAATTTGAGCACACCGTCCGATGGCTTTTAAATGGGAAGCAATTTATTTTTTCACATGTCATTCATCAAATTGTTTCAAATAGTTTGTTGGATGTGTTGACAATACCATGCTGCTCTCTTGACCCGTGGAAGCCATAAGCAACGAGCCAAAAGACAACAAGAAAAATCAAAAAGTCTTAAAAGCTGGAACAATTTCAAAATTCGGTGCAAGGGGAAGCAGAGATTGATCGAAAGAGAGATCGACTTTGTCCGTAATCCTTTCCAGTTTGCAGATGACAAATAATGTGAAATAGGGCATTCTATCTTTTGCATAGCAGAGCATTCATCACGCATAAGCACTCGCCATACGGTTTTCAGATTTAGGAAAAGACGAACAGACGCAGAGCAGAGACTTTTTCAAGACGCGCTGTAATCCATTTTCAAAGCACCGAGAATGACAGATTCTTTCATACAATACGGTAATGGCTTTAAAGTAGTGCAAGAGCTGCTACGTATAAGAGGGTCTTTTTTTTCGGGGAGGGGGAAAGAGGAAGTTTGGGAATGGGCCCTGGAAGTTGTTGGATTAACAAGGATGTCCTCCTTGACCTGGGCGGGGTTCCCGAGAGGACACTGAGGGAAAGATTGGCCCGGGATGCTACTTCTCTGTGTGAAGACAAGACAAGGCTGCAGTCATAATAAAAAATAAAGACACTGCCAATGCAACTGATCGTAATAAAATATAGCCAGGATTGATGTCGTAATAAGCTTAAACATAAAAAAACAAGGCCAGCTTTACAAATCACGTCTACTCCAATGCTCAAGTCAGACTTGTGCGAAGATATATTTCGTGAAGCGATGTGCCTGCAAACTTCCTCTTAGTCATTACAATAAGGGCTAAAGCAAAACTGGTTATTTTCAACATGTCTTTTGGAGGAGGAATGTGAATTAGTTCTATACCCCATTAACCAAAGTGACCTGAATCTTTGTAGCAATTGGATCAGGTTATAAGATTATGGAAAGGTGTGCTTTAATGTCCCCACAGGGAAATATGTGCACCTCAGTACATCTGGGAAAAATGTGGAATGGTTCTCTCAATGAGGTCAGCTGAAAGGTTGCAATTATTTATGGAATAGGTCTCTGGACGGTCTTAACATGTATTAAAAAAATATACACGTACAATCTGAATGTTGAGAATTCACTGTATGCCGTAGTGGAAAGTCAGCGCTTGACCCATGATACAGGCCTAAACCGAGGTCTAGAGTCATAACAAACAAAAGTCAAACTTAACTGGGACTAAACCAACAATTTAGTGACACAAAGGCACCACAGCGTTTTCCATCTCCCCAATGTCAAACCAAAACTACCGCCCTCGTATGGATATTTTTCGACTATGATTTTTGTTCTTTTTTAGCAACTGCAATCACTCTAAGCTTGGTGCTTTCCCAGATCATGGCTCCAAGTGACCAAAGCCGTACCCATTTCCTGTATAGTCTCAATCTCTTCGCTCTCCTCTCGCATGATAAAGTCCAAGTCAAATTGTATCAAGGAACAACCTGCTTTCCCTGGAGGTTAGATTATTTTAACCCTGATTAGCTGTTTACAAGTTTATTCCGAATACTTCAAATGTGGACTTGCTTTTTTAAATTTTCTTTACGACATTTCAAAAAAATTCCTCTGTTGCACTTAGCGGTTGTTCCGCTGCCAACATCTGAGAAATTTTATTTTAACGGCGCGTGATTCTGGCACTGCTGTACAATGAGGTGTTATATTTGGAATAGCATCGAGGTCTGCTTTTTGACACGTTGAGTTCGACTTGGACTGGACTTGTGAGAAGCAGATGATGCAACGTGGAATCGTTCAAAGCGAGCGGCCAAGGATAACGCGAGCTGGAAGTCTGTCGACCCCCACCTCACGTTGTCTGAAGCGTATAATGAAGAGATTGCACCATTATGAAAAGATGGCTTCCTACGGTTTTATGATCACATGAGCTCAATGTTTGGAAGCGGAGCGTTGCATCATGAACTCCGGCATTAGGACATTTTTATCACCTAATGATTAAGATCGATTTCTATTGCTAATGATGGTTAGGACAGCACAACTTTGGAAAAAATAAGAAACTCATGGCTATTGATATTCAACCAGATTCTGGGATGGCAATTAGATAGATTTGTCGTTTTCACAAGACTGTTACCAAAACATTTTTTTTTTGGGTGTGATTTTCCCTGAGTTTTACAGCTTTCATAGTTTGCTCAAATGTCTTGCTTGTTTGGGAAACGTTTGGGATGTGGGAGAATTATGCTATTACTTTCGAAATTCCGCAATTTTGTCCCATTGACTAACAATGGGGTTTTCAGCAATGTTTTAGTTAGTTCAGCTTTCGCCATACTTTTCCAACTTCATTCATTCTTCTTTAGCTTGCATGTTTTGCTTTTAAGAAATGGAATTGTGGGGATTCCACCCATTCAATGGGACCTCTCATTCAAGTCATGTTTGCATTTTGTACTTGTTCCTCTTCAACTACTACAGGTTTACTTTCCTTCTGCAGATTTTTCCTTTTTTGTTTTTGGGAATTCTGGGTTTTCTTCTATTTGTCTTAAAGCAGAACTAAGTAACTTATGCCCCTGTAGGCCATAAGCGCCACTGCAGGTGTCGTAGCATGTTGCGTTCTTTTACTCATTCATTGTCCGTGAGAGTAAAAACTACGCTGACAGAAAAATCAAAGGGAGAGAGGGATATCGTACATCCTATTACACAATGGAGAGAATTTTTGTGACTCAATCTTGTAAATACTGCTAAAGTGGTGCTAACCCGCAGCTAGCTTTGCCCATTAGCCTGTTAGCTTCTTCTTCGTGATTTCATTATTAATGATATTCATCATTGTGTATTGGGCCTCCAACCCAGCACAGGCAAAGTTGCAATTGTAGTTTTCTAGCCTGAGACACCGGGGGAGATGAAAGACCCCCCAATCATCTCATTAACACTTGTATTACCCCCAGAGGGACTACGAAAAGGATTTATTAAGGTAAACAAGTTACTTAGTTCTTCTTTAATAAGACATCAGTGTGTCTTTTTGCATTTCTGCCAAATTTTCTGCAATGTCAAGTTTCTGATTAACTTTTGGTATAAGAGGTATTTCCCAAGATGGACCAGCGAGCATCTAACAACTACTTGATGTATTTGGGTAATTAGAAAGTACAAAACAAAGCATGTTTTTTGACATTTGCGAAAATTGGGCTTAGAAGGGCACAGCGGGTTACGTAACCACCGGCAGCTGGTGGGCGGAAAGTTCAAAACTCATCTGCATAATATTGTTCAAATCAAATCCAGTATTATTTTTCATAGCCCAATATCACTCTCACCAGGGCTTCCCAAATATGGTTGATTTGACAAACAGGAACCATTTAGAAACAATAAATGTAATGTACAGTTTAACAAATATCCAAATGAGCAGTCAGCAGGGAGCTTATGAGTCGTTGCCCTGAGGCGTTTTTCATCCTTGGGCCTAATTCCTTGAGTGTAAGGGAAAACTCAACGGACGGACAGGCTATAGATTGTGGTGTCCATGAGCAAGACAATTCAAAATTCAAACAACAAACATAAGTTGTCGTTTTGCCTTCTATTTTCTGCATCTTTCCTCATCTAAACCCTAACCAGGTGTGGTTCTTGCTTGAGCATGACCATATAAGTAGTTTCTGGCAGTCCTATTATGTTGGGGAAGATAAGGTTGGCTGCAGTTTACTCTGGGTTTACGGTGTTCATTGGCGAAGCATGCGAAATATTACTCATGTTTAATACAAACCACTGCTCACTTAATTAATCAGTCCGTGTACCCTTATTAAAAACAACTGCTGCGGTAAACGACAAAATATGTGCATTTTGGGGATTGCACTCAAATAATGGATTTTTTTTTTTTTGCTTCTGTATTGGCTTCTCCACTTCATTTGTCTGCAGGGAGCTTCGCTGGCGTGCAACTTGGAGGCTGAACCAAGTGATGATCTGCACTATATCTTCTCTAGATATAAAGGCTATGGTAGCAGTTTTCCTTTTTTTGTCACATCGAAAAATTTGCCTCTGCATTTAACCCATCGGGACTCGTGGCCAACTTCTCTTTCTTGATCTTTATGGCTGTGTTGTCAATGTTTGGCTCTCACTGATTGTTGCAAATGCATTACCATTGCTAAATGTCTGCTCCTTCTCACAGTGGTGATTGCATAATGTCCCGAGCAAGGGATAGAATTAAAATATATTATGTTGCCATATACTTTGATCTTGGTTGACCCGACAAAGCCGAGTGTGCGTGACTCTAATGTGCAGTGAAAGATATACCACCTTACTGATTTTCAAAGCAACTTTAAAAAAATGTGTTCCTTACGTGAGTCCAACCTTTCCGCCTTTGAAGGAGATTAGGGGAACATTGTGCACCAGAATAAAAAAAAATGAAAGAATAATGAGACAAAAACACATGGATTTTGGAAATACTGTATTACAATCCAGAAATTTCCAGTGGAATTTTCTGTTTCGTCTAATTGATTTTGACAGAGTTGCAGACAACTATTTAAAGCCACAGTTCACTTTGTAAACTGAATAAAATGCAAGCATTCATTTGAAATGAGTCTTCACTATGTTATTCTCCTTACCTGGCTCTGGAGCGGGACTCATGGAGTTAGTGGTACATTTGTATCCATTTGCAGCCATTAAACTGAATTATAAATACGTTGGCTGATGCATGCAAGGTTACTTTGTCACTGTGTTGTGGCATATTGATTTGCACAATCTAAACCAACTATATACCTGATTAATCCTGCTCAAAGCATTTTGCTCGCTAAAACTACCTCCAGATTGGAAGATAAACACTGCATGTCACAGGATTCATGTGGACACAAATCGATCATCCAATGACGTGCCTTTGACTACCCGTAAACTGTCCACGTGACCCACTAATTTGTAGACGAGAAGTCATCGACCTAAGCCATTATGTCAGAATACTTGAATCACATTCATAATAGCCCTTTACTAAGAAAACTAAGAAAACAACATGAAGTATAACAATGTGCCTTTGGCTTGACAGTATCAGGGAAAGTTATAACTAGGATAACATTCTTCGCAGTAGGTTTTATGAGCAGAGAGCAAGGATCGATTACATAACTTGTATTCAGCGTCTAAATCACACGACCTGTCGTTTGCACATACATCATAATCGCAATGGGAATTTGGCCACTGGATGAAATTTATCACCGCTTTTAGCAAGAACTCTGGCCTCAGACCTTCTCGACAAATACCTTCCATCACTTAAGGTCCGTAATCGACTGGAACCCCTTGAATCATTCAGACGCCTCCATAAATTATAAAGCCAGTGGCAGCCAGTTAGCAGCACCTGCAACTCGAAACAAGCTCTGGGTGTAACACAATCTGTGAGCTTGTAAACTAATGTGTTGTACCTGCTTCGTGCTCGAGGTTTGGTGAGGGAGAGTGCAGACGGCCAAGTGAGAGAAAGTCCAGGGTGGGCCAGTTTAGAAACGATGTTTTGATTGAGCCACATAATAAGATCCAAACTTCGTCATTGAAGGCGCGGTGAAAAGATAACAATTTACATTTTTCGCCTCCAAAATACTTTCTTTTCATAGCATTCTGCCTCATGTGAATGGAATCAGATCAGGCATTAGATCAGTCATTTAGCAAATAGTCTAAACACAAGCAAACCCCTATTGCACCGCCAGCCACTCAATGCGCAAAAACACTTGACTCCTTCACCCTTCTCCTTCTGACGCATGGTTTGAACCGAGCTAATTGTGCGGTAGCCTCTTCAGTGCGTTTAGTTCCTGCCCCATCGCCTCCTATGCGCCGACCCTAGTTTGCCGCTGACAACCTCCCCCCCCCTGACCTCGCTTCCTTCTCCCTCCAAAGTAGTTCTTTGATATCTCCCTCTCCCTGGGGATTGTATCGTTAATGCGAACCACAAGCTTTAATTATTGCTCAAAAGCTGCACTTCCATCCTAATTAGCGCTCTGCTCTGCTCAGAAGTGGGCCGTGTATTATTTACACATCAAGGGGACATGCGAGGCAGTGTGTGCGGATAAATATTCATTGTTTGTTGACTTTGCCCCCACGCTCCCTGGGCTCTGGGAGCGGCGAGATCCGCCGCTGTCATTGTGAGTGACTTTTTTTTTGTTTTTGTTGAAGGGTGTACGGGGGCTTGTTCTTCACTAATTATTTCACTCGCACAAGCCATTGAGTCCAGAGTCGCTTTAATAAGTGGACTACATCCCAGTCAAGTCGGACACATGAAAGATGTTCCATAATGAGCTTGTAATGGATGGTTTCATAAACAACAAAAAAGAATGCCATTGGAAATTTGGCCCCTGGTGTGCTGCAAGTCTGTGACACCATTTCAGCCCCTGCTCCCATGAGCTTTTACTTCTGGGTCATCTTAAATGAAGTTGTGAGGTTTCCAAAAAAAAGCGGGCCATGGCAGCTGTTGAGTTGGGTTTCCTGCCACTATTCAGTTGTAGACGAGATTTATAGAACACAAGAATCTGCTTTTCCGGTGCAGGGAGTTTGAACAGAGTGGTGCATGGGATGTGACACCCAGCGCCGTTGATTCAAGGCCTCACCTCCATTGTCTATTCTTTGCAGACTTGCATACTGCAACTGCTTCTATTGTAGAAACACTGGAAGTGTTTCTTTTCTTTGTCTTGTTATGCCTGAGTTCTAAGTGAAACAGACATGCAAGGCGTCGTATTGAGGGAGAGACTGTTCCATAACTTACAGGCCTTCACAGACAGAGCATTTTGTCCGCTGGCTGTTCTTCTGTAAGGCACCTCGTAGTCACCTGTAGAGGTGTCCTGGCACCAGTATGAGCACGCTTTGGTATGTGACACTGCTGTATATAGAGATTCCAACGATTAAATTGAGTTTGCGAAGTTTCCAGAATCATCAAATGGACTGGGTTGTTTGAATTGAGGTTGTTTTGCCTCTTCAGCAAAAGCTTCTTCTGCTCTCACTATCAATAATTTGCAATCAATGTCAATCAATAGCTGTCAGTATATACATCCTCCACTTTGATGGTGAGACTCTGGATAACTGAGAGCCCATAGAAATGCATTTAGCGCCAATGATGACAAAAATTCAGTTTGTGGTAAATCATGCAACAGATTTGATGGAACAATGGTTAAAATAGGCCACCGTTTTTCCATACTGAGATATGTTCTTACCTGAGCTTAGACGAGTTGATACGTACCTGTGTGGTCTTTGTGCGTGCCCGTGGAAGAGCGTGGTAGCTTCTATACAGTACATTGGGAGAGGCCAAATGCTAACAACATCTTTGGTCATTTTGCGTGACTGAGGGCACACACAAAGACCAGACAGCTACGTATCAACTTGTCTAAGCTCAGGCAAGAACATATCTCAGTATGTAAAAACGTTGGCCTGTTCCTTTAACAGAAGAGGTGTTCAATGCAGATACTGGGAAGAAAGTTATCTATAGGATAAACCTGGGATTACATTGAAGTGAGAAGTCCCGACAAGGCAGTAAAGGCAATTACAAAGCCAAACCCCGCGATCTTCTGAATTTTGGTTTAACTAGGCCCTGTGGCCGAAGTCTTCAAAGTGGGGCCCGCAGGACAAAAAGCGAGATGGTGCTTTTGCTGCAGGCGACTGGTAACTGGTACATTTCTGACCTCCAACTCGGAAAAATTCCCCGGAACGCAGTAACTGGTAATTACAACTTGTAAACTTGGAGACTTTACTGTAGATACGAGCTGAATACAGCGATACAAGTGGGGAAATATGCCATGTTACAAGTTGCGTGGAATGCAGCGTTCGGATTGAAATCTCCCTCAATTCTGTGTGCACTATCGTCAATTGTGTAGAAAAGCCAAACGGCATACATGTTGGTCTTTCTGCATGTTGAAGAAAATAATGTTCCTGGGAATAAGGGTTGATCATGTTAAGCCTTCAGTTTCCTATATAATTGTAGAGTGCTTGCATTACAGTAATGCATGTACCTCGTAGCAGTAGCTGGCAACAGAAATGGAATAAGTAGCCAAAGTGCCCGAACCTAATTTGTTGGCCTTTGCAGATAGCTTGTAGGGACATCCTGCAATGCTTGGGTAAAGATTTATCATAATCACTATCAACACTGGATATCTGATCAGCCGAGAATTTAAACACAGCTTGCACAGATTTATCGAAATAATAAACAACCAATGCGCAGCTAAATGTCTGTTATGATTCCGAAGTGGGCCTTGTTTACTGGCCTTGAAATGCATATTTGGGTTAGCGTTTGAAGTGAAAGGGGATCAGTGCTGAAACGGAATATGGCCACTGTAGAGGGAAACATTTGAAACCAGAAATGTCTCACTCTCGCTGTCTCTGGGGTTTCAGCTTTCCTCAAGGCCCAGGCTGTATTTGCATTGTAGATATAGGGCACATGCAGGAGCAATAATCAGTTGTGCAAATGGCCCGTGTTAGAAGATCTCTATGGTGTATCAGTATATACGTTTTGCATAATGGGTCTACAGCCAACTGCGCACTGTGTGAACCTTTTCTCAACGTTCATGACATATTTGTAGCATAAAAGTAACTCATAAGAGAAAAAAAGAAACAGAAAAAACGGTTGGCGATCTCTGCCTTCGATCATCCAAGTGTTGAAGCTTTTTACGTAGGAGAGGAGGAACATCTTTGATTCGTAGCCCAGTCCAGATGACAAATATTGAAAAAGCTTAAACTATGAGGGAAACTTCCAAATGAGTGAGTGATTAAATAACTAAATGTTGGTTCATTTTCCGTGAAATTTGCAAAAATTATGATCCGAAAATGACACGTTGAATTTCCCCGTATGAATTGCAAGCGATTATGGCAATATTAAATGCCATATAATTTACCTCAATTGATATAATGAAGCTTAAATTATGGAACAGTAAAGCTCATGCAATGTATCTTGAGGGAAAACTGTCATACTGTGTAATGCATAGTCATTATCCACGGGGTTGAGTAAAATATAGAACAAACTTGAAAGATCCTATGTGGGCGATTAGTAAATAGCTTTGCATTGGTATTTAAAGCAGGTTCTGACCAACACCTGGACCTAAAGGAATAAAGTAGTTTAAATTAAGCTATGAGCAAGCAATGATTCTTAGTTATTGTTTGAGCGCTGAAATAATGAGTCTGGGAAAGGTGTGTGGCCTTTACTTCCTGACGTCAATCACAAGTCCATGTCTGTTTTTAATCAGAACAACTTAAAACTTTTGGAAATCAAGGGTTTTACTCTCGCAGACGTGACGCTGCGTATTGGAACCCATCGTGGAATTCCCGCTTCGGACGTCCTGTCTCACGGGGGGTCTGTGGTCCAATGTGATGTCTGTTTATTTTTGCTTTAGAGGAGATGAAAGTGCAAATCCCCAAACTATAGCAGAGCTCCATCTACTGTTACGCTTTACAGTAAGTCCGGGTGGAACAGATAGCCTCAAGTCAATTTGTAAGCCATCGGGTTTCCATGAGCCCCAGTGACAGTGGGGGCTCTGAGGTCTACCAAAGAGAACCACAATATCAATTCTCCATATTCGAGATGACGGCTTTCAACATTTGAGAATTGTATCTGGACCAATGGGAAGAAACCACACTTGTGAACGGGAGCTGATGAAGAAAAATACCATTGTTACCGATGTGTGACCGAAAATGATAGAGATACGGCAATCTTTCCACAAACAATAATTTCTGTGCATGAACAAAATAGTGCCTTAAAGCAGTACTAGGTAACCTGTTTACCTAAAAAAAATCCCTTTTCTCCCCCTGGTGTCTCTGGCCAGAAAACCACAATTGCAACTCCGCTGCCTACGGGTCGGAGGCCCCAGTACACACTAATGGAATCATAGAGAAGAAGCTAACAGGCTAACGGGCAAAGCTAGCTTCGGGGTAGCGCCACTTAAACAGTATTTAGTCAAGTTTGAGAGAAAAAAAAAGATCTCCATTGTGTAATAGGATGTGCAATATCCCTCTCTCCCTTTGTCTATTCTGTCAGCGTAGTACTTACTCTCACGGTCAATTAATGAGCAAAAAAACGCGTCATGCTACGACACCTGCAGTGGCGCTTATGGCCTCTAGGGGTACGAGTAACTTAGTACTGCTTTAATAGTTATATAGTCTCCAAGAATTAAATGTGTACAGTTTTTGAGTTCTTGCGAATGGATTGTGGAAAATGGAACTGAATTACTGAACGTTTGCTTTTTCAAGTGGCCATGGTTTGTGGCCAAAACCTGATTGATTTTGGAATGTACTGTTCTTGTGATATTCGCATTGTGTCACCTAATATTACGGAAACAATACTTTGGCAACTTAGTGTTCAGCCCTAATCGTGTTCTCGCCTCCAGCCTGACCATAGTATTGAATTAGCACATAGATAGGGACGATAGCCAGATGAAGAAAAAATACTTTTTCTTTTTTTGGAATGCGCAATTTGGTTAGACTTAATATAGTAATCTGCAGAAATGGTGTTACACCATTTCTGAGACGTCTGTGTTATTAAAACCTTTTATGCCTTCGAATACCGTCTTCCTCAAAAACAGATGTCCTATTGTCAGCTGCAAAATTACATTCGGTCAAGTCACTCGCCCTGAAGTCCATGCTAATAAATTACTGTTTGGATAAAGCCATGCTTCACTCTGCTCCGTTTCTGACCTCTCGAGTCACTCTGCCACACTTCATCATTTCACAGTTTTCTCTCCGCCGCCTCCCGAGACTTCGAATCATAACTTTCCCCTCGCTTCTGCTGCTTCTTCATCATCATGTGAAATCCTAGATAGGCGACTCTTTTTTTTTCTCCCCTCACAGCTGCTGCAGGTTGGCTCTGCTTTAATGGAAAAAATCTTTCTCCTTTTGTGCAGGTGGAGATCACGCTTCAAGACGTCAATGACAACCCGCCGGTTTTCCCCAACGATATTATGGACCTGACCATTGAGGAGAATGTGGGAGATGGCTTCAAGATAATGCAGCTAACCGCCACCGATGCAGACGAGGTAATTATTTTGGAAATGTTGGAATTTGGTCGTGATTATGTCCATCCCAAGCCCATTTTCCACTGCAGGGCTTTCCCAACAAAATACTTATCCTGGGAAACGTTTTCAATTGGCCTCTTAACTTCTGCCCTCAATATGTTAAAACAGACAAATGAGTCATTCCAAGGGTGTTTTTCAGGGGTTGTTCTAATATGGTCTTGTTGACTGAAGTTAAGTCGATCAGGGTGGAAAAAAGTTGCGTGCTAAACATACACACTCACACCTGGACTAAAGGATAACATCTTTAAACTATTTTAAGTGCAGCGTAAACAGTCGTACACCGCCTGCATATGCATACGCACACTTCATGCTAAAAGAGGAAGATTAAAGAAACTGGATTATCATAAGAATGTGCAAAATGGATTTATGCAAACATTCACTTTTTTGTTTTGATTTTTTACCTTAAAGTAGTTCCATTTAACTTTTTATAGTCTCAGTTCCTCTGCAGCAGACTGGGCGGATCGGGGCGTGTTTCCACCCTAACATGAGCCAATCTGCTCCCACCCGGAGCAGTTTGCTTTTGGAATCTTGTTTATAAAGGAGGAATTTAAGCAAATTCAATGTTCTAAAAAGCAGAAATAGACAGAATTCCACCATATTTAACCAAATGCTTTCCTGTTTTGGCGATTAGCAGATGTATTGTATTGCAAGTTAATATGTTTAACTAAACATATTTTGTTAAATTAATTGATGTCATACATATGAGTTCTAAAGTCATAATTATAAGTTAAAACTTATGAATATAATGTCATAATTTTGACTTCTTAAGTTATATTTATGAGCTTATAGTTATGAGTTTTTAGAACAAAATTTACAGTGAACAGCTTTCAATTCATGCAACCCTCGAACTCCACATACACTTCGCTGTGCGTGCTTTATATATTTAAAAAAAAAAACTGATGGCTTTGTAGATGTTGGATTATTAAACAAATGAGAAGGACATTTCATGAGGCTTTCAGCTGCATCAGAACAGGTTTATCAGTTCACTATGTATTTTTTTAAATTTTGCATCCGTAGTCTCGCACTCTCAAACACACTCTCTTTCATCCTGGCTTATTGTAGATGCTTATAATAGTTGGGGAATCCAGCGTACGCGGAGGAAACCTACTCAGACATGGGGAGAACATGCAAACTCCACACAGAAAGGTCCCGTCCAGGTGGGAATCGAACCTGGGATCTGTGAGGCATGAGCGCTAACTGCTGAACCACCATGCCATAATGCTAAACTCTGACTGTATTAGCCGCTAACTGTTGCTGCGTCTGCTGCTTCAAACGTTTGCGATCTCTGCACTTGTTTGTGTTTACATGGTGAGGGGACGGGAGAGGGTGAGGAGGTGCCCTGTGAGGTGAGGGAGGTGCCCTGGGAGGTGAGGTAGGTGCCCTGTGAGGTGAGGGAGGTCCGGCGCTTGTCTGCTACTGCAGGACAAAGTTAACTCGCTGTTTCAAAGGTTCACATTGATCGAGCTATGCAATGTGGAAATGCAACCTTTCTGGTCCCGCAAAATGGAGTAGCTGAGGGCAGCTTTAAATCCATTACATTATGGAGATTTGTTGAAATGTTTTGTACAGATAGTGAAAGGATTTCCAAAAGTTAGTTATAAACAGGAAGTAGAGCTTGACCTCAGCCCTACAAGACAATACAAGTGCATAGGCCTGAAACACAAATTGGTTTGGTGGCTCCCACTAAATCCAACCACTCGTAAGTGAACCATGTTGTACTATTTTTGATAGAAGATGCTTTAAGTTCCATCGGCACACTTTTATATCCGCTCCCTCTCTTCACTTTTCCCTCCCTTCAAAAACCCCTTCCATTCTAAGTGATAATGTTATGTGAGACCTATAGCGGCCACCGGTGTCACAGAGCTGTAAGAGGCTGGTGATCAATTCTTCTCTCCGCTGTGCTGATAGTCCCTCTGCATTTGCTATAGTTCACATTACATCACCGGCATCACTCTCAATTAGTATAAGGCTCCATCTTAGGCCGCTTTAGGCAGGATATGGACATTAAATCCAGCAGTTAGCCAAACACAGAACCGGCCCGCTTCTCCCAAGGCCTGCGGTTCCCCTCGCAAAGCCAAACGACCCAGCAGAGCCAATGGAAAAGTCAAACCGTACAGGCGAGATACTGTATTAGGAGGAGGGGATATGGTCGGAGTTTTAATGTTAACTTATGAGGCCACACTTCTTTTATGGCACAGCTGTTCGCTCCTGCTGCATGTGCTCTGAATGTGAGAAAAGTCATGTACACTCTCCCTTCTGGACTACTCTTTTATCTTAATGCTCCTTCAACTGTAAATCTTAGACCTGGCCTTTTCATTTGGGACGCTTTAAAGTCATTATTTGATTATTTTGTTCGGCGAGTGCCAAGTGCTCAGTACTTTGATGTTTGAGTCGTGCATATGGTTTTGAAATCAGCGCGTTGGTTTTACACTCATTTTAATGTAAGTCAGGGTATAGAGAATATTTGGGTATGTTTTATCTGTAACGTGTAGGTTTACTCAAAACATAAACACAGATGTGAGATATTTTGTGGGAAAGCGTAGCACAATAGTGAGCTCGCTGGAAGGTTTGATAATAACACCTCTACAAAAGTCTGATACTACTTTTTTACCTTCTCGGTAACACTTTACATTACGGGCCGGCCAGAGGTAATTCTAGATACTTATTGTGGTACTTACGGTGGTACTTACAGTGATACAGTGGTAATTCTAGGTACTTATGGTGGTACTTATGGTGGTACTTGCAGTGGTACTTACGGTGGTACTTACAATGGGAAAAAAAAGTATTTGGCCAAAATCCAATAGAATGTCTATGTGAAACTGACCAAATACTTTTTTTCCCCACTGTACATTGGTACTTATGGTGGTACTTACAGTGGTACTTACAGTGGTAATTCTAGGTACTTATCGTGGTACTTAAAGGATACTATAGTGAGAATTGCAAGGTATGTACTTCTAGATACAGTGGTAACTCTTAGTAATGAAGGTTGTACTTCTTGTTTTCTCTATTGCTGATTTATGTTGTTTTATAGTCACAAAATCCTAGAAATTGCTTCTGTGTGTAGAAGTACCACATTTACTACCTATGAATTGCTGCTGTAGTATCCTTGAATTACCAATAAGTACCATTGATGTATCACTGTAACTACTAGAAACTATCACTTAAAGTACCAAATAAATAGAAGTACAACCTTCATTTCTAAGAGCATTACCACTGTATCTTTTAGTAATGAGAGATGCAGTGGTAACTCTGTGTCTCCCTAACCCTAATCCTAACCCCTAACCCTAATTACTAGCAATTACCACTTTTAGTACCATAATAAGAACCTAGAATTACCACTGTAAATGCTAGTACTTACCACTTTAAGTACCACAATAAGTACCAAGAAGTATCACTGTAATTACCACTGTAAGTACCACAATAAGTACCACTGTCATTACTAGTAATTACCACTGTAAGTAGCACGGATTTACCGGCCCGTAATGTAAAGTGTTACCTGTTACTCTGTTACAAAATATCGGCCACTGCTTCCTATCTCTCACAGCTTATCTTTGGACGTACATTTATTTCTGTGTTTTTGAGCTATGGCATGAGATTTTTCCCATGACGGTGATAGACAAAAGTCTCAGACAGCCAAAATCATGCAATGTGCACTCAGCTGTAGAGCTAATAAACAATAAAACCGTTTTGTCACTAATGACTTGAATGCAACACTCTCCATACAAATCTGTGTTAGGGGACCATTTACCCCTCTTTGACATATTTGGAAAATCACATAGCAGCTGTCAAATGTTACATTTTACCATTAAGCGTATTCTAATTTGTGCAATACATGTACAAAAACACAAGTGTCCATTTAAACAGTCCCGATCAACAAAGTCATTCTAATCTAACGCTGCACATTCATGGATTGGTAAATTACAGATGCTCGATGTTTACTGCGCCGTGAATAGGTTGCTAAAAAGAAGTATTCCGACTCAACGTTCGGTGCCAGATCAGAAGCGGGCCAACTACGTGCCCACATCCTTACAGCGGAAACTTGAGTTGCGCTGACACTAAACGCGCAGAATTCTGTGGAGCCCTGTAGGGAAAGCCACATGTGTGCGCCGGCGCCGAGAAGCCAAAAAGAGTGCAAGCTAGCTACCCCAATTCAGACAACATAATGATGGCAAGGCATGATGGGAAGTCACGTGTGTGTGTGTGTGTGTGTGCATTCACTAGACGGTAAAAAGAATAAGGTGTGGCATTGGAGATGAAAGAAAATTAAAACGCTGAATAAAATTGTATTACCGGTTTCAATAAAATGTTCCCACCTCATTTGCAAGACATATGCGGTGCTTTGGTAGGAACCGTTTTACTTGTATTCCTGACGTGGAAAGTATTACAACGTTGAAAAGAACTTAATGAAACAAGAGTGCAACAACAATGGAAAGTGTCTTGCCTTGCATATTAGTCACGTTTACAGCAGTACACTTGTGGAGTTGAATTTGCAGACAGAGAAAATTTGCTAAGAAACTTGACAATGTTTGTTGCCCCAAATTCATGCTTCTCCTGTGTCCGGGAGTTATTGTATTGCGTTCCTCCAGCATTTACTGAACGCCCAATCAAAATTTCGAACTGTACCTTTAAGTCCTATTATGCCTTTTGTCCTTCTGTGAACTCATGGATGTGAAACTAACCCCTTGTTCCAAATAATACCAATAACGTATTTCCGATGTCAGCACCTTTCACACCGTAAGCGTATTGCTCCAGCCCTTTTGATTTAACCGGAGCAGACATCTTGGGTGTCCAGTCCCTTTGTGAAGCTTTATCTCACAGCTCCTCTTGACAACGCGCTGCTTGTTTTCCAGGAGTCTTGTTATACTTGGCGCTCACATACAGGAGCCCATGTGTGTCCCCTACTTACTTCTCTCTCACTCCACTGCGAGGACTCTTCTGCTAAATGAGTTGCCTTCTGCTCCGGACTGCTTCTTTCTAATTGCTGCACCCCTCTCTCTCTCGTTCCCCCCTCCAACTTTGTCTTTGGAGGGCCCTAAAGTAGTCAAACTGTTCCAGGCGAGGGGTCAAGAGGCCAAGCAGTGGAGTGTGTTGACGCACTGAAGATCTTAATAACTTTTGCTCACCGAGACAAGAGACTGCAGGGATGAGCTTGGTTGGACATGTTGGTGCATTAATTTGGAACATTTCAGGCAATTTAATGCTTCCGTAGTTCATTATGTGCATGCTCACATGTGCATGTCTTGGACTGTTGCAGAGTACGATGCAAACTTAGGCTGACTGGACATCTCAATTCACCATAGATCGTTCCAGATTTTAGCCCATTATCCCGTGACCTTCTGGATTACTCCAGAACCATAGGTTTATCTTCATGTTTACACATGCGCTGTCCCTACGTTTTGTTTGTTTCACCTCAATGCTGATTATTCCACGTCATTGACAGAACACATTCGCAAACAATTCCACAAACAGATTGTTTCATGGGTGCAATGCAGCATGCTGGATCCTTCGTACTATATACGTTTTATAGAGCTAAGTGTAGTTCATTATCAGTTATTTATCATAATGTAAAATGTATGGATATTGAAGCTTTATTGAAAAACTATGCACGGATGCAGCCAAACCAAAATGCTGGTCTGGAGTACCACTAGATCTAAACCAGGTCTAGAAAGCCGCCTGAAGAACCCGTACCATGAATGATACCATACCCCAGTTTGAGAACCACAGAACTTGTTTTCTAAAATGTGCTCTATACGTAAAGTTAATTTGGATATTTGTATTTGCTCTGCCTTTGAACCATATCAGGAAATTAATTGGCATACCCCGGGTGTTGCTTTCCGGAGTGCGGCCCAGGTGCTTAATGGGATTGCCAGATACTTGAGTTGCTGATTGATGACAGCAGGGTCCTTAGATGAGTGGATGTGTGTGTGCGTGTGCGTGTGTGTGTGTGTGCGTGCATGTGCGTGTGTGTGTGTGTGTGTGTGTGCGTGCGCCTTAGGGCAGTTTGAGTTGGAGGTCTAAGCACCGTTCTGGTAATGCAATGAGGGACAAGGTCAGGAGCAGCCAGGTTGATCTGTCGTAAAAGCAGACTTCGGCTGAGATAAGAGCGAGACAAAAAATCCAGTCTTACAAAATTGACTAGGGTGAAACAGGTCGGCCAACAGAACTGCACTGGGTTTTGCATTATCTGCTGTGCTCAGAAGTCTGATAAAAATGTTAAATTGACTAGATCTAACTTGTAAATCTGCACAGTCTCCCCCAGTTGCCCAAGAACATGTCAGCCAATGTGATGTCTTTACCAGCGTTCTTAGTTTGATCTAATAAAGTATCAGGAAGGGAGACTGTGTGCTAATACTTTACTTGGGGTGACTGTGAGTTGGCGGTGGTCAGACGTGAACTAGATCGGTGCAGCGCTTCCGTCAGTCTGTTGCTTTTTTTTGCCACAATCACTGTGAAACCTTGATGGTTCTGCGCATATCCTCTATAAAGGGTTTGTATGGTTCATTTTCCATGACGTCCTCAGAAAGGGGAAGCACTGGTAAAAAAAACAGGTTTGCAATTTGAATTCCTTCTGTTCTGTCAACTGCTAATTGTTTATCTACTTGCAATTAACTCTTATTCTTGTTCGGATGCCAAGCGGGAAACGTGAGCCCTTTCATATTGGTCGACACAAAGGCATTACTCAAGATCCACCCTTTCTTCCGTTTTAACCACGCGTGAAATGTATTTACATCTCCGTCATGTGTGAGACCGTCCACAGCAACAGTGAAACACGTCAGTGTGCAGATAGGGCCTGAGCTTAATGCAACGCCCCCCCCCCTCATAAGCCTCCCCATTGTGCGGCCCAGATCTAAACGCATCGCATAAAACAAGCGGCATGACTGAAAGAGTTCCTTTTAGCTTAGCTCTTAACACACTGTAACCGGAGCCTCCCCCTCCGTCACTGCTGGCTTTTTGATGTTGCGTTTTGTCTTTTGGCAGAGCGAGCCGGTCGTCTGATCTGGCATTGTCCGCGGCACAAATATAAACGTCAGCTCCTGTCACCAGTCCTATTCAGTTGTCATAGCGCGTTGGGGGCCTCCTCTCCTGTTCCCAAAAAGCTCACTGTGGTTATCGCATGTGTCGCGCTGCATGTTTACGTCTGAGGTAACAGGGGATCTATTAGCTGCATTTATAGAGGAACACTATAGCCCACCGAAAAGTTCAAAGTCAAAAGGGAGGCTCTCCATGCAACCACGGCCATTCTTTCCAGTGCGACTCTATGCATGATGTAAGTCAATGTGTGTCCAGGATACAAACAGGAGCTAACTTTAGCGAATGACCTAATCATAATGTTGTCATAAGTTTATCTTTTAGGTAGGAGTAGCTGATGCTTTTGAGACTCTTCCAAACGTCCTTGATAGGATGATTTTTCTTTTTTTTCCCTCCGCCCTGTCCCTATCTCCCATCTGTAATCTCATCCATGGCCAAGAGCACAAGGCCTGCTTTTACGTAGATTCTTCAATTCTCCGTCACAGAAAGGGGCTTCATTCATGCCAGACAAGCAGTCAGGTTGATCTCTGGACGTGGCACGCTAACATGTGTGGTAAACAATCTGATTTCCTAACAGTTAGAGAAGACTTTGAAGTTTATAATCATGAAGCTTGAGAAACTAGCGGCCTAGAAAGTTCAGCCAAGTTGAGTTAACCCGCTGGCCCCTCTCTGAACTTCGAGAAATGCGCCTGTAATCTTTGAGCCACCACCAGTTTAGAGTAAGCAGCCCTCTGTTCTTCGATTGTGTTTATTTGCACTTGTTTTGCATGACTTCTTATCAGATGATGCCCACCATAATTTGTAGTTAGCAGTTTTATTTTCGAGTTCAATTCAAATACATTATTTTGAAAAACCTGAAGTATGCCTGAGAATTGTTCATTT
This sequence comes from Gobius niger, assembly GCF_951799975.1. Lineage (NCBI taxonomy): Eukaryota > Metazoa > Chordata > Actinopteri > Gobiiformes > Gobiidae > Gobius > Gobius niger. The sequence continues at coordinate 24,957,186 of NC_136856.1, read as the reverse complement.
TAATTATATGTTTGAGCCGATTGCTTGACCAGACATGTTCTGTTCCCGATAACAGACAGGAGAAGAGAATTAGCACAAGCTATGACATCGCAGTCACACATAAATATGATGTTGTAAATGCTTTCTGTGTCTAAGGTTTCTATAATGGGCAAAACCAACCTAAACAAAAAGAGAGTCCCTCCATAAATGTACAAATTTGAATTATGCATTTGGGCTGCACGGTGTGAGGGGGAAAAATGCAATAATGAATTGCAATATTATTAAGATATTTTCCTAACAGTAAGTTTACTGACACTGCCCACTCCTTTATGCTTTATTTTTTCATCCAAATGATCAAAACAAAACTTGCATTGTACACTACAAAATTGTACTAAAGCTGAACTTTTGCAGATGTTTCGGGTTAGGATTTGTAACTCTCTGTTGGATGGAAGAGCTCATGAATTTAGCGATGTATTGTCATTATCCTATATTGCAATAACTAATACATTTTGTGGATTTTGTTCAGATCATCTCTTGCTAGCTGCTAACTGCCTGTGCGCCTACAGGGCCCCAACGCTCTAGTGACCTACACCATCATCAGCGGGGCGGACGACAGCTTCCGGGTCGACCCTGAATCCGGTGACCTGATCGCCACCAAGAAGCTGGACCGAGAGCGGCGATCCAAGTATTCCCTCCTGGTGCGTGCGGACGACGGGAAGCAGTCATCTGACATGAGGCTGAACATCACTGTCAAGGACGTCAACGATCACACGCCAAAGTTCTCGCGCCTGACATACTCATTCGACATCCCGGAGGACACGGCTCCAGGTAGGACTGTACATTTTTACTCGTGCGACTGGTTCATCCTCTGGGGACATACAACTCTGCGATGCCAAGAATGTCAATGTCAGTCAGTTATCTGCTAGCCCTGTTGCTGGATGCCTCCTTAGAGAAAGTATGTATATCTCCTTAGAGAAAGTAGTTCTAACCTGTAGAAGCCCAATACCACACAAATGAGGTTGACAAATCTTTTAAAGAGCACAGTTCGTGCACAAAGTAATTCAAAGTGCTTTTGAATTATTACGTATAACAAAAATAACCATTAGCGAAAAGAATACTTTTTGTTGTCTCCATTCACAGCTCACACTGGATTTTAACTGGATCAATCTGACATGTTAAACAAAGTATTACATTATCATTTGCAGTGACTGGTTGTACATAAATAGCTTTCTGATTGAATAAAAATAAACTTAACTTTGAAATTAAAGCTGCACTACCTGAATCGGTCAGTTTTCAAACTGTGAAAGTCGTAGTTAGTGGAGTAAAATCTCCCAGTCGTTGCCTAAACGCGTTCCTAGCTCTGACAGACCCTCCCGTTCATCCCGATTGTTTCGCTTCAGTTAATTTTGAAGCACATCTCAGCTGGAGTTCACAGCGACACAGCTTTGAGCCGTGAAATGGTTGAACCGCGCAAGCTAGCATTGTGCTAATTTAGCCTCCGACTTCTTCTATTGCCGTGGGCGAAAATGCGCACACCTCACATGCTGTGTTCACAATGAAGATATTCGGTGACAAAAGACTTTTGCGCTAATACTATAAAACGAATTGATTACCCCAGCTTTAATAGTTTGATGAGTGAATATGGTATATCGTGATGCTTGGTGACAACTCAGATTTGTGTCTTTCCTATGGTTATCCCAGTGGAATTTAGTCAATGTCAATGCCTTTCACTCAGTTGTCCTCTGCAAGATACTTTCCTACTGTTGAACTCTTGCTCATATGCTGAAAACCTTTTTTATTATTATTATTATATAAACGTTAACGTAAACTTTTACGAGTTCCTGAAATGCTACCAAATCATCTGCATTTTCATTTAGGGCTGTATCACGATTGCCAGAGGTCAGTAGTAACAACAAGGGTGATCCTTGATTTATATGGAAATACTACATCAGCGACTAGCCTGATTTACAAGTGCACTGACAGTTGTCTGGCGAAGCTGCTTCACCTTTTGCTCCTTCACTTTACGAGAACAAAAATGCATTGTGTTGCTGTTTTATTTGGATGCCTTTATGTTGTAATACTAATAGACGTGACTTATAGGGTTTTCTCCACCTCTAGACATAATAAATTGCACGCGATAACAAAAGGTGCCAAAAAGTGCGCTCTCTCTTGTTATTTTTGGGAACTGGCAAAGAATAGACTGCTCCAATGGTATCAATAAAGTCATCTTAACAACCCCCTGTAGATGCATTAAAGTCACTGTATGCGGTTGGCCGATAAAATCACGCTCCTGGGTTAACCGATGCGTAATATAAAGTCTTTTGTCTACCGCTCGCAGGCTCCATCGTGGCGGCGATCCTGGCCAGTGACTCGGATTCGGGGGTGAACGGGGAAGTGACATACTCGCTGGAGGAGGACGACGAAGACGGGACCTTCATCTTGAACCCGGTCACGGGGGTGTTCAACGTGACGAGGGCGCTGGACTATGAGACGCAGCAGTACTACATCCTGACAGCCCGTGCGCAAGATGGCGGAGTACAGGCCAGCACTGTCCGCGTCTACTTCAACGTGCTGGATGTGAACGACAACCCGCCCGTCTTCAACGCTACGATGTACAGCGCCTCGGTGTCAGAGAGTCTGCCCCCCGGCTCCAGCATCGTGACTGTAGGGGCGACGGATGATGATGATGGTGAGTGTTTCTCTGATGAAAAAAGGGTGGGTGGGTTCTCAAACACGGTTGTCTTCTCTGCATCATACACGACCTTGTACGGCAGGGTCACAGAAAGCCTGTAACCTTGCCAACATGCACTCCATGTACCCACTTCAAATCAACCGTGCAATGCGAAGTCCCAGAGAAACAGCCAAGTCACATTACAGACTTCGCTTTTACAAAAAAAACATTGATCTGCCTCGATACGGAGCAAATGACTCCTCCTCGAGTTTTCAACAGTAACAGTTGCTAGGTCCAGAATGGGAAACCCCAAATATTTATGCGTACGATCAACATTTTGGCTAAACCGAGAAGCAACGCCTAAAAATGTGAACAGATCTTTGAAGCCGCAGCGCACTTTTGGACATCTAAATCAAATGCAAGTTTCCTGAGAAGGTTAATATACAGTAATACATGCCTGTCACTCTGTTATGACTACTTACCCAGCAGCTCTCAAGGCCTCTGTTTTCATTTTCACATACATTTAGTGTTACGCATGGATGAGCTGATGAAATATTACATGCTGAGGGTATTATTAAGTGGCTTAAGATATTTTTTTGCATTTCAGGTGGTCGCTTGTGTGCTATGCGGTCTTTTTTTTTTTCTTTCCTTGGCTGTAATTACTGCTTCACCCAGACCTAATGTGGTTATTGCGACCTACATTCCAATGAAATATGCACGAGTCCGGCTTCTTCTCTGCCGCATAATGTGACCACGCCGCTGTCGTTTAACATACAGTGCAGGGCAGTCAAAATAGAACCATTGTTAACACTTCCTAAGCTGTGACCTGTGATCCCCAGACTGTTGGTGGACTGTGTAGCCTGGGGCAATAAAGGTACTCTTAACAAAACTGCTGTGTCATTCTAGTCAGTAAATATAAAACAAAAAATGTGATTGTGGTAAGGTAAATATACAGTACATGCAAGCAACTGAGGTGTACTTAGTAATTCCGGCCGTGAAAGGTGATGAAACTTCCCATTCCCATTGAGTTGAATTACAGACCTCCACAAAGCCCATTTGACGTTAAGTTGTAAGGGAAGCTGTAGATTAGGACTGATTCGCAGTCTTTTTGTCTATTTAGTTACAGGAAGAGTAAGCAAATCTGCTCGACTCAAGGGACTTTCCAAAACGTACTATCAGTGTAGGAAGTGGTCATCCGTGGTGTTTGACTTTTGATGCCGATCTGTCAGGCTGTGTGAAGTGACAGAGGCCTTCGCGGACAGGGGCACAAACTTGTGTACACGTACAATTAGTGGAAATGGATGTTGATAAAGATTTCAAGTGGCTTATTCAGCAAAGTTAACAATTCACTTTGTAACAATACATGGCTGTCGCAGCTATCAGTCCATGACCTCCATTATAGTAGTGTATAGGTGTTATCTACAAGGATATAATGAATGTCCAAGGAGGCAAATCCTAGAATGTGCAAAGTATCTGTCATCTTGGTAGTTTGTCAAAATATCAAGGTCGTAAGAAACATATTGTTTCAGATATGCAATTTGTAATATTTATTAATAGTTTGAAGGGACTTTCCAGTAGGTCTGTTCTCAACACTTTGTAAGTTAATCATGACAAATTCTGACCCAAATCAAAGATTATTCAATAGATTACCCTTTGATAATACCGTATATACTACACATTAAAAATGCATACAGAATGTTCGGTTGATTCAAGGCAAGCGTTGATCATAAGACTTTCTGTCCAAAACAACAAAAATGGAAAATCCAAATATTGTATTACTAAATGCCCATGACCCTCTTAAAATGGTCTTGAATGGAATTCACTTTTGGCTAGCAGCCCAACCACTCCATTTTGTCAGATGTAATTTGGACATCTCAAGGGCCAGATTGGAGTACATTGATGCACTAGTGTTTTCGTAATGTGGAGTACTATTAATACAATAAATTGCGTCATGCCTTTTAATGAAATGTAGTGTTTTTTTGCAATTAATTCCTTTCACTGTATTTTCAGTGAACACTCATCAATGACAAATATTACACATTCATATCATCCAGTCCATTAGGGCGTGTTATGACAAACCTATGGGAATTTTTTCTTTCTCTCTCCAACTTGGGACACATTTGTGAAATAAACAAAAGGACATCTGGAATATTTAATATCTTATTGAACCACATTTGCCCTGCTAGACCTGTATAATGTTCATATGACCTAGAATCAATACATTACCGTCACGTAAATGATCCTTCTACGGACCAAGGAGCCGTGCGTCTGGGTCCTAATAGAGACTCTATGCTGCCACTGTTTGGTTGGTAAACACGAGGGCGCTGTCGGCAATTTACTGTTCAAATTGAACCTGATCACATTTTTCAATTAGATTCCTGTCTGAGCCCCTGGAGAGCTGCAAATGTGTGAATATTCTTAGCTTAGCATTGGCCTAAAATACCAGCTCTCTCTGACCTCCTGCCTTGTGTTCTAGGTTCCAATGCCCAGCTGCTGTACACCATTGCATCTGGCGATCCCTCGGGACACTTCACCATTAGAAAAGATGGGGTTCTCCAGAGTAAGAAAGCTCTGGACAGAGAAACCCAATCTTTCTACAACTTGGTTATCACTGTCAATGACCTGGCGCCACCGCCGATGACCCGTTTTACCAGCACAGCACAGGTTTCCATCATCCTCCTTGACGTCAATGACTGTTCGCCGACTTTCACCTCACAAAAGATGACCTACATACAAGAGAACACCCCAGTGGATACTGTGGTGTTCGTTGCCCAAGCTACAGATGCAGACAGCGGGCCGAACAGCTATGTGGAATACTCCCTTAGAGGACCTTTCGGGAGCAAATTTAGCATTGGAACGATTGACGGAAATGTTCGATTGGTCGGGGAGTTGGACCGCGAAGAACTTTCCAACTACACACTGACTGTCGTGGCGATGGATAAAGGCGAGCCTCCACTTTCTACAACAATGGATGTGACTATGATAGTCCTAGACGTCAATGACAACACGCCAAGCTTTTCGCAAAACATCTATGACATCGAGATCGAGGAGAATACCTTAACGGGAACTGACGTCGTCCAAGTGTTCGCAAGTGACGCCGACGAAGGCACAAATGGACAGATACGCTTTTCAGTGTCAGGTGGAAACTCTGATTTTAGGATTGATTCGGTGACAGGGGTTATTTCGGTGGCCAGACAGTTGGACAGGGAGGCCAAGTCTTTGTATTCGCTGGTGGTCCAGGCGTCAGACAGAGGGAGCACACCCAGAGTGGACAAGGCTACGGTTAACATAGTTCTGCTGGATGTGAACGACTGCACACCAGAGTTTGAGCTGTCGCCGTATACAGTCAGTGTGCAGGAGAATCTACAAGATCTACCCAGGAACATTCTACAGGTCAGTACCACACTATAGCATCGCAATGAACCGCTAGTTTGCGCTTTTGTTTTCTTAACTAAGTGGACAAACATATGACGCATGAAATTTAGAGCTTGGATTAAAGTATTAGCTCTAGTTTAATGGCCAACAACAATACAAATATCTCCACTTCATGAGCATAGCAAAACTGCATTGCAGAGTTTTACAATTGTGACCAGGGCCAAACAGGCATTAGTTTAGTGTGGATAAATGCTGTGGACCACCCAATGGGAGCTTGATTGATTGGATGACTATTACGCCGTGAAGATTTCTTCTGCACAAAAGAACTTAGGTGATCAGTTTCCCACTTAAATATCAGTTATTATCTTACACTTATTCAATACTTTTATAACATTTATTTTGCTAAATATAAATACCTTTTAGCATTAATATCTAAAAGTACCTGCTGAATGAAAGGAAGACAGTTTGAATGGCAGTCCCAGGATCTTAAATGGCCTAATGCTTTAACTAAATCCAATAACCTAATAAGTGAAGGCATGTTAGTGATATCAATGTACCAAGTCACTTAGTGGGGTGGTCGTTTTAGGCTGAACACTTGACTAGAAACAATAATGAAAATGAAAAATGACTGCAATTTGCTCTGCACAATTAGCATTTCATAGGATTCCAGTGAAATATAAAACTTGGTTAAATTATATGACAAGGCAGTTGGGGCCATAAGCACTCCGGTGGTGAAATGAGCCGTACATAAAGAATGGAGGGAAAGAAGTAGTTTCCAGTGACGGAGTGTTTGGGCTTTGTGCATGAGCTGTGTCTGAGGGAGCCTACACTTAGGGGAGAAGAAGGAGGGCTCGAATGGAGAATTGTTCCATCCAGACACACACACACCTGAAAATGGCATCTATGAAGGCACGGAAAGACTGGGAAACCTAACTGTGTACTGTAGTAGTGGGGTTGCCGTGGCGTTCCATTGCAATTGCGAGGAACTTATAAAATCTTTTTCTTTTGTAGGTTGTTGCGAGAGACGATGACCAGGGAGCTAACGGCCAGCTCAGCTACATGCTCAGTGGTGGGAACGACGTCGGCGCCTTCACCCTGTCCTCCAGTGGGCAGCTCAGCCTGACGCAGACCCTCGATCGAGAGACCCAAGGAAGATACACCCTACTGATCACAGCCACGGACTCAGGTGCCTCCACACTCCACCTCTTTGGCTTCCATATCTCTCATAATACACTGCAGACGCCACGCAGAGTTCTTTTATTTCCCACAAAACGTCTGCCAACACAATATAGGGCACAGGGGCTTCAAGTATAGAATTAGTGACATGAAAAGATTGCATTTGTGCCTATTTTAGAGCAGCAGATTCGACCGCATAATTTTACCCAGCCCTTGGCCTCAGTGCTGACCTCTTCAAAATGATGACGTTATGTGAACACAACCTATTGTCTGTATTTCAGCAGACTCATTTGTTTGCGTTCTAACCACACTCACTTATCATCTACGGCTGCTGAAGGCTGGTGTAATTTGTCCCGCGGAAGACATTTTGTAATCAACCACTGAAACCAAAAGTTGAAGATGACTATATTCCAAAACGGCCAAGTCGACCGTTTCAATCTCACAATGTTCTTTTTCTTTTTTGTGCAAACGACAACAAACATTGAGACAGTTTTAGCTTTCAAAATTCTGGCTTATTTTGCGACCCAGAAGTTTGACTGAATGCTGTCCACTGTTTATTTGGATACAGCGGTAGAGCTTGTTATAGCCAGATAAAAGGTTACCTTGTTTTTGCATAGAGGCCAGCTAATGTGCAGTTAAAGCCGTACATGCATATCCTCGTCGCAGCCAAATCACATGGTATTTCGGATAAGTATACGCTTCTCTTGAGCCACTCTGGCTCAGGGACCGTGGTCTGAGGGAGTTCAGTGTCATTCCATGTGACCATTCATAATGCTTGGGTATTTTTGAGCGTGGACAGCGCTTCGGTGAGAATTGGGACAAAGTTGCATGAGGTGAAGCTCCTGCTCTGGTATATTCAGAAAAGCAAGCTTATGATGTAGATGATGTTTAAAGAAAGTGAATTGGAATATTCACAACTGAAAGAGGTGTGTTGTACATAGTGATTAGCAGTTTTGTCTGAATTAAGTTGAAGGAAAAAGTAGCGCCGTCAGTGGGTCACTCTTCGTCCTGAAAGCTTTGAAATGTTGCTTTTAAATTCCCTGTGAAAAATCAGGATGTTTTGATTGCTTTCGGAAATTGCCTTTATGCACTTCAGTTCGATAGACTGTAGCACCCTGCAAAGATGTGTCAACACTGCTCTAGAGTTAGCATGATTCCATATTCCATTTCTATAATATGTTTGCACTCAACGATCAAATTTAGGGGTTTGCCACTTGGACAAAATTACCCCAGAAACCCAACGTACTAATCAGCATCCATGTCCCTTATGTCCCGAATCACCATGGATCCATTTTTAGAGCCTGACGTCCAAATATTATGACAGGACGTTTGCGTAAGACACATTGGATTCGGGCTCCTAAATATGAAAATATCAAAACAGCCCCATAATGACAGTGGAGTCCAAATTACCCAGCAGCATTTTGTCACATACTTGAGGCCAGACAGCTTAGAGGGGGGAAATGGTTCTCCTCAGCGCTATCTGGCAGGAAATGTAGAAGGTGGATGGTGCAGACATGTCTCCAAGTCCGCTGTCTCCCATAAACCATTCGCGACCACAGCCATCCATTCCGACAGAGAGTCCTGAGGTCGCCTTTATCTTCGCAGGCAACTGCTCCTTTTCACTTGTTCTATTCCGAAAGGGCCGTGTAGTGCAGAGGGAAAGAAAAAAAAAAAAAAAGCTTGAGATTTATCACGCGCTGCCTTTCGCCTTTCCATTTTAAGTTAAAAGCCAGTGCCAGGACTTAGGGCTACATGAGCTGTTTGTGTTGGATTGCCATACCGGGAAGTTATGAAAAATAGAAGTGGGGATTAGCCATGGTGATTTGTGCTTCAAGTGAGAGCTGCAGTGTTACTCCTTGGCGAAAGAGACCCCTGCAGTCTGCTAATTGTTCGATCTACTTTTGCCTGCTCTCAATAAAAGCTAAAGGTAGTACAGACAAACGGCTGCTGTCAACACATCAACCACATTTGTAAGACACCAAAAAATCTATAGGCACCCTCATGGACACAAAGAAAATAGCCATACGCTCGTGAGTTTAAAAGTTGATCTCTATTTTCTCGCCATCCGTTCGCCTCCAAGACTTGTTCTAAATGGCTGCCTTCTGACAGGGAACGGTTACAAGGAAAACAAAAGCACTCACCTGGTGCTGGTTCTCATAATGCGTTTGGCCCGGGAAGAGTGAGTTTGGCAAGGGCCTATCATTATTTGAATATATGAGCGGAGCCCTGAAATGTGGCATTCCTCCGGGCTCCATAAATGTGTTTTACAAGCGCAAACCTGACCGTCGGACCTGGGATATTTTCTCTCCCCCCCTCTTCTTTGTTTATTGAATTTTTTCGGAGCATTTTTGAGCGCAGATAAAGGCCGATATTAAGGGGGGGGTTGGATTGCCTCGAGCTCCTCCGTACAATTAGGATCAGCTGCGCAGCCTTGTAAATGTAAGGTAGAAGAAAGTAAATCAGCGCGACGTCCAGCTGAGATGTGCTCTAAAATATTATGTTGTGAAGGTTCTTTATGAGCAGCTGGAGTTTCCCATCGCATGATGAGCTTGCTCAGCTTCATCAGTGCGTTGGCTAAATTTGCACATGACTGCCGTGTGCTGAGAACCTTGAATATACTATTCTTTATATACCTGTCTTTAATATATGTTTTTCATTTTGCCGTCATGAAATGTAGGGCACTTCTAAGTAAAGTTTTGGCATCAGACTGCAGGGCTCTTGTCTGTTTTCAAAGGTACAAATTGCAATCCTCTGGTGACTCCACTATAAAATATTGTTTCCAGCCTGGTACATTTTGGCGAAGAAATTCACCGTTAATCGAAGCCAAAAATAATATAAGCAACAGAAGAGAAGCCTTGTCAGCCACTCTCTCGCAACATGCAGTTGAAACAAGGAACGACCAACAAGGCGGCCAACAGTGTCCAGGTTTGAGATTTCAGCTCAAAACATGCACAATATCCTTCAGCTTGGGCCTTTTTCCCATAAACTATAGGACAATTATAGGACATTAAATTTGGCGCATCATGCATAATTGAGGCTGAAAAAACACTTGCATTAATTAAATGTATATTCTGAGAAATATCTATATAACGAGCTGGCCAGGATTTCAAATTAGTCATAAGTGCCCTCTGCTGGCAGGAGTGGCTATGACACTTTATTAAACCGTACAAACAAGCTTTCACCTAACGGCATGTTAGCAAATCCATCGCATAAGAACTGCTCAGAACGAGTGCAGTGATGATTTACGAGCAATTTTATGTTCCCTCTGTGGACGCTATAAAAGTAATCCAGGACACAGTGTACAGTACAATACTGCACAGATTGGAGCCCTTCAGCAATAGAATAAGAAACAACCAAAGTCAACAGGATTACAGTATAGACGTACAGTATAGACGTACAGTATAGACGTAACAATGGTGAAAAGCCTGAAAAGTTAAAGCTGGTATTGTCAGTTTATGTCTTGTACTTTTCTTTTGCTTCCATAGATCTACATTGTTAATGCGTTTGAGAAAGAGCATCCTATATACAGTCATGGAATTCCTCCATTTCCACAGTCACTATACCAGCATGTGGAAGCACAGTATGCACGACACGTGGTGGTGAGAACTTCCTCAGGCCACATTGACATGCTCTGGTCACATTTATTAAAGCGAAAGCACAGTAAATCCTCTGCCCATGCTTATTACGGGGGATATGGTTGCATTGGAAATCCCATGTCTTTTAAATTGCTCCACAGAACTGTTCGCACACAGCTTTTTGACTGCGACCGACCTTTAATGACCATTCCTATACAATTTAAGAGACTCTTTTAGTCTCGTAAATGGTTCCCACAGTAGGTCTTGTCTTAACTAGCTACAATAACAGTCACCAGTATTCGCAATTTACACATGGTAACTTAAAGGCAACTTTATGCGTAGAAAGTGAGTCGAAGGAGAAGAAATACAGAGACACACAGCGCAGCATTTCACACAATGAATTAGTCTCACAGCAAAAAAAAATAGCTTTGTCTGTGTCTGGCTGACCATTAGAAGCACATTTTGTTTTGTTGACATGTCTAATTGTGACATTGCAACAAATATCCTGGAATGTTCCGGTGTGTGGCTTTGAAAACAGTAAAAACTAATACACATAGAGAATTCAGACGGCATAGTCGCCCATTGACAGATTAAAACGTGTGTTGCTCCAAGAATGTCTTCGAGTGTACAATGTGCAATTCACTGTACAGCGTTATAATGAATGAATGAAAGCATAGCACGACCGCTGCTTGATACCCATCTTCCACATGCCACGCTAAATCTTTATTCACAATCCCCTTCCCTAAAGGATTTCGACAGCATGAAGTTCAGTGGCAACCCAGGACATTCCCAAATAAAAATATCGAGTTCCTCAAATGAACTTTTTACAGAGCTGTAACATTGCGGACTGGCTTTTTAACTATTAACAATGTGGGCACGGGGAGTTTTTTTTTCTTTTTTTTTTTTCAACGTTTCTCCAAATGCCGAACACTCAATTGCCAGTTTGGGTTGTTTTTTTGGGGGGGTATAAATCGCTTTTTGGTGACTGACTAGCTCCTACAGAATGGCGGTGTGGGTTTGGACTGCAAAGAGGGCCATTTAACGATGTTTATTTGTGCTTTTTCTTTTCAAATATCGGTTGCCACTTCTGGCAAATTCTGCATTCGAAGTAGCAGAAGCAGCTTTTTGAATTAGAAAATCGACAAAAAGTGCAGGCAAGCGTTTCCACCCACCCCCGCAGTAATATTGTGAACATTATGGGCTTTTTTTTTTTCTTGAAAGCTTTGGTTGAAAGAACTACTTTCTGGTTATGATCTGCTAGGATTGAGTTCTCACCATAAAATGACTGTGAAGCTGCCATCCCTAAATATTAACCGTCGCAGCAAATAAAAGCGCAATTGTAATAAAAACACAATGGCAAAGCACTTTATTAAATTTCACAAGGAGCCTTTCAATATGAGAGAAAGTCAGAACGGGTTGTCCAATGATTTTGTTTCCAAACCGCCGAGGTCTATCCGTGGCATATGGAGAAGGAATTATGCAGAAGCGCTCAGACAAATCACTTCATAAATAAGAGCTGTACGGCGTTTAAGGTTTAATTTGACGAATGCTCCCGAGATGCTGTGCTATTAGGAATACTCCAAGGCACAATTTGGAGGAAACCAATATGTTTTCCTCTCTGCAAGATCTGTCCAAAAAGAGATTTTGCCTTTAAAGGCTCTATACCAGATTTTCTTTCATTTTTTTGTTTACAAATAATGAAAGTGTAAAGTGTAATTGTTAGTTGTCAGTTGTGGTCCAAACCCTTTCTTTTCTCTCACACATTTCTCACACACGTTTTTCACAGGTATGAGTTTTTAAACAAGTTGTACAAGTTTCAGTGTGCAATACTGTCGCAGCAATGGAAACTACAACTATCTGCTAGTTCATGGTCGATAAAGGCTTTGTAATTAGCTGCATTTTAGTGCATTTTCTCCAGTTCAGCTTTACCCAAATCCATAAGGTCACAGCCTATAGGGCAGTGTAGCGCCTCATTTGAAAGCTAAGACCTACAAAACTCATCTTTTTCCTCATGTTGTTGTCACTTTTTGCGATTTTGACACTTTTTTCAAGAAGCCTTAAAGGAATAGGCCACCGTTTTTACATACTGAGATATGTTCTTACCTTAGCTTAGACAAGTTCATTTGTACCTGTCTGGTCTTCACGCGTGCCCTCAGTCACGTAAACACAGCACAGACGGTGTTATCATTTAGCCTGTCCTCCTCTTCTCCTCTATAGCTCCAAACGCAGTGAAGATAGAAGCTGCCAAGCTCTTCCACTACTTCATATTTAAATATGCTGAGATATGTTCATACCTTTGCTCAGACGAGTTCATTTGTGTATATCCTGCAAGTTCAAAAAAAAATGTTAAAAATGCTTTATAATTAGATGCACAGTGTTTTTTGGCTGATTTTACAATACTAAAGAAGGACAAAGCAGATGTTGTTAAAAATAAAATAAAAAATCAGGCATAGTGCTTGAAAGAAACGTGTATTGTGCTGTGATTGGATGTGTTTTTAGGCTTACAGTTACAATCAGTCACATTCAGTATCTTACCAAGGAACACAATGATGTGTTTCAGTGCTATGCTAAACTCGACTAATGGTTCATTTGAAAAGACCTGACAACTGAATTTCCTCTTATGGACAAAGAACAATCCCTTTGCGTCCCTCTTGGCTTCAGGCGAAGGTCTGAACAATCATGTCTTCGTAGGGCGTGTTGAGAAATTACACTTTTCATTTAGCTGCATGCAAGTGGCCAACTTCAAAAAGCCACGTCCATTTATAAAAGTAGTGTGTGAAGTCATGGGTTGAGATGGCCTCGCTCAGATATCCTCTCTCTCCTGGTCGTGTTACTGTGAGAAACTTGTGTTGACTCTGTTATGTTTGGCGGCCTCCTCAGTGAGACAGCTCAGTGCTGCGGGCTCCATCGGGCCTTTTCACAGCCGTTGGAAGAGGTCACATTAAAAGCAGCTTTGTCGCAAAGCAACAGGTTCTCAGAGCCACAAAAATGTCAATTCGGACTCAAAGGCGGCCATTTTCTCCCTTCTTCTCCTCGCCGTAATGATGTGCCTTATTTACGCTGTCTCTTAAGAACTCAATCTAAGTGCAGTCTATAAACAGTAATTAACAGTTTAGCCCTAAGCTCAGCGCCGCAGATTCATTCGTCTTCTTGAATCCAGCGTGTCCCCTACATCTCACTTTAATGAACATGCTTGTTTGGACACCCTGAGTTCACCCCTCCTGCGATTTCTTTCACTCCCCCGTGTAGTTTTCAGACTTTTAATGGGTTATGTTTTATTCAGAAAAAGGGAAATTATTTTAAGTTCAGTGGATAAAAAAATCCTAAAAACTAAAAATGAAATTCAGAGAGATTTGTCGGTGGCACCTTATTTGTTAGGACACTTTTGTCACGATCTGATACATATCACAATACTCAGGGGCCGATCCGATATGTATTGAGATAAAGCAAGTAATTATGATAAGTAATACCTTAAATTGTGTCTAAAGTCAGTAAAGTTTGTAAACGAAATGCCATTTGACATTTATTGAAGTGTTATGTCCAAGTATTAAAAAGTACTGCAATACTTGATAAAGTATCGATGCTTGGTATTGCAGCACGATCCGATATTTTGTCCTATTCTTAATGTTATCACTATTTTTGTCTAACAGTGAAACATATAGTGACACGTAGTGGGTTTAGCCTAGCTGAGCTGTCTTTGGCCATTCAGGAAAGTTCAGCTCTGTGGCCAGTTCTTTTCACTTACCTTGAAATGAAAAGGCACAACCTCTAAATAATCTAATATTTTTTGAGCCAGACTTAAAACCAGCGAACAGGAATGGGATATGAATTAGGGCTGAATAATTGTATCTAATTTTTCCATTTTTCATCCGATTGTTTCAGTATCTAGGTTCAGTTCTCAGTGTACATTTTAAACATAATAGTTTAGCAGTTAGTTCAGTCTTCGATCAAATGTAATGCCTCTGGATATAATACATTTCATGTTGTTTGTTCAGGGTTGCCAGATTTTGTGCATAAGTGAAATCAGGATATTTTGTTTTGTTTTGGAAGGAATATTGAACTACATTATGACCCAACAAAAAAAAGACATCACGTAAAGATCCCCCGCCTTTGAGATTTGCTGATGCGATTCCGAATCTATTGTGTTCATGTGTATTCCCAGTATGAATACTGTTTGAACCCACTGTTCGATTAACAGATTATCTCCATAGTGCCAGAGGAGACACTCAAACTGTCCTCTTAACGCGCCTTACCCCGGCGAATGCCCACGGCTTTGCTCCGGGGGGTGTCTGCCGCTGTTACCTCCGCGTAGACCTGCCCCTCCCCTACCTCGCTCTCCCTCCCCAACGGCAGCTGCACCGATTCAAAAAACACACCACTTAATCACCAATCAACACATGTTTTCGTACCCCCTCCGGTTCGGCAAGCATGTCCCCGGCACCTTCTTGGAGGTTAATGTGATTTGTCCGCTGGTAATGTACACTAATAAGGTGCTTAGACCCCGCCATATGCTGATGCTAGACAATGCTTTGTGGCTTTGAGAGGCTTACCGGGAAGTTGTCTGCCGGCAGGGGTAGGGGCAGAGGCGAGGGGCGGCAGATGGGCAAGTTTGTCTTAAAGTCCTCAAAGCTTGTTATTCTGGACGAGCCAAGTCTTTCCAGGGTTATTTCGGGTTCTCCCATTCTCTCCGGACGTGATTCAATCGGCGGACTGTAGCTTAAGTGTGAGCGCAGTGAAACACAAGCCTTGAAACGCAAGACTTTAATAACTTTGGGGTAGCTTGTGAAATATCAAGAGGTGTTGTCCATTTCTGTATGCATATATGTGGAAGATGCTGGAGTTGGTGTGTGCTGAAAGCGCAGTTAAGCCCTCTAACTGGATTTGTCACATTGTTGTACTGCGCTGTTTGCATGTTTGCCCAACCCAAAAACTCAAGGATAATGCAGTAATCGGCGCTGTAAGCATTCACAGGGGAAAGTAAGATGACACAAAGTCTATTTTTTATTTCCTAACTAGATGCTCATCAGGAGAGAATCACTTTTCAAGCATGTCTGATGGATACCCATAGATCGTAAAATGCTTTGAGAGATGCTTTGAAAGTTTGGCCTCTGGTAAAAAAAAAAAAAAAGAAAAAAAAAAATCCATCCAATCCAATAAGCATACTGTAGGAGAATTAATATAAATAATGGCAAGGATCTCAACTTTTTCACCCACCACTCACTCATTCACACTCCCATTCATACACCAGTATACGCACACACCGGAGGCAAGGCAGGTGAAGTGTCTTGCCCAAAAACACTGTGCATCTTGAGGAGGCTGGATTCGAACCCCCAATTTTCCGATCACGAGACGTCCCGCTGTACCATCTGCGCCAATAATCTTCAAACATCACTAAATTAAAATAATAAACAAAATAATAGTTGTGGACAAAGTTCTCAAGCTGGGCAGGGAGATACCATTTGACGTTGAACTAACTCAGAGGGATGTTTATTAGCAGAACTAAGTAACTCATGCCCCTAGAGGCCATATGCGCCACTGCAGGTGTCATAGCATGTTACGTTTTTTTACTCATTAATTGACTGTGAGAGTAAATACTGGGGTGACAGAAAAGACAAAGGGAGAGATTGAGATTGTACATCCAAATACACAATGGAGATCATTTGTTTCACTCAAACTTGGCTGTAAATACTGTTTAAGTCGCACTAGCCCGCAGTTAGCTTTGCCCGTTAGCCTGTTAGCTTCTTCTTTGTGATTCTATTAGTGTGTATTGGGGCCTCAGACCCCCAGAGGGACTACGAAAAGGATTTATTAAGGCAAGCAAGTTACTTAGTACTGCTTTAAGTTGACCACTCCTCAGCATTAGTTCAAGTTAGTGCAGTCCAATCCAGCGGAAACAGAGAAGTGTCTGTGTGGGTAAAGAATGGAAAAGAAAAAGGCAGGTGTGGTGGAAAACAAAAGGGTTAGGGTTAGGTTATATATTTTTCATCTACAGAGCTTGGTGCTTGACTGTGGAGATGTATCAGGCTCAGACTATGTGCGCGGCGGCCCATGCAAAAAGAGAAAGTGTCATGGGCAGGAATCAATCCTACGATCTTTGACTTACAAAACGAACTACGAGTTGAGCTAGAACATGTGGGCCGGTCTAAATTGGTCCACATGCCCACGGGGAGACCTCATTTCCCGGGCCAAAATGAGGTCCCAGCACACCCCTGGACCTGTGTCATCGTGTGTCATTCCCACATATGAGCAATGTGCAACATCGAATACAATGTTTTGTTTTCTTGATTGAATTAAAGCACACAGAGTACCCTCGTGGTTATAAATTTGCTATGCAAGTTTCTACTTCATCCTGGTGTGCATTAGCTGCTCGTCGGACCAAACCTTATCAAAATACCATCGAACTGAGGTATGTTTTATTCCCATCTCCTAGTGCAGCACGTTAGATTATCAGCAAGCCGCGCTCTCTAACTTGCTCAAGCTCGATGATGCGGCTCTTTGGTCATGGAAAAGCGTAACCACTTTTCTTTTTCTTTTTTTTTCTTTGGGAAGATTAACCAACCAAGCCTCTCTGGCTGGACTCGTCTCAAATTCCTTGGTTGCAGTAATGACTAAGGTAGAACTCGAATCGCCCACACGTTTGGAACCGAGTCACTTAAAACGGAACATTTTTAGAAGCATTCGGCGAACGGTGCAAATCCCATAAATGCAAGTGTCGCGTATGAAAATGAATGGTGTGTTCCAATAAATTAAATGGAATATAGTGACTCAAGCAATTTTTCATCTCAGAGAATGTCTGTGGGCGAGACTTTACCAAAATAGCTACTGTAAGAAAGTGTGATGTCCAAGTGAACCTTTTTATAGCACTTCTTAAAAACCTTGCCCAATCTGTGACTTATTTTAAACTCCGTTAAGGAGTTGGTCATTCTATGAGGCGTAAACACTTGATCTAAGGCGACACCGTAGGCACTGGCAGGTCATGGTAGTTTGCAGTTCTCACTGACCTAAGATTAACCTGCTGGGGCGATTAAAGACGCTAGCCTGAGACACTGGTGCGGTAACAGCTTAATTACTTTGATCTGGTCTGGCCGACAAACCAACCACAAGTCATAAAAGAATGGATTGGCATAAAATGTTTACATTTCTATAGTTGTATCTCAAGCTAGTTTAAAGAGAAAGTTAGTAACTACTAGAGATGAACAATTAACACATTGAGTGCCAAAAATTTGACAAAACTAGACACTCTAATACACTTTGTGTGTGATTTTAGTAGCTCTGTGATGAACAGAAGTGAAATAAATGATGATGAAAAACTCGTGAAAATCATAATCTGCACATTTCATATATATTATATTGCGTTTCTTTTCTTTCTTTTTTTAGTCCGAGAGGGCGTGGTGTTGTGTAGCGAACAGCTGTAAACCCAACACTTCTATCTCGCTCTCCGGAGCGCGTTTAACAAAGAGCAGCTTCCGATGTACAGATCGAAACACATTTTAACATTTGTCTGAGTTTTTAAATGGTCAAAATCGGTCCAAGGACGGCTGAGAAACATCCGGGTTAAGTCTTCAATCCGAGAACCAGGCTGTTTAAATGCACGGGCGATAAAAGTGATCGATACACGTGGTGTTTCAAAACATGTCAACAATGTTACCGTTGAAAATTGACCTGAAACAGAGATATTTAGGCATTTGCCTCTTCCCATAACGTTAGTGTCTGTTCAGAGAGGATAGAAGAGGAGAGAATTGGAGAGAGGAGTTAATCAGAAAGGAGTGTTGCATAAAACCCCCGTTATCTCCGTTTCTAGAAAAAAAAAAATGTGATTTTGATCAAAACTAGCCTCTGTTTAGCTAAGATTTCTCAGGAACCGAGGAGAATTAAACTGTTTTCACCTACGGAGAGCTCAGAGTCTCACCTTTCAAACGAACCACAGCATGTGTCCATAGCTATACACAAAATACGCTGTGATGCTAAAAATATCATAATAAAGGGTCTGGATTGTTGGCACTCAAGCAGTGCGGCACTCAGTGTGTTAATCGCAATCACGTCAAAGTCGGATTAGCCAAAACGCTCTGCTGATCAGGCTTTCAAATTCATGAATCGTTCTCTGCAGACAGTAGTGGGAACAACACATGACATACTAAAAATGTGCATTAATTGTGTAAAAGTTGGACGCTCTGTTATTATTCTGATATTCCAAAGGATTCATAAAAAGAAAATACATTATTCTGTGAACAGTCCCTCTACTGTTACTTACAATGTTGAATGCAGACATTAATTCTATCCACCATATGAGGAGAAAAGAGGAAATAGGCTGCGGTTGTGTGTTGCCTTGTGAAAACTATAAAACTGTACAAAACTACTGCAGGAATGAAAGAATAAAGGTCCGGGCAAAGGGTTTGCCAATGGAAAAAATCTTAAGAGTAACCACAGAGCATGGCAGCCTGGTGGGCAGCAGTCTCCCACTGCAATCTTCCACAGACCTTTTCCATGGCTAAATGATGTCACTGTCGCAGAGCTCCGGGCCAGTTAGGGACACTTCTTTCACTATATTGCTACACAACTAACTATTATAATAGGGAGATTTTATAGAGAGTATAATTTAGTCACTGGAAATTAATCTCTTAACCCTTGTGCCTTAACACAGTGCATTTAACATGTTACACCTCATTTGAACAATAAAAAAATGAAAATAAATTAAAACACAATTGATCTAAACAGATCTTTTTCCCCGCAATGTTGCCGTGTTGTCGTCACTTTTATGAAAAAAAAAATTTAAATTGCGTTCTCATGATCGGAAGGTCAGTGCTTCGAATCCCGGTTCCTGAAGGTGCCTACTGTCGTTGTGTCCTTGGGCAAGACACTTCACCCACCTTGCCTCCAGTGTCTGCGTACTCTGCTGTATGAATGGGTGACTGGTAACTTACTGTAAAGTGCTTTGGGTCTGATCAAGTTAGAAAAGCGCTATATAAGTTGAGTCCATTTACCATTTACATTTTTGTAAATGGATTGATTTGACATGAAATATATGAATGAAAAAAGTAGGTAGGAAAGAAACGTTACGCTATGCTATGTTATTCTAAGGTTTATGGTAATGAAAGTAGGTTTCATTCTGAGACTTTGTCTGTCAAAAGCAGCCAAAAAGCTTGAAGCTGGCATCTCTCTCCACTCTTTGAATTCCTCTCATATGAACTCACTTGTCCCGAAAATGAAAATGTACGACACTTCTGTATTGTTTTCCAAACTATTACAGGTATGTGGTGGAATTTGATGAATTAGAAACAGACCAGTGCAGTTAGCCCTTCATATTAATCTTAAGCATGTCTTACTGTAACCATAACTATTTTCAGACAACTTCCATCTACAAGCAGAGTCCTTTACCTGAAAGCGCAAAGTCCACTGTGATGACTAAATCTGTCAGCCCCTGCCATGTAACTAGATAGATCTGAACTATTCACACTTTGGACAGAAGGTCTGCAGAGAAACAGCTGCTGGAGGGATATGCGATAGCAGTTAGCCCCGGGAGGCTGAGGAGGCACGTCCTGAGGCAAAGCCGTGACGCTCGGAGACGCAATGCACCGAAATAAAGACATGGGAAGCACCGCAGTTGGACCTGCGCCGAGTAGGTATATAGCTGTATGTTGGAGTGTTCGAGTCACAGTTCTAATCCAGATTAGACCAAGTTGTTTGTGTTACATGGGTTATTTCAGGCTCTGGTTCTCAAGCAGAGGCGCTTGCACCAACGGTGGAATATGGTCATGTGGCTTGTGGCACAGCTAGAAGGTCCAGGGGTCGATCTCCTGGCTGGATGGGGACTCTCTGTGTGGAGTTTCCTTTAGGTGCTCTGGGATCCCCAACCACTAAAGACATAATGAATGAGAGTGTGTTTGAGAGTACAAGTGTGGGACAACGGATGCAAATTAGCCTATGGCTACAATCCGGCGTGGTGTGTTTGAGAGTGTGTGCATTAACATGCCCTGTGCCAACCAAATAAACAAACACATAAATGACTTTGGCTATAAACCAAATACCTGTAGCACTAAACCAAGACCAAAGGTCTTTATTTAGTCTTGATTGAGTCAAGAATTCATTTCATATTAGTAACAGTCCTTGTCATCGTAATTAACTTACTCCTGGTTAAGAACATTTTTTAGTTTATCTTTCTTATTCTTATAGCTTAATTACTTTACAGATACATTTTTTTCTCATAGATCAATTTACATTGTTTGCCCCTTGCCACTAAAAAGCCTTCATCTATAAATCCGTGTCGGTACCTGGTGTGAATTGTTTGAGAACCAATGACTTAAGGCAAAGTGTGAGGTTCTGGAGGTCAGAGGTGACTTCAGCACAAGGACAGAGGGGGTGAGCGAGGGGCTGCAGTCCCGACATGGCAGTAAACAGGTTGTGACATCACATCCTGTTCAGTAGTCAAACACAAACACATTGATAGACGTTGGCTGTTTTCCGCTCCATAGAGAAACAATAGCGCAGAGGATCCAACAGTGAGGCGGTTCAAAGAGGTAACTGGCCTAGTTTTAGAACAGCCGTAACATTATGACCATTATGAGCTCTGACAGGTGAAGTGAATGGGCTACTGTGTCAACTGTCACTGATATTATGTCATGTGTGAGAATCCAATGTTTGGAAGGTTTGACCCAGTTTTTGTCATGGAGTAAAAGATCAACCACGTCTTTGGAGCAAAACAGAAGATTTGTAAAGGTGCAGTGTGTAAGAAAACAAGGTTAACCAAATCATCTTTGCAATGTTAATAATGTCTCACAGTATTGTTCTGTATGGTATAGTATTGAAATAACCTATAATGCAATAAATATCATACCAGAGAGTTTAATCAACACAAGTGGTGACAATCGGCAGCCCTGTCGGTGTCCAAGATTAATCAGGAAAGGCGCTGATGATCCGTGTGAATTAAAATCGTGTTCCATCACAAAACTATACCATAAACTTTTAGCACGATTGCGATTACTATACCCTGAAATGTGTATGCCGTTACTTCATTCTTGATCCGCAAGATGACTAACACTCTGCCCAGCACCGGGGCCTTGTGCCAACCAAACTGTAGCTTAACGGCCAGCAACACACACCTCACTGACCTGGATCTCCTGTCATTTAATAGGATCAATTTAACACAGGTGTGTCCCTAAGCTGTCACCGTGGCAACCCGCTGTACCACGCCTTTTCACTCATGTATATACTTCTCCAATGGGATTAGAAAGCCACAGGGCCACTGTGACGCTGACAAAGCCATTCTGCTGACTGCTATTGTTTATGCTCTTAGCCACTCGTTGCGGTCGCCTGATTACATAATGTGCCCACAATGATGCTGCTGTTACCTAAACGTAGGCCACAGTTTTACATTTTCCTCCTGGGTAAGGTTTCTTCTGGTGTCCGACAACAAATATGTTTTTGCTTGGTAACCTCACGGATAATCTTACACTGATTTAGTTGGGATACTGTGTTTTTGTAATCATAAATATTTGTGAAAGCAGGAGGCTATAATCACTTAGGGTTTCAACATGGTCGGTAATAAGGGGTAAACAAACACGGCTGGTTCATATCAGTCAAAGTTTTACCAGCATATTTTTCAGTGAGAATCTTGCTTATAATTGACCTGATGCATCCCGGCCACTAGTTCATTATAAAGCCATGTGGTGGAGAGATTTTGCAGTCAACTGTCTCAAATCCCATTTACAGAGAATCCACTGCCCTCCTGTGAGCGGCTGTGCTGGTGGGCCACACACCCCACACACTATGATCCAATTTGTTGCTGTTTGTAAAGGAAATTCATTTCCTCTCCCGCCGCAGGGGGTCATGGTATGAAGTGTCCAATTTAACAGCAATCACATGGCTTAGAGGGATTTCATTTGAGACGTTTGAATGCTTAAACTGATTTGAAAAGTTGCTGACATGCATTGAATGAAATGTTTGGATCTCTACATCTGTATCCTTTGTACGGTTTAGGTTCAGTAATCCCAGTCCAAATTGTCCACCACAGCAGAATATTACGACAGTTAAATACAGATTTGACGTTATTGCCTTTTTTTGAAATGGCCAGACTGAAATACTGTGTCTGGTACTCAATAACTGTAGTCTAGGGAATTGAATTTAATAAATCTCATGTAGTGTCATGAACAAATGAATGCACCACCACATAAAGGTTGCCACATTTTCATGAAGTGTTTTTCTTTCATTAAGATTATTATATCTTTTTACATACTATATCTTTTAAATGTTTTTACATTTTTTTGCCTTAAGGTGAGCTCAAGCATCTGATGTTTTTCACCGATGAGGACATATGCGTCTGGGACACTCAATCAGTATATTCTTATAACCTCAGCTACAATATCATGCCTTTAAAATGTGTTCTGTGACATCAGCTTCCAGCTTATGTTTAAATTTGGGTAAAGGCTATATCTGCCGATATACCATTACAGTTGGGACTGTGAGGGCAGCGTTTGCAAAGCCAATGCATCTTCCTGTATCACCATTTTGCGCTTCTCATTTTCATCTGCTATTGATTTAAAAGCCTCCCCCAGGGCCAAAGTCAGCTTCATTTCGTCACTCGCTCTGGGAGATACTTTCTGCTGAAAATAGCAAATCTCCTCACTCAAATTCCTCTCTCTGCAACGTGCAGTGTATCCTAAAATAGATACTTTGCTGTGTAGAGATCAAATGGTGTGTCCAGGACCCCAAGAAGGACGCCTGGAAGATTGGGTTACACAGACAGTGTGCTCTTTAGATGTGTTTCGTGCTGATGTGTGTTGATGTGGTAATATAGTCGGTGGAAAGTCTTGGGAAGGGAGCGTGGTACATATGGGGAGCCTTAATAGGATATGCACTGGTCCTCGAAAGCATGTGACAAGTTGTGTCCAATAAACCACAATCCATCGAATGTCAAGCAAAGTCTTAATGGCACGCATATGATACATATGATATGGTTCTCAAGTGGAATCGCTTCATGACCCACATTTAACCTACCAAGCATACAGGCCACGACTCAAATAAAAATCTCTTATAATTAATGCTTGAATCTACAAGCATTAATTATAGGAGAATTTTATCAGAACCTTTTATCACCGAGCATTTTTTGCTAAAAGAAGTGGAATGCGTAATTTATTTTTTCCATTTTTCAATTACAAGCTTCAGAATTTGTCTCTTATCACTAATGGTTTTTGTTTGACATTCTCGCAGGTTCTCCATCTCTAAGTGGGACGGGTACTGTGGTTGTGATAGTGGAAGACGTGAATGACAACCTTCCAGTTTTCACCGCCTCTGTGTTTCACACCACCATCCCCGAGGACGCGCCCACCGGGACAGATGTGCTGCTGGTCAACAGCTCGGACGCTGACATGGGCCTCAATGGAGTCATAAGGTAGATGATGAGCCTGATTTTTTAAGGTCCATTATCTTAACTTACATTGAACCGCACCAAAAAAATCTGAAATCTTACCTATATCATTTCATCTTTAGTTGATCATAAACTAAAATGACCTGAAATATAATTGTGGTCGAGGATATAATGCTACCACTGTGTCTTTGGACAAAATACTTATACTTGGCATTTTACTGCCTACTCATCCAGCTTCCAAGTTGTGATAATCTCTTCCTCTATGTAGAGCAGTGGTTCCGAAAGTCGGGGTTGGAACCCCCTGGGGGGTCGCGGGCAGCTGAATTGGCAAGATGATTTTGAGACCATATTTTTTACATTTCTGACATTAAATTTTATGCATTTTTGATTGAAAGCTGCATCTATTCGTGAAATTAATCTAAATAGAATCCAAACTAACACCATTTAACCAGATTTTAAATGTTTTGCACCTCAAATTATTATATACGATTAAAGTGTGCTCATCAAGTATTAATAAGCATTAGTAATCATTTTAGGGTTAGGGGAAGGGTTATGGTTAAGGTTTGGTCTAGGGTTGGCTATGAATAAGCGTGTTATTAATGGCCTATTAGTACGTTAACAGATAAAAGTATAATAAGCAGTGTGTTAATACTTTACAAGCATATTAGCAATGCTTATTAGTAGCTAGTTAAAAGGGTTGTGGCCTGAAATGTTTGGCTACCCCTTATGTAGAGAATAGACACTAAGGTTGTGCATTATAAATTATGTAAAATGAAACAAAAAAAAACTGATGATTGTCATACTGTTCTCTCACCTCAGTTGTACCCCTATGACTAACCAGGCCACATTAACTCCTCCACAGTGGGCATATCTTTTCAGGACACACAAGACTTTGGTGTGGTTTAGTAAGCCCTCCAATCCCAGCTTGTGTTGCAAACTGCAGACAGTCTACTTCCCACCGCGTTTAGTCAGCACCTAAAGTCATTGTTTGAACTGTTGTCCTCAACCTGGACAGCAGCCTTTTCCATTCCCATAAACCCTCGGCGGGGGAGCATCAGTCCGTGGGTCCCGAATCGAGCGCTGATTCAGATGCCCCGCGCCCCTTGCTGGTCCCACTGGGGGGTACCACTACGCGTTCCATTTTCCCAAAACACGTTAATGAGGACGTTAATTGCCTGTGACAGTATACTAGTCGTGTCCATCCGGGTTAGCGAGGGGTCTAGGTCTTTTAATGAAGACCCCGCAATGATTTTAGTCACTTATTAGTTTTGCTTCTCACAGCCTATTAAGAGAACGTCCCAGGCTAGACTTGTTACTGGCCAGTGTTCAGACCGCAAGCTCCTGTGGCTAGTTTTTGTTTTGGAATGATATGTAAACAAGCCATGCATTCACTCTTGTATTCACACGTTGTTCGGCAATTTGTTATCGCATGTCTAGAGCTGGATGCTTTGGCGTAAGTCTTTTGAAAATATGCAGTGGTGTGTACATGTATGTGTCAGTTTACATTTGTGTCTGGGCCCTGGGAGATACCAAGAGAAACAGGATCTTCATTTGAAGTCCAATCTGTGTGGCCCTATATATTTCAGGGAGAATTTCTCAGACCAAAATATACCATAAATGCGTTTGTTTTGAAATTTAATGACTTCTTGTGTTGTTTTTGTCGCTAATAAAAGGAGTTGCCTTGAACAAGTTCACTTGAGGACTTCCAAGGCAGCCGAGAGTCAATGGGGGGGGCCAATGGGAGGAAGGGAAAACAGTGGCTAGCTTTGCACTAAACAGGAAAGCCTAATCACCAAGCCACATTCATTTGATGTTACATTGCAGCACCGTGTAAGCATTTTGTCTGTTTTTAGTCAGATTTTAGAAGGCTGAAACAGTGCCATCTATAGACAAGTATTGAAACCGCTACATTCACAAAGGGCTAAAGGCTTTTTCCACCACCGGAGTGTGTGATAGTGAATGAATTTATTCATTAACTTATATACATTTGAACATGTCCATGTTGTCAGAATTCTATTTCATCTACTCAAGCCTGTGTACTTGAATAATGTTTTGTAACTGTAATTTTGAGAGTTTTTGTTTTTGTTTCAAATTGATTATGCATATACAGGAGTACATTTACTCAATGTATCAAAACCCTTGACTTAACAAAAAAGCTCCTCTTCACTCAAGAATGAATTAAGTTATCATTATATTTTTTTATCTCCAATTTATTCTTTAGAGGAATTTTCACATTACTCTTACATTAATCTTTTGTTTTGGTCTGCATCACTACTTCCACAAAAAGTAGACTTGTAAATAGACTTTCACAAATAATATTCAGCAAAATCCTCAAAGTGTTTTATTAGAGTGTAAATTGTTTGGTTTTCAATCGTTCATTTTGTCTTAGTTCAAAACACTCTTCTCTGATCTTTTTTCTTCTACTCTCTCCCACAGCTACAGCCTGAGCGGAGGGCACGGACAGTTCTCCATCAACCCGGCGACAGGGCAGATCATCACCAGCTCCCTGTTGGACAGAGAGGAGCGGGCCACTTATCAGCTGCTGGTGGTGGCCACAGACGGAGGGCGCCCTGACGCTCTCTCCAGTTCTGCCACTGTCTCTGTCACTGTGAATGACATCAATGATAACCCTCCACGCTTCCATCATCACCCATACGTGACTCATATCCCCGCCTCTACCACAGCAGGTTGGTCGACTATTATAGGTACCCTTGATTAAAAGAAAAGAAAGTATGTGGTATGGTAATACGGCTGAAATATTATTGGTATAAATAAAGTTGATCAGAACAAAAGTTAAATGGTTGCAATTAGAAAATCATTGGCTATGCTATTTTGTATTGGTAAATACTGATTTACAGTTTTAGGTGTGTAGGTACACCAATCCAAAAGAAGGTTAATAGACTATTATTTCATTCTCCTCTCTTATTCATCATTTGTCTTTCTCTTTCCAGGTTCCTTGGTGTTTGCCGTCACTGTCACCGACGAGGACTCCGGCTCTAACGCCCAGCTTCACTACTCCTTGACGGGCCGCAACTCGGACAAATTCAAGATCGACCCTGTCCGCGGCGCCATCACCGCCAACGAGAGGCTAACCGGGACATCTGAGGTCACACTCACGGTCCGGGTCAAAGATGGAGGTGTCAACCCCAAAACCGACTCCACCACTGTCACTGTGCGCTTTGTCACTGGTGGGAACTTCCCTGTCATCAAGCTGAGAGAGCGCGCCTTCACATTCCCGGAGAGCCAACCCACTAACCACATTGTTACCACAGTCTCTGGCTCTTCGAGGAGAGGAGGACCCCTGTCATACTACATCGCTAGCGGCAACTTGGACAATGCATTTCACATAGACCAACTCTCGGGAGAACTCTCCATAAGACATCAATTGGATTATGAGCACATTCAGAAGTATGTTTTGTGGATTGAGGCAAGAGATCAAGGATTCCCACCATATTCCTCCTATGAGAAACTGGAAATAACCATTCTGGATGTGAATGACAACCATCCAGTTTTTGAAAAGGACCCGTTCCATGCTGAAATTTTGGAAAACCTATCCCCACAGCGAGTGCTAATAGTCAGTGGGATTGATCTGGACAGCGGATCTAATGGACAGTTGGAATATGCGTTAGTTGACGGCAACAAGGACAATAGCTTTAGCATCAACAGAGGGAACGGTGAGATCCGAACGACCAGGCCGTTAGATAGGGAAAAAGTAGCAAGGTACAATTTGAAAGTGAGAGCAACTGACCGCGGATCGCCACCAAAAAGCAATTCCGTCAGGGTGGTTGTGAATGTTTTGGACGTGAATGACAACGCGCCAAGGTTCTCCAAGATATTTAGCGCCACTGTGGCCGAGAATGCACCAGTTGGTTTTACCGTCACTCGGGTTACCACAACAGATGAAGATGCCGGGTCAAATTCAATTAGCAGATATTCGATAACAGATACAAGCCTGCCTTTTGTAATCAACCCAAGCTCTGGAGACATAACCATTAGCAGGCCACTGAATAGAGAAGACACCAATCATTATATTGTCAAAGTGGCAGCTCACGACTCTGGCTGGACTGTCAGCACAGACGTGACCGTATTCATAACGGATATTAACGATAACGCCCCGAGATTCAGCCGGCCTTCTTACTATCTAGATTACCCAGAGCTTACGGAAATCGGTTCCCTAGTCACACAAGTTTCCGCCGCAGATCCGGATGAAGGCTTCAATGGCAAAATATTCTACTTCATTAGATCGCAGTCCGAGTTTTTCAGAATTAATTCCAGTACTGGCGAAATATTTGTTAAGCAACAGCTAAAATACCAAAATTCCTCAGTGGCATCAAGTTTAAACGTAAATCGCCATAGTTTTATTGTGACAGCTTCGGACCGTGGCGTCAAGCCTTTGATGAGTGAAACAACAGTTATTGTGAACATTGTGGACAGCAACGATAATCCGCCAGTGTTTGATTTGCCAGGTTACTTCACCCCAGTGACTAGAAGTGTGAAAGTTGGCACCAGGTTGATTTCTGTGGTCGCACATGACAAAAAAGACTTTGGCTTAAATTCAGAGATTGACTATGCTATAACGGGTGGAAACAGCTCGAGTAAATTTAAACTAGATAAATCAAGTGGATGGATTACTGTTGCCTCCTCCCTCACATCTGATAGTAATAAAGTGTTCGTCATTGACGTTGCAGCCAGTGATAAGGGGAATCCTCCTTTGTCCGCCAAAACAACAGTGCGGATAGCTGTGACTGACGAAAACCACCACACACCAGAGTTCTCCCAAAGCCAAATTTCCGCCACTGTGCCCGAAAGCCTCGCAGTGGGATCAGTTATACGATCATTATCTGCTAGAGACAAAGATAAAGAAATGAATGGAGTGATCACATATAATATTACATCTGGCAATGAAAATGGACTGTTCGTGCTAAATGGCAAAACCGGAAGCTTAACGTTAGCTCAGCCTCTGGACTTTGAAGTGAAACAGCAGCATGAGCTTCGAGTTTCAGCAACAGATGGCGGTTGGATTGCTAAAACAAGCTACGTGAGTGTCGCTGTTCATGTTACGGATGTAAATGACAACCCACCAATTTTTAACCCCGATGAATATTTCCCTATCGTTCAAGAAAACGTCCCAAGCGGCACCACAGTAGTAAAATTGAATGCCACTGATCGAGATTCCGGAGCAAATGCTGTTATGGCCTATGTTATCCAGTCATCGGACAGTGACCTCTTTGTCATTGACCCCAACTCGGGCACCATCACCACGCAGGGCTTTTTGGACTACGAGGCAAAGCAGGTCTACCATCTAACAGTCAAGGCCTTCAATGTCCCAGACGAGGAGCGTTGCAGTTTCGCCAACGTCAACATTCAGCTGAAGGGAGCCAATGAATATGTTCCCCGCTTTGTCTCCAAACAGTACTACTTTGAGATCTCTGAAGCAGCTCCAAAAGGCACAGTGGTGGGAGAAGTTTTCGCCAGCGATCGGGACCAGGGAGACGACGGAGTGGTTTACTACCTCATTTTTGGGAAGAGCCGAAAGAAGGGATTTGGGATCAACAGGACGACAGGTCAGATTTATGTCATAGGCACTTTAGACCGTGAGAAAGAGGAGAAAATTTCACTGAAGGTGTTAGCCAAGAACGCAGGGAGCATACGTGGTGCAGATATTGATGAGGTTTTTGTGAATATTACAATCTTGGATGCCAATGACCCTCCTGTTTTCACCCAAGAGCTGTATGACGTGCAAGTTAGCGAGGGTTTGTCGCCCGGTGGTCTTGTTACCTTTGTTAGTGCTGAAGATTCTGATTCGGTCCCAAGCTGGAGCAGATTCTCTTACTCAATCGCCCCAGACTTTGATCAAAATATTTTCACTATCAACCCCAAAACTGGCCAGGTGTCTGTAGCTGCGGAGCTAGACAGAGAGAAAACACCAGTTTATAATCTAACGATTCTGGCTGTGGATACTGGCACGCCTCCCGCCACTGGTAGCGCTACTGTTATTGTGAATCTGGAAGACATCAATGATAACGGCCCCACATTGTCAACGGTCTATGCTGAGGTCATGGAGAACCAACGAGCGGGCACTGCAGTCACAACGCTCTCAGCCTCTGATCCAGATCTGCCCCCAAACCAAGGCCCGTTCCTGTACAGCCTAGCTGGTTCTGGAAATGCCAACAGCTACTTCAGTCTGAGCTCAACGGGGACACTCGCCACGAGTCGGGAGATTGATCGCGAGCAAATCAGCGACTTCTACCTCTCTGTTGTAATCAAGGACTCTGGTTTGCCGCAAATGTCCTCCACTGGAACTATTCACGTTAAAGTGAATGATCAGAATGACAACCCCTCAGAGCCCAGGTCTATGGAAGTTCTTGTGCACTACTATGGCAACATGTTTCCTGGTGGTTCTTTGGGAGACGTCCGACCTCAAGATCCAGATATCCATGACAGGTTCCATTGTTCCCTGATACCCCCTTCGTCTGGTCTGTTCAATATCCCGACTGGTTCATGCAACCTCAATTCTAAACCCCGCTCAACCGATGGGACTTTTGAGTTAACCATCCGCAGCAGCGATGGCGTCCACGGTTTTGTAAGCAATACAGCCAGAGTTCTATTCATAGGCTTTACTAATGCCACAATTGACAACAGCATTCTCATCCGACTCCAGTCAGAAGGAGTCAAAAGCTTCCTCACCAATCACTACCTCAGCTTCTTACGCATTGCCAACTCTCAGCTGGCGGGACTGGGCACCGGGGTGTTGCTCTATGGGGTGTTTGAGCTCAATAATCAGACTTTCTTGATGGCAGCTGTGAAAAGAGGCCACGGACAATATGTGAACCCCAGTGGCGTGGCTACATTCTTCCAGAGTATCAAAGACATTTTATACAGACAGAGCGGGGTGCAAATAGATGCGGTGGACCATGATCCGTGCACGCGTAACCCATGCCAGAATGGAGGCAGCTGCAAGCGGCGTCTGAGTGTCGGGCCTGACATGAAGACTGAAGAAAGTGTCCCAGTGATCCTTGTTTCCAACCACCCCCTGCCGCCTTACGCCTGCAGCTGTAGGCCGGGCTACACGGGAGCCCTATGTGAGACGGACATCGACGAGTGCCAGCCTTCTCCTTGCCACAACGGAGGCACCTGCCACAATCTGGTGGGTGGCTTCTCCTGCACCTGTCCTGAAGGTTTCACCGGGATGGCCTGTGAGAGGGATATCAACGAATGCCTTTCCAACCCCTGCAAGAACGGGGCCCTGTGCCAGAACTTCCCCGGCGGTTTCAACTGCCTTTGCAAATCCGGCTTTGCAGGTACTACACATACAGCAGTCACAGTTTATGTCTGGCCACACAGTCACTCATGAGCAGCTTAATAGGCATGCACTTGGGGACATACATAACTTGACATTCACATAGTAATAAAGTCAATCATAGCCAAGGAAAATATTTGCCTTCTAATGGTTCCAAGAGGTGCTGAAGACATCACATACAAGCAGGAATGCCAACAGCAGTTTAGTTTGGGGATTACTAGTTGGGGGGTATTAGCTGTGATCCATATTAGGCTGCCAGGGTTACTTTCGTAAAAATTATGATGTGAAGCTGCCCCTTTTCAGCACTTTAGTGTAGCCTCCACACTTTCCCTATCATGTTTCACTATGTTTTTCCTGTGCATGCTTCTATGACCACACACAGCTGCAACTACAATCCCAAACTACACTCTTTTTTTCTAATCAAGAGCCACTTACTTCTGCTTCTTTATGATAAATGAGCATTTTTATAACATATCAAATTAAGCCCATTAGTTTAAATGTAATTGTGCTGCATTATTATGCATGATAAAAGGGGGAGTGGATATTAAGTGAAATTACATAGAAAGTGCAATTTGAATCATGCGTGTTGTCCAGCCATCAACTTCAGCATCTGAAAGAGATTTTCAAAAGGGGCCAGAGACGGTGATTGCTTCAAGTCAAGTCATTACTGTCCCTTTTTATTAGTACTACAAAAAATAACTAAGAATTTTCTGGCTTTATCGAGACAAATGACTGTCTGGCACAAATGCACCTATTGACTTACAGTAGTTTGCATGCCCTAACTGTGAACTCCCCACTTCCTGTTTTCCCCTGACTAGTTTTTGGCAGTCAAATCTATCTCCATTAAGAAACTTGTCTTGGGATTTACAACCTGAAATATATCTACAGCACTTCATTGACAAGTCCATACTATTGAACTGTCTGCAAAAAAGACTATTGTTTTGTTATCATCATCATTAGTGTCAACCATCTTAAGTGTGGGTTTGCAAAAATCATTTCCATGTTTGCCTATGTACATTGCAGTTGTTTGTCTTTCTGCACTCCAGAAAATGGCCCTATCCTGATTATTCGGAGCATCCTGCCAGTAGTGTGAGATCATTTCATTTTCCAAAGAAAGTTTCAAGATGTTGTTTTGACTCAAATGAGGTCATCCTGGACATATGTTTTAATATGAAAACAGAATAATTTAACAAAACCATGATTATTGGATGTCTACAAAAGCATCACATGAAATTATATCTTTCCATATTTTACGCTTGTTAAGGAGTCAATACAAATCTGGGGCCATTTTCTTGGAGAATGTTCCTGCCGTTTCACATCTGTGCAGTGGTGGAAAGCCTGTGGGAAAAGTGAAATAAGTTTCCCTCAGGAATTTCTTGTGTTGTCTGCCACCTCATTCATTTTAATTTGCGTTGTTTTGTGAATCCAGGCAAAATGTGCGACTCCATCATCAATCACTGTGAATGTAACCCATGTTTTAATGGCGGCTCCTGTCAGAACCGTGTGGATGGATATTACTGTCATTGTCCATTTGGTAAGTATTAGTGGAAAAAGTGTGTTATATTAGGTTATAATGTTAGGTAGACACGTTAAATTGGGAATCAAGATGGAGAAAGTCAGACATGAAGACAGTTATTTCGTGATTAGCTCATGATTTCTCCAGCAAATGTGCAGAGTGGAATTCCATTTTGTGTCTTCATTTGTCATGCTTTGTTAGGCTGCCGTCATGGTTTTCAGAAAAAAAGGCGGAACGACGTGTGGAACTTTGTGAAGATAGCAGCATGTAGTGATAGTATCTTTGTAAGAAAATGTAAGCTAGCATGTAGCGTTTTATCACAAAGCATTTTTAATCCTGTAGCTAAATGAATCATTGATCTCTTTCTAAAGGTAAGCAGTGTAAATTGTCCAGATTGTTGCACATCCATAGAGGTTACAAGGGTTTAGGTTTAGTTTTTGCAAATAGAGGTCCCCCAATCAACATTTTGGTCAAACTTTAAGCCGCAAATCACTTCACGCTAAATCCTATTTCTGTCCCCAGGGGTGTTCGGCAAACACTGTGAACTCAACAGCTACGGATTTGAGGAGCTTTCTTACATGGAGTTCCCATCTTTGGATCCCAACAATAACTACATTTATATCAAGTTTGCCACTCTGAGTGGCAACGCACTGCTCATGTACAACCACGACAACCAGACGGGAGATAAGGCCGAGTTCCTCGCGCTGGAGATCTTCGAGGAGAGGATGCGCTTCTCGTTCAACCTGGGAAGTGGAACGTACAAGCTGATGACAATGATAAAAGTTTCAGACGGACAATTCCACACAGTCATCGCCAGGAGAGCGGGCATGGTAAGTTTCAGTATAAACTGGTACAGAGAATTTACTGGGGGGCCTAGTGTGAACATCAAATATATATTTTCGTGAATCAGGAATAACTCAAAGTAGTACTAAGTAACTTGTTTACCTTAATGAATCCTTCTCATGGTCGCTCTGGGGGCAATACAAGTGTTAATGGGATGATTGGGGGGTATTTCATCTCCCCCGGTGTCTCTGGCCAGAAAACCACACTTGCAGCTTTCCTGCACTGGGTCGGAGGCCCCAACACACACTAGTGGAATCACGAAGAAGCAGCTAACAGGCTAACGGGCAAAGCTAACTGCGGGCTAGCGCCACTTAAACAGTATTTACTGCCAGGTTTGAGTGGAAAAAAAAAAATCTCCATTGTGTAATTGGAACCTCCCTCCTGGAACTGCCACCTTAACGTGGTTGAGGGGATTCAGCACCCCATAATCCTAGGAGCTATGTTGTTGGGGGCTTCCTCCAATGGCAAACAGGTCCTAGGTGACGGGTTAGACAAAGAGTGGTTCAGAAGCCCCTTATGAGAGACAAACAGACCCGTTTAATCGTGAGGCCGTCCTCCCGTGGACCCACTACCTGCAGGAGGAGCCATAAGGGGCTGGTGCAATGTGATTTCCATGACCTGGAAACGGACAAGTGGAAGAAGATGGATGGATTGGTGTAATTGGATGTACAATACCCTCTCTCCCTTTGTCTTTTCTGTCAGCGTAGTGTTTACTCTCACGGAAAATTAATGAGTAAAAAAATGCAACAAGCTACGACATCTGCAGTGGCACTTATGGCCCCTAGGGGCATGAGTTACTTAGTTCTGCTTTAAAAGCAACCTGTCTTGTGAGGTTATTTGATTTCCTATTAATTAAAGAAGATATTTGTTTTAAGTATGTCAAAACTATTTACAGACAGATTTAGCCTCATTGCAGTTTGGTAAAGCTGAGTAACCATTATGTTCCACAAGCTTTGATCGTTGGTTGTTTTCGTGACTGATGTGAGTGTTGGTGGTGATCAGAGTGATCTGTTGGCAGAAACTGGTGCTGCTGCACTTGTGTCAGAATAGCCTTAGGAGCTGTGGATTCGTATGCCAAGTAAAAAGCTCTAAACTAATTAGACTCCCTTCCTTCCCCCTTAGACATGATGACTTGATTGCTTTACAATGCATCTTCATTAAAATTGTCAACGCCTATTTACATGAGGGTTGATGGTTTTCACATTCCTACTCGAAAGCTTTAAGCTTCTATCATGACCTTTTTGCAACCTTATCTACCTCCAAACCAGAGAGGAAAATCTGAGAAACGCTCTTTGCTCCGTACAATAGCAGTCATGCTGGAGTCGCATCCAAATATTCTATTTTGCACCATCGGATGACAATTAAGCGCTCCCTAACCACGGGGAGCCCTGCGTATGGTTTCAAGGTTTGTAATTATATTTTATTGCTCGTTGTGATTTACAATACGAGGATCCAAAATGGCCCTGAAGGTTGAAGTTCTGTGTCTGGTGCACTGAGTGAGAGGCTCCTCACTGCCAGCAGTGCCGTGGCAGAGGAAAAGGGGGGAAAATTCACCCAAGCTTTGTCAGGCCCTCTATAACAGAGCTACTCCTGCTGGACTTCAAATCTGTCATTTCCCACAGTGCACGGGGAATTTCATAGGAAGCTGGTAAAATCGTTAAATTGTCAGTTTAGGGTTGGGTCTGAGTTGGAGTGACGGGGTGGAAAGGGAAACGGCACACAGAGAATCATAAGCCTTTTTTTTGCCTTTAGAATATCATTAGAAGGTGACCATGTTAAAGACTCTTGAACATGTGTGGAAAACCTGTTGTATTGCCTGAAAATTCTCATAGCCAGTGCGAAGTGAACCTGACAACTGACTTTACAAAACCTAGGGACTGCTTATTCCAAGCGCTGGGCTCTACAGGGGCTGTGACTGAAGCATAATCAGAGTTAGTGCCATTAAGTAAACCACAAAGGTTGAGAATATTTAGTCAAATGATATCCTGCTCTTAGTGGAATGGAATCCAAAACAAAACTAATGGACTGTAGTTTGTAGAAAGAAAGACAATTCATAACATAGCTCTCCCGAACCACTTTAGAAAGCATTGTCCTGCCAGTGGATGCTTTCTGCACATTTGTCTGAGCATTAGCTGTTTTAGTGTAACACTCGGTACTCATCTTGAATGGTTTACTTCAAAAACGTGTATTCAGAACCATGGTATTATATTTGACAGTTG
Organism: Gobius niger; assembly: GCF_951799975.1. Classification (NCBI taxonomy): domain Eukaryota; kingdom Metazoa; phylum Chordata; class Actinopteri; order Gobiiformes; family Gobiidae; genus Gobius; species Gobius niger. The sequence continues at coordinate 24,921,172 of NC_136856.1, read as the reverse complement.
AGGGAATTCTCTTGATTATGGAAAAAGCGGTTAGAAAAGTGTTCATGTGTTTCGAACTTTTTATGCGGTTTCGGTGTCACAAAGCCGTAATGTGACTGGAATGATATCAGTTCAAACCTCCCTTGTCCTTTTGTGTTTAATCGGGATATTGAGCTGTGTAATTGTTTATGCTTCTTGTTTGTTTTTGTTTTTAAATAAAATAACCATCTGCCCTATTAATGCCAATGAGCAGAGATATAAAGCGCTGTGTTAGCAGCCACAATATAAAAGCAAAGAAACTGGCTACTCCTATGGTGCTGTAGGTTTCATATTTGCACTTAAAGCAGTACTAAGTAACTCATGCCCCTAGAGGCCATAAGCGCCACTGCAGGTGTCATAGCATTTTAGGTTTTTTTACTCTGAAAGAAAAGACAAAGGGAGGGATATTGTATGTCAGAGGAGGAGCGGACTTGTTGTTTGTGTCAGTTAAATGATATTGAAAATGAATTACATTTTGTGTTTTATTGTCCTTTGTATCATGAACCGAGAAGGCAATTATTTTGTAAACTGTATGATGTTGCTGTACATTTGTTTGAAATCTCCGATGAGGAAAGGCTTAAGTTCTTGTTCAAGTATAAGCCATTTCATTTGTCTAAGTTTTTGTTAAGTGCTTGGCTTACGAGGAAGAGGACACTCTTTGTTTAATGTTTTTCCGACGTCTGCCTGCATTTTTGTGTCTTATAAGCCCATGCGGGCTGGGCACCTTTGGGTGCAAGACACCAAATAAGAAATAAACTAAACTAAAACTAAACTAAACTATGTCCAATTACATAATGGAGATTTTTTTTTTTCACTCAAACTTGGCTGTAAATACTGTTTAGTGGTGTTACCCGCAGCTAGCTTTGTCCATTAGCCTGTTTGCTTCTTCTTTGTGATTCTATTAGTGTGTATTGGGGCCTCCGGGTTGGACTTCTTGATGACTTCACACTTAAGATGTGTTTTTTGTGCCGTGTTTTCATCCTCATTTACGTCTCGTTTTTGTCGCTATTTTACAAGATTTCAGATTTGGTTAAAGTCGAACTGGAGAAAATGTGTTAACCTTTATAATTGTCAAAAGAAAAACAAAAGACAATCTGAGTACACAGGCTTCCTTTTTCTCATTCAAGCGAGAGACTTGATGAGAAATAGTCAAACATCGTTCTTTAAACTAATAGAAGCATTTGGAAACGAATGAAATGATGATTGCAAACAACATCCTCTGCACATGTCTAAAACAGTGTTGTTTTGCAAGTGGAGCTCAAAGGTGTGAACAGATTTAGTGCGGACTCCGGAGGACACTTACAAACACCAGGTGTGAATAGACCCCTAGTTTTAACCATATGTGTCCTGCAACGCTAGAAGACAGATTGCAACATGAGGTCTCTGGAAGGCCTGCGCCACTCCGTATTTCACATGTTTTAACTAAGTGTCTATGCACAAGTCACAGTCAAAGAGTATACTGTACGTGTGCGCCTAGCTGTGACTAACGGCGCATGTGTGGCAGGGTCATGCTCCGCAGGATGATTTGTGCTGGGAGACCGAGGCCCGTGTGGTCTGTGTTTACTTAACACGGGAGAGAGGTGGAGCGTGATTGGCCCCGCTCGCTTTTTCAACGCGTTCACGCACTTTTCTGGCCAGTTTCCTCACCAGCCCATTCTTTTTCTGATGCTTGCAGTGTCATTTCCTCCTCGAGCGCAGAGAGACGCAGAGCGAGCCGAACATCTGGGCAAAAGCTTTGCCGCCATTAAAAGCAGATAGGAAATGTTTACTCAAGTATATGGGATTTTAACTCCAACTTTCTATCGGCCGCAGAGATGTAAAGATGAAAATAATTACGCAGCATGCCAATTTGCGGATACTTTGATCCGGAGTTTACGCATGGCATGTTGATGAAGTCATGACGAACTTAATAGGAGCTTGTTGCATTGAAGTTTCACAAAGGGGAATCGGGGGATAGAAGTTTTGAAAGGTGAAGTTGGCCTCACTATGTACACACAGCATCTATAAATAATTTTAGTGTAGAGTTGTATGTTTGAGGCTACCCTAAAGATGTAAATAAAGTGTAGTGTAATATACAGTGGGAGGAAAAAGTGAATACACTGTTTCTCACATTTCTGCCTAAATTGATCATAAAATGTGGTCTGATCTTTATTAAAATCAGAAGAATGAGTAAACAGTGTCTTCTTAAACTAATACCATCCAAACATTTACATTGTATTGGCCATAACATAACATAACATAACAAAAAGTGAGTACACTCCTGAATCTCGTTGAACTGCAGCAGTTTTGTAAGAGGAATGGTCCAAGATTCATCCTGATCGTTGTGAGCGTCTAATCTGCAACTACAAAGAAGCAGTTATTGCTGCAAAAGAGGGATGCGCCAGCTATTTAATACAAGGGTTCACTTACTTATTCCATGCATGTTGTGAATGTCTCAGGTGTTTCTGCAAAATATCGTGATACATTTGTGAATTAAGTGTTCTATTATATAATAATCCGATAATAGCACCTGCACTATGCTTCACAGTGGGGATAGGGTTTTGATGTTGATGTACTGTTCCATTGTTCCTCCCAGACTATTCAACTTTGAGTTAATCAGTCCACAGTATATTATGCCAGTAGTGCTGTGGAGCATCCAAGTGCTCTTTCGCAAGCCAAATCATTCTTATGATTTTAATAAAGATTGGACCACATTTTATGACCAATTTAGGCAGAAATGTGAGAAATTCCAACTGTAGAAGAGCATGGTTTCATCTTCTATTAACAAATGTAAATATTGATTTTTGTAAATATCTATTGTTGTCAGTCATTGCAGTGGTAACATTTATGCAAAGTAGGAAGAAGTAAGAAAGAAAACACCAGCGGCACATTCGGTATCTTCCACCTACTTCTTCTCCCCAGACGTGCAAGTGACTCAAATCCCACTATATAGACCACACAATACACCAACACAATCACCTCACCCAAACCAGCTGAGAAACTGGGAATCTTTAACCCCGGTCTTGTAAGCAATGGATGAAGGCAAGTGAAAACTCCACATGTGACACTTTGGATCAAAGAGCGTCCCACGGTCTGACTGATAGACTGGTGATTCACCTCCACCACAACAGACAAACCCTGCAGCCCAGTGCTCCAGCCACAGTTTAGACAGAATCCACTCCCCGAACAATCACCGACTGTTTGGAGGAGGTCAGGAGTTGCCTGGTAGCGTACACTGACCTGGCTATGAGACGATACGAGATATGATGATCATGTGTTCATGCTATGGGCTTTGAATTTACAGGCAGCTTTTTGTCTCCGTTCAGCGTACATGCACCTTTAGTCACTTGAATGTAATGTCAATGTTAGCGTGTCAAAGCTTCCTGTTCATCAATAGTTGTGGCAGGGTTCACATTTTGGAATTACTATAGTGCAGCAATACGTGAGTTGAAGCATAACATCTCATGTCGAGATGTTTCTCTCATGTTTTCGAGAGAAACATCTCGACATGACTCTGCAAATGCACGGTTCACAACATCACCTAATGTAGTCGTGAAGCTTGTAGGGTATGACTGATACGTCTTGCAATGTCCATAGTTGTTAGTGGCCAACGTTTCAAATGGTGTTGCATTAGGACATATTGGAAGCTCGATTGCTTGAATTTATCTATCACCATATTGCTCCTGGATTAAGATGGTTGCACTGGCTTCTAATTACCCAAATAATAGATATTAAAGGTTCTTTGATAGTTATAGTCATATTATCTCATAATGGTCAAGCTCCGAAGTGTACCGTATTTTCCAGACTATAAGTAGCACTTTTTTTTTCATAATTTGGCTGGGGGTGCGACTTATACTTAGGTGCGACTTATATATATCAAAATATAGAATTTCACAAGTTTGTTCATTACTGTACCACTGAAGATTTAAAAGACAATAATCTAGCAGCAGACAAAAAGTGTGGTGTGGGCGAGAAAATTGTGAGGGACTGGAGAAAAGCGGATGTACTGCAATGAAAACAAAACAAAAGCTAATGCCGGGCTAAAAGCTCGATGGCCACAGCTAGAGGAATGAGTTTGCAAATGAGTGCTTGAACAACGTGCTGCCGGTAGAGGCTTGTGCAGTTAGGCCTCCAGGCCCAGGTAGTTGCCAAGGCTGGTGTGACTTATACTCCGGAGCGACTTATATATGTTTTTTTCCTCTTCATTATGCATTTTTTGGCTGGTATGACTTATAGTCTGCAAAATCTGTTACCCCCAATCCAGTTTGAGCCCCTGCACTACAAAAAAGTAAATATCAAGCATTGGCTTAAATGACTTGATTTGAGGAAATGTATCTTGTTTTGAGCTCTTTTCCTGATCTGACCCTTTGATGACAATTCAGACTAGTTCTAATATAATCTCGCTTGAAATAAAAAAGTAAAACTGCCAATAGATGAAGAAGACTTTTATTCTTGCCCCATTGGCGAAGAAAATTACCTGAAATAAAGATGTAATGTATTAAAACGAGTCAGAAACATCTCAGAACAAGAGAAATAATCTATGACATTTAAACAAATCTAGATAATTTGTTTTTTGCAGTGCGGGCCTCCTCTGGTGAAGTCAAATCAAATCAAGTTGTCTTTGTATAAACAGTGGAAACAAATAACCAAAGTAATGTCCAAACAAGTGCAATGTTCAAATAGACAGTCACCAGTAGATTGACGGATAGACCCAGGCCTGTGAGTTCCCAGAGTACGGACTAAATATGGTGAACAATGCATTTTCCTTCTATGCTTCTGAATGATGGAACTCACAATCTGGAAATCTTTGCCTTGAGATCTCAATTGATATTTTTAGGTCTATCTATCTCAGTCCATGCACAGGCCTGACACTTGTTCTTCTTCCCGCCAGGCTGCCTCCTTGACTGTGGACCTGTGCGGCGATGACCAGGAGCCCGGCTACTGTGCTGTGAGCAACGTGGCAGTGCACACCGACTGGTAAGAGCAAGAAACACAAGCGAAAATCTGCGTTTGCATTTCCACTCAACGATAACAAATGGACGTTTTCATCTCCCTTTGGTAAAATAATAGAAACATGATACAGACAGCGAAGTCTGCGAGCCAGAGTGTATACGCTTTATGTTTGATGTTTTCCAGGAAAATATCATCGGCACTCCAAAATTATGGTTGCTTCGTGCTTTGAAGTGCGTCAGGGCAAATTTGACAGGCATGGGGCACTTTGCTTTCATGTGGGAGATTTCTTTGTGTCACAGCAGTCGAAAAATGAACAGTCATCCTTGTGGGCAACTACTGTCCGTTACAACAGACTCATGTGTGTGTTTTTTTCTCTGCTGCTGCTGATGCACAAGATTTGCAAGTATTAAAAGCCATTTTTGTTTTATATCGGGTTTTATATCTGTAGAGTGGAATGACTTCCTTCTTTCAACTACTCTGTCAAAAGTATTATTTAAAACCCACTTGCCTGACTTGATGAATAGAGTCTCTACAATGCCTTTTGCGAAAGTCCAATTCCATCCCGTTCAATTCCTAAGTAAAACTCCACACAATGCCAACTGACTGCTCCTCTATCGTGGCAGGGATGCACTAAACTTCCATTAGCTCAGGAATACCCGGTCTCCTGTCCAAAACATGCCACAGGTTGAACACACTTAACACATCTGCCATCTGGGTTGTCCATTTCTGCTCAAATCATTTTTTTTACGCCATTTTCCTCTAAGTGTCTGTATGAAGCTAATTGCCTTAAATTGGACACCTTCTTACATACTTTCCCCATGATGACGCCCGTGACCTAGAACGGCAATGAAGTCATCTGTTGTAAATATATATATATCATGTAAACGCTCATTTAATTAGCCCGAGCTGGCTGCTTCTACACTTAGAGGAGCCAGAGTCCGTCCTTACGGGGGGAAAACCTGAGCTGCGTGTGCGATAGCGAGAATGGGAGATTGATTTGGCAGATGAGGGTAGGTCCCGCTGAGGTCTGGACCGTTTATTTTGCAAGGGTCCCGGGACCGCGCTGCAGTGAAACCCGGTGACCCATAATGTCCTCGTATGTAAGCGTGGCGGCGTGTGAATACCGCTATGGAGATGATGTGTTGATTTGCAACGGGCTCCGATGATGATAACCGGAACTAGACCGACGTTTACATTATGGCGACTTGCTTCTGGTGTTTGGTCGTTTTTATGGGAAGTTAGTAGAGTATAGCGCTCAAAATAAATCAATATTCTATGTGTGGATAATGAAACACATTCTATTTGATAATCTATTGATTAGAACATTGTTTAAAAAAAGTAGTATTTACACAAGCACTTACTTTTTCCATGTTCCTAAAGAGAGCAGATGTTAATGTAAAATGAAAATGAAAACATAAAAACAAAATGAAATGAAAAGTACTGACAAGGCCAGAGTTTTATACAGAGTAGTTCACATTGTGGCACAATTTTAATATTTATTTTGCAAATTATCAATAGCTTCAAGAGAAATTCTCCAACTTCCTTTCTAAGCTCAGAAGTATCCTGACAATTTACCATAGTCAGTCCATAAACTGACCATATCATACCACTGCATAACCCAAAATAATTATTTATTTGAGAGAGACTTGGCTAATTTTTCTGAGACCTTGTAAAGCAAGGGAAGCATGTCTACGCGATGGAGGGACAATGTTTTTAATTATCAAAACACCAAGGGGCAAATGTCCCGATTGTGGCCCAAAGTAAAGCACTACTTTCTTTGAACATCATACGAAGGCCTTATAGGGTGTTCTGCAAATACATTTTAACAAAACTCTCAGTAGTTTCGCTTTTAGAGCACTTTAACAGGTGACTGTAATAATGTTTCTCTGAATCATCTTTGGGGGGAGAGGTTTAATGCTGGATGGCCAGATTTGTCCCACAGGCATTACGTCACCTACCTCTATTGTAGGGTCTTTTTGGAAGCCTTTAACAAACAAAAAAACTCTTCTTGACGTGGATATTCTGTTCAAATGACTAAACATAGGAGAAAAAACAGCAGCACCACCATTGCTCACCTGATGTTTTTATGTGACTGGCTTCATGGTTGTGCGTGTTCTGCAGGATTCTCGATGTGCAGCCAAACAGGCTCTCCGTGGGAGGGGTCCGCTCCATAGAGCCCATCCTTCATCGCCGGGGTCAAGTCGCATCACATGACTTTGTGGGCTGCATCATGGAGTTCGCCGTCAATGGGCGCCCGCTGGAGCCCAGTCAGGCGCTGGCATCGCGGGGTATACTGGACAGGTCAGACCCACAGATCTTTCTCGACATTTTGATTTGTAATGGGAAGTATGCGATGAGTTGTGTTGGGGAGAAGGTGGCACAGTGGGTCAATGCCATGTTTGTGACCCGTGTATTTGGCACCCCAATGTACAGACCAATTAATACCATACCCTTACTGTACCGCTCTGGTGCATTTGACCCCCATATCTGCTCACTATACACCCCATATGTCTGTCCCCTGCGACCTTCTCCCCTCTCATTCAGGAGCATTTGTTCACACTCTCAAAACCCCTTTTCAAAAGATGTTTTTCTTTGTATATAGATGACAGATTTCTTTGAGAGAGACCAGAATTTGTTCTGTTTTTTCTGTCTTGGTGAAGCGAGGACAGATCTTTTAATATGCTAATTCTCTTGAGTCCTTTATGGCCTTTTTCTATTGCAGTACAGCGCAAAAAGAAATCACAACTCATCTGCCGTTTACTCTCCTTTTGCTTGGACCCCCCTGGCTGTGTCTGACTTGTCAAACCGTCGTATTTTGTCTTTGTATGTTGTCTGTAGATGTCCGAGACTTGAAGGAGCCTGTACAGCGAATCCCTGCCGACACGGGGGCACCTGTTTGGATCACTGGTCCTGGCAGCAGTGCCAATGTGTGGACGGATTCACTGGCAAATACTGTGAGAAATGTAAGTCTGTGCTACGTCTGGGTGATTTTGTAAATGTACCGTTGTATTTGGGAAGTCGAGAATCAGATCACAGTGCTCATTTTGAACACCGGTGTATGACATTTGAATGGGTCAAGAGTGGATAAAGTAAGAATGCACTTTTGTTGAGAGTATTCATTAAACTTTAAACTTGTTTATGAGCAGCTTTAAGGGGAGGAACTGTCAGCAAATTGTGAATATCAATTTGAAACCCCTGGTGTAGATTACTACTGACACAGTTGTGCTTATAAATGCACATACCCTGACACATTTTTTTTTAATGTTTTGGATCTTTCAAAGAAAATAAATGATAAAACAATAACTTTTTTCACTCATGGTTGGTGCTTGTGTGAAGCCATTTACAACTTTCATGATGGCAACAGAAACTGTCCGCCAAAAAATCCGCTAGGGTATGTAAACTTATGAGCGTAACTGTAAATATGAGTGTATTACAAGTTTTCTGTCATTGTATGTTTAAAAAAAAAAGGCATTTTGTTCATACAATGTGCCTATATATTCAGCAATGACATCTAAAACAATGAATAGAGACAGGTTTAAATTGATGGTTTTGTTTTGTTGAGATGTTATTTTTCTGAGGGGATTTTGGACACCGTGGGCATAGTTTTTGAGTAAGCTATTTCTAATTGATCCAATTAAAATTTTGCTTTGTTTTTTGCAGTGCAACACTAAATAATTCAGGCTGTTGGATATTTTAAAAAAAAAAACACCTTCCAAATATTAAATTCAGATCGGGAAAGTGTGGAGCCTGTAGGAGCTACTAATGTAGAGATATTGTGTAATATATATATAAGACATTTGCGCAACTCGTGGATAGCAAACATGTCAATATTTGTGAATGAATAAGTGTGGGAAATTGGCTGACATGCCACAAAGTTGTTGTTTTTCCCCCCAGGAAATCTTTGGCTTGCTAGTGGACAAAACCTTTTAAAATAAGCATTAAAAAGGGAGAGTTACTTTGTATATCAAACAATTGCAGATTTTGCAATTTGCAAAGCGCATCCATTCACATTGTGACTTCAGTTTCACTTCCAAACCATCTTTCAGCCCAAGTCTGCGCCTTTGAAGTGTTGTCTTTGCTGAAACGGCACTTACGAAGGAATATTCTACCGTGATTATTTATGATAATACTCTCTCATGAGTCATCAAACAGCAGCACGTTGCTCAATATAGGACACACCGCTGCAATATCAAAGCCTTTGTGTGTTTAAATATAAAAAATGTGCCGACTTCAGAGACGGTTAATGTACTTCAAAACTTCCAGAGAGCTTCAGCTACTGTGTCAGATGCAGCGCTTTTATTGTGACCACATTTGTCTCTCAGCCTTCATTTTCTCTGTGGGAACGAGCGCGGCTCTCACAAGAAACACTGCGACTGGTGGGAAAAGCGCGATTCAGCTTTCAGCCAAAAAGATTGCTGTTATAGCTGTAATAAAAAGAACACATTTTTACTCTGTCATGTGTTTCGACGCAATGGGAAAAAGAGAGAAAAAGAGATAGGAACTTCCAACTTCAAAATGGCTTTTACTACAGAAATGGATAAATATTTTTTATTAAACATCATTTTTGTTCACACCTCCTTGAATTTCCACGTTCTCTTTTTTTTGTCAAAAAGTCTGAATTTTAAATGTCCTTGTCCACCTTCATCATCCTGTGCAGATATCACCCCAGACACTGCCCTGTCGCTGGATGGGACGGGCCGTCTGGACTACGCTCTGAAACAGGGCCCTAAGCGGGACGTCCTGCTGAGGCAGGCTCTACAGGCCGTGACTCCTGAGCCCATCCGCCCCAGCAGCCTAGAGGTCAAGTTCAGGACTCGAAGCAAGAGCGGCACTCTGCTGCACGTGCAGGAGAGCAGCAACTACACCACCGTCAAGGTAACAAGATAAGATTTGATTGATCTCACAATGGATCACCTAAGATAATAGACTTACATGTGCCTGCAAACTCAGATTCAAAGGTTGTTCCCACGTTCGGCCATATTATTTTGACATGGAATTCCACTTTCGGGGCGACGGTGGTGCAGTTGGTGGAGTGGATCGTCTCGTGATCGGAAGGTCACTGGTTTGAATCCCAATTTCCGCAGATGCACACTGTGGTTGGGTCCTTGGGCAAGACACTTCACCTTACTTGCCTCCAGTGTCTGTGTACATTGGTGTATAAATGAAAGAGTGAATGGGTGACTGGTTCTTTGTGGTTAACATGAAGTCATTGTAAAAGATTCCATAGATGCAATATTATCAAACGTATGATAAAGGTCCTGTTTCTACATTCTACATACATTTTCTACAAGCCTTAAGTTGAAGAATATGAATGGAAAGAAAGTTCATGATTGCATAAAAACACATGTGTAATCTTTCAGTCATCTCGGAATATCCCATTGTAGTAAAGGTGTTCAAAGTCGTCAATTGGACTAGGCCTCTTCATTCTGCCCTGAACAATCTCAGTAAACAAGCTGTTTTTTTTAAACTCTGGCTTCTCCTGAAGACAAGCAACATCTAGTTCTTTGTTGCCCATTTGTTCACTCATTAAAATAACCATTGTGTTCACTTGGGTCTCAAAATCCGCAGCCTGATTTCTCAGAGTGAGTGAGAAAAAGAAAGAGATGAAACGTTCTCAAGTTAAAAAACCCATATACTTTACCTAGATGTCAAGTTACAAACCAGGTGGAAGAAAAACATAATGTTATATAAAAAAATGTATTTACACTCTCACTAACATCCACAAAAGCATTTCCTATAGGGCACATTCTGTTCGGGTCATACTGTATGTTTTGGAAGCTAAGTATAATTGCCTTCTTGATTACTAATCAGCAACTGCACAGAAACAGCTTTTACTCATTTCAGAATGCAGAACCATAGAGCTCCAAATATGGCCTCCAGATGACACATTGTCACCAAAATCATTTACAGTTATGGCCATATGTGAGCAAACACAGTGAAAACATACACATGTACGGTAAACAGGCAGTGAAAGCCCCTCAGTGTTTGGATCCGCGAGGTTGCTTTCCATTTTGTTTGTATGTAATCTGCGCAAACATATCCATATATCTGTGTATAATCTTCCAACCACCGCTAGCACCGCACTGCATCTACTGTAAACCTTTTTTTTCCTTCTTCTTTTTCATCCTTTAGTCCCGCTCCCCTATGTTTCCTCTCCCTCTATCCTGCTTCCCAAATAGGCCTGAGTGCTCATTCATTCTCTTTGCATCTTCCCTTTTAGGCCCTCCATCATCATTGCCGCGAACCCACAAACTTTTTCTTCCCTGTTTGCTATCAGACGCGCTTCCTCCCCCTACTCTTATGATTCCATCTCCCGGCTCTCGGCAACCGCGGGCGCTCATCAAATCACCACCCCGGCTCCCGCCACTTTCCAGCAAGATATCACAAGTGCAATGAAAGTGAAAAAGTAGAGTAGCCCAGGGAATACATGCAGTCCTTGTACATACGTTTACAGGCAGAAGGTTATATACTGCGGTATTAAATGCAAGATGTTTAATAGATAAAGCCATTGATTGTTTCTCCAGGTTTACGTGTTCCGTATTCTTTGGCTTGAGGGGGGGTGCTTCCCGTTTTTCCCATTCTAAATCAATTCATCCGGAAGCAACTTATCAACTGCTGATTTCGGGGTCTTTTAAAAGGCACGGAAGCGGGATCTCTTTTCCATTCAAGTGTGGAGTGCGCATATGCGATTAACATACGCCTTCAAATTTGTTGTCCATGCCAAACAGGGCTTGATTAATTTCTTTTTAAGACGCTCTCAGTCCCTTTTTATTTTGCGCAAAGAGCTTTCTTCCGTGGGCGTTTCTCCTGATTCGTTGGTTTCCGAATTTGTTGGTTGTACTATTCTGATCTGGCTGAATCATTATTGCTAAACACAAGTTGCGAGGACATGATGAATTGCCACGTGTCCCGCTGGGGGGAGAGATTTATGGACGTCAGCCGCATTTTTGTTTTCAATCTCCTGACCTCAACAGCGGATTGTGAAGGCCCTGTGGTTGTAGTTTTGTGGGGACTGAAAGAAGACTTCCTCTCATCGCTCATGATGGATGCAACATTAAATTTCATTGCATTGATCTAGCATCCAAGTTTATGTTGACTGTGCATAGTAGAGTAGTCACATGTCTTGGTGCTTAAGTAATGGACTTTTGCTGTATAATGTGCCAGCTTCATTTTCACTTTAAATCACTTTATAAAAAAAAGGCATTGAGGATGATGTTGAGTTTAATTCAAATTCATATATTTATGAACTTCCAATTCACAATCAAAATACTCTCCCAATATGTTGGATCGGTTTCAATGCAATTCCCAACTTTTTTCATTCCAGATGGACAATAATAAGAGGAAAACAATTGTTTACTCTTGCCAGTGTTAAAATTTTTGACGCAGTGTGAATTATTAATTAAAATCTTAATGTTTTTGGGGTCCAACAAGGTTCCGTTTTAGGGCCTGTTTTGTTTTTCCACATTCACTGACAGATCATTGCATTGTGAAGCCGAAACAAATAAAGGTTACAAGTTAGTTCAGTGTTAAGTTGCAGTAACAGATCAAGGAACTCTAAAAACTCACTGGTATCTTATATTCCTTCCAACAGCTAAGAAATGGCAACATCCACTACATCTCGGATGCCGGGCTCGTGGGGAAAGTGGAAAGGACCATTCCGGATGCGGTGGTGTCCGATGGCCAGTGGCACTCCCTGCGGCTGCTGAAGAATGGCTCGGCCACCATGCTGCAGGTGGACAGTGGTCAGCCCAGACTCATTCAACACACCACGCAGGAGTTTGGAGGACTCAGCGTACTCACTTTCTCACTTGGGGGAATCCCACCCGGACCGGCCCAGCAGAAAACTGCTGCAGGTGAGAGCACACTGGAGTAAATTTGGCCATGTTTTCATACATTTATGCAAAGGGGTTTTCAAATGACTGCCATTGAGATTCCTGAATCTTTTTATTTTATTATTATTGGGGAACCTATTGTACATGTTTTAGTGGTAGGAGAAATGGAGACAACTACTAAAATCAATTATAAAATATAGCTCACAAGTTAAAAAAAAAATGCATTCTCTAAAATTCATAAATATACCATTGGAATGTGCTATGTCTTTTGAACCATCGACCTTGAGTTAACTATGTCTTTGATCCGGTGGTTTAAGTGTCCCATGAAGATCTATAGGTGCTGTCCTCAGGTTTGAAATACTTTCAAAAAACACTCCATAGGAAAACAGTGCTTGTTTGTAAAAGAATATTTATGCCTCTCTTTATTTTTCTTTAAAACTGCCTCTTGCTCAAAATTTCAAATGTATCTTCTAGGTTTGGCTTATGTGTTGACCTAAATTCAAATCCCATGTTTTGTTTTGTTTTTCTTGGTGGATATTTCAACCTCTAGTTTCTGCCTCCTCCACTCAGTAAATTAGAGTTTTGACAATTCATGGAAATGCCTTTCACATACTGAGCAGATCCACTGCACATGTATGAGGTCCTAAAGGCCTAAAGGCCTGCACTCTTTTAGATCGGGCATTCGCTTTATTTTTCATCAAAGTGAATTAGAAGGTTGCTGCAAAATCTGCTATCCATATATAGGTATACAACATAACAGTGCCATCATTGTCTTTCCTGTCTTCCTCTCTTGATAATGTTCTTTTTACTTTTGTGGGATATAAAAGATTGAACCACAAATGAGTAGCTTACAGACATTCCTCTTTGTACAGTGAGAGCAGATTCCAAACATGCAACATAGTAAATTTCAGAATCCAAGGGGAGGTAACGCTAACCTATTATGTACTAATATGGTCAAATTGGCTATTTGGATGATTTGTTGGCCTTCTCGAAACAGGGATTGAGGCATATTTCAAAACAAACATTGTGCACGAACATCTGCAGCAGCAGCAGCAGCAGCAGCAGAACAGACCTTACCTCAGAGTGTGTCCTTCTGTGTGTGTACTCACTTTTCATGAGTTAATGAAAAGACACAAATGGATTTGATCTGCCCTGAGATAAATTCAATAAGATTATATTATACAGTATTTACAATGGGGCAAGATGTTAGGATATAAACACAGCAAGTCATTGAGCTAGACATGCACTTAGTGCACTTTTATGCAACACAGATGTATTCAAGTTCTAATACCATGTAATAATCAATGGAACATTGATAATTACATTAACATTTCTTATTTTATTGAGGAAATCCCATCTTCTCTAATGATTATGGAGTTGAATTCCTGATATTTTGAAGTCAGCTAAGGTTTACAGTCAACCTGACAACCCCTATTATACTATTTTCAAAAAAGATCTTTACTATTGTCTAAAGCTTTGTATTTTTTCTCTTCTCCACAGGTTTTGATGGCTGCTTGTCTTATGTGAAGTACAATGGGGAAAGCCTACCTTTTACTGGAGAGCACAGCCTTGTGAGCCTGACTAAGACCAGTTCGTCAGTGAAGATTGGCTGCAGAGGTCCGAACCTCTGTGAGAGCAGTCCATGCTGGGACGGCCTGATGTGTGTAAACCAGTGGTACACATTCCAGTGTGTCTCTCCTGGTGACTGTGCCTCTAACCCCTGCCAGAACCAGGGGAGCTGTGTGCCGGACTCCCGATCTGGATTCACCTGCCTCTGCTCCGAGTTCTACACAGGGCAGACATGTGAGACCTTAGTGGCTTGCCTTGGGGTCCAATGCCCACAAGGAACTGTCTGCAAAACAGCCAACAATGGAGGCTTTGTATGCAGTCCCAGCCCTACCACAGAGTCCATGGTCTTGCCCATTTGGGCAGTGCCAGCCATTGTTGGCAGCTGTGCCACTGTCCTGGCCTTAGTGGTTCTTAGTCTCATTCTGTGCAACCACTGCAAGGACCGCAACAAGACAAAAGTGCCAAAAGAGCCCAAGGACAAGAAACCCAAGGAGAAGAAGAAAAAGAAGAAGAAGGGCAGTGAGAATGTGGCCTTTGATGATCCAGACAACATCCCGCCATACGGTGATGACATGACGGTACGAAAACAGCCTGAAGGCAACCCCAAACCCGACATTATTGAGAGGGAGAACCCGTACCTGATCTATGATGAGACAGATATTCCTCATAACAATGAGACTGTTCCCAGTGCCCCCTGTGCGCCCTGCAATGGCCCTGAACCAGACATTGAGCATTATGACATTGACAATGCCAGCAGCATCGCTCCATCGGACGCTGACATCATCCAGCACTACAAACAGTTCCGCAGCCACACACCTAAATTCTCCATTCAGAGACATAGCCCCCTGGGTTTCGCCCGGCAGTCTCCTCTGCCTTTGGGAGCCACCAGCTACACCTACCAGCCCCAGTACACCCAGGCCCTCAGGTCCACTCCTCTGAGTCACTCTCACTCTGCCTGTCCCACACCCAACCCTTTGTCCAGGCACTCCCCAGCCCCTTTCAACAAACCCTCCTCCTTCTACCGCAACACTCCCACCAGAGAGCTCAATCTGTGCAGACGTGAGGGCAGTCCCTTGGATCTGCACAACGATCCTCCTCCTCCCATGTTCAACTATGCCACCAGGCTGGGCCGCCGCAGTAAGAGTCCACAGACCATGGCAGGGCATGGACATACGTCCCGACCAGGCAGTCGGCTCAAGCAGCCGATTGAGCAGATCCCTCTGGAGACAGGACCTCCTGTGGGCCTGTCCATCGAGGAGGTAGAGCGCCTCAACACTCCGCGGCCACGTAACCCCAGCATTTGTAGTGCTGACCACGGCCGCTCCAGCTCTGAGGACGACTGCCGCAGGCCTCTGTCCAGGGTACGTAACCCGGCAGATGGGATTCCTGCGCCAGAATCCTCCTCTGAGAGCGACTCTCACGACTCCTTCACCTGCTCAGAGATGGAGTACGATCGGGAGAAGCCTGTGTCCTACAGCTCCCGAGTGCCCAAGCTCTCACAGGTCAATGAGTCCGATGCCGATGATGAGGACTATGGTGGCAGACTTAAGCAACGGCGCTATTCCAGCCGCAGAGCAGAAGGCGGGCCAGGCATTCCCCAGATGCCCCCCACAGAGGGACACCACACCCTCCCGCACAAACTGGGCCCACAGGCGGGGGGCTTCAACTGGGACAATCTTCTAAACTGGGGCCCAGGCTTTGGACATTACGTTGACGTGTTCAAGGACTTAGCTCTGCTGCCTGAAAATGCTGCAGCAAAAGACATTGAAATGAACAGTGGGGATGGCTCAGTGACGATCCTAAACGAAGGGGAAGCTGAGCAATATGTATGAGACTATTTATTAAGGAGCTGTAGGGTATGGTGATGTTCTCATTTCAAAAGACTGTAATAAAAAAAGAATTTTGAGAACATTGGACTATTTTTTACATGATTCACACTAGACGACTTCTTATGCAGTAAGGCAGACACATTTTCCATGGCAAGGATTGTCAACAATGTCCTTGGAATCGTTTACCAGTACAGTATGTTGTGGTTGTTGTGCATTTGTCCACTGAGGCCTCTTACCAGTGTGTTGAAAACTTAAATTTGACTGAATTCAATTTAGTGCAAAGCTCTATTCATGTTGAATCATTTGTGCAGTATTAACAATAATGCCTTTTCTTTCCAAAATAAAAAAGAAACCGCTTTTTGGTCAAATGAATTCTCTGGTGCAAAAAGAGGCAAGTGTTTTAGAGTGTCTTGTCAGTGGTACAGTACGTTTTTCACAAAGACTGGCTAAACTGTCCAAGAATGTGGACTTAGCATGCCTTAAGACATTTGAGGATTTCTGGCCTACATGGAGCAGATCAGGTTTAATGAGGGGTGATGTTTTTTGTCGCTGAAATGCAATTTCTGACCAGCCAAGTTTTTTGGGCAATAATATCATTGTATAAATCTTGTAAACATGATCCCAACTAAAACATGACGTGTACATTTTGTTTTTATTGATGAAGAAATCATTTGTCATTTGTTGATGTTATTGTCTGTTACTTTGACATGTATGGGTTCTACATTTTTGTACTGTTTATTAACTTAAACTTAAGCTATGTTTTTATGGATATTTTCATATGCTGAAATGTATGTTCTTACTTTCGGGGAAAGTAAGATGGAAAACTTATTTTTTACATTTGTTACATATGTAACATCAGTATTTTCCACTTTTGATAAAACTATAACATGCTGTATGCTTTGTACTTGTAAAAAGCCAATAACAGAATAAAAAAGTATTTATTTAATAATGCTATTCATGATTTCATTGAAGAAAATCACAATGTTTGAACATTTATTCATCTATTGGGTGAGTTTGGAGCAAAATAATTACATTTGGAACAGAGCACAATAAAGTTTGAAGAAAATTATGAGTGAAATAATTCATTCTTATAGCCTACATGTTTCTGCATGTTACTGCTTAAAGCAATACTAAGTAACTTGTTAACCATAATAAATCCGTTTTGCAGTCCCTCTGGGGGTAATACATGTGTTAATGGGATGATTGGGGGGCCAGAAAGCCACATTTGTAACTTGACTGTCACCGGACCAGAGCAACCAATACACGCCAATGGAATCAGGAAGAAGAAGCTAACTGTGGGCTAGCGCCACTTAAACTGTATTTACAGCCAAGTTTGAGTGAAAACAATTATTTCCAGTGTAATTGGATGTACAACACCCCTCTCTCCCCTTGTCTTTTCTGTCAGCGTAGTATTTACTCTCACGTACAATTAATAAGTTAAAAAATCGCAACTTGCACAAGGTACTTGGTACTGCTTTAAGTAAGTGGTTTTTTTTTGGTGGTTGTACTTACCCTAAAAAATAAAAATAAAACCTGCATGTTTCCCAGGTCACAGCCAAGCAAAACACCTTAACTTCTTTCTATAAGTATTTACAACTGGGTTACTGAACAGAACTTCTTTTTTTTCCGCTAAACCAGTGAATTGGTGTGCAACATGCTTACCTTTGCCATCACTGTGCGGGTAGCGAGGCCACCAGAGAAAACCCAAGGAGCAATGAACCCGGCGAAGAGTGACACACCATGGATCTGGGTAAACACAGTTACGCTGTTCTCCTGAATAGTAATGAGGATAATGCTCATTCATGGTGGCCAGTGGTTCACAGTCTTATTCACTTGTGGACACCCATTTTTACCAAATCAGCAACCCCACGATCCTTTCTTCTATATGACAAACTGTATTGTACGGAAATTTTAAGTCTTTTGTATCTGTTGTTTTGAAGATACTCAAGCACATTTAGCATTATTAAACATGCTAATATACCAGGCCTTCATTAACATTCCGTCAACCTAGACTGAACTTTTTTTTTTTTTTGTCAGAGGCTCTGGGGACCCCCTGTGAAGCTTTGGCAGGATTGGGACTCCCTAATGTATAGACGAACCTTAAAAGTAGCTATTTTCATTCATAGGATCTCAATGCGCAAGAAAGACTCTGAAGTAGGTTCCTTTCATTACGTCTACTTATTTAATGCAAAAAAACAAACAAACAAAGAAAACAGCAAAATGGCAAAGCATTGAGGCGCCCAAGTTTGACCGTGCAAGGCCTTCACAACAACGTGAACGCCAGCATCCATCTACGTACGACTGACCAGGCTCGGGGCTCAAGATCTGAAGAATTGGTGCTAATAAACGGGCAGTGGCCAACTTTATAGGTGATTGAAATAACCAAATATGAATAGGCCCATGACTTACTTCTCTTTAAAACATTGTGATGTCTCATGAGCAAAACATACATACAGACAGACACTTGGTTAGCTCTATTTAGCAGAAGTATGTTTCACCAGAAAAGAGTAGTGTGTAGATTGATTTAACACGGAGCATTATTCTGTGATTGATACCCGTTTGTACCAACATAAAAACAAAGGCCACCCTGTTTCTACACCAGTAAAATGTAAAACACTCACAACGACTGACATGAATCTGTCTCCTGATTCTCTTCAATTGCTGTTTTTGGAAGTCATCCAGACAGTTCCTGGACCAACGTGGCTAAGGATGTGTTTAAGGATTAATCGCCACCTATTCCTAAGTGTGAACATAGCTTGTTACAATATGGAGCGTCTCCCTAAAGAAAACACCAAGCATGTTATTTCTGACTGCTCCACTGGATACCCCCATGCATGCTATTTCCGTGCACAGTAAGCTATTTGTGCAAGTAATGACACAATTACAGCAGTAGGGAGGCTAATTGCCAGTCACAGGATGATTGGGGTTGTCATTGCGAAAAGCCATGCACAAAAGTCATCATCTGTGTTTGCTCTTGAAGGTCGAAGATCAGCCGAGAAAAGAAATGGTTGTACCAGTATGTCTGCCGTAATGTATGTAGCAGGCGAGCATACTACAACTTTGAACAGGCTTTGCACATGTTGAATAGTGACTTAATGGTTTCCTTTCCTTGTTTAATTCATATAGGAATAAAATTAATATCTTTGTGTGTTTTATGTGTTATGGAGTATACTTCCCATACTCTAGGTAAACACTAAGTGACAGAAAACATGTAGATTGTGGCTAATCACTTACAGCATGCATGTCAGTCTCAGGCCAGGGGGCCAAATCCAGCCCGCAAGATGATTTTTTTTGGCCCGCCCAGAATGATTATTAACTTATACTTAACTTGTGGTCATACCGCCTTTGCGATGCCCAATCCCGTCAGACCTCGGAAGCTAAGCAGGAAAGGGCCTGGTCGGTACTTGGATGGGAGACCGTTTAGTAACACCAGGAAGCCTAGCGAATGTAGTGTGTGAGTGAGTGGTTGGTGGTGGTCGGAGGGGCCGATGGCGCAGACTGGTTGCCTCGCCTCCGTCAGTCTACCCCAGGGCAGCTGTGGCTACAATAGTAGCTTACCACCACCGGGTATGGAGTGAAGGAATAATGCAATGTAAAGCGTCTTAGAGTGTCCCGAAAAGCGCTATATAAAACCAATGCATTATTATTATTATTATTATTATATTAATTCTGGCCCACCAATGAATGGAAATACATTTCCTATTAGCTGATGATATACCCAGTCTGATGCAGGTCACTGTGTCATTAGTAAATACATGGATTATACGCTAACATGAGTTCATTACAGTTTGTGGCCAATTATTTCTAACAAAGTATGACAAATAGTTGCCTTATGAAGCCCTGGAAGCTTAAAAGAATGAGCAAAGTCTGTTTAAAAGCATATTGCCTAAAATAGCTTGGGATTGTGTTATCAAAACAGCCAAGAATAAGATGCACAATGTGTAATTATATATTTTCAAGATTTAAAAAATGTTAAAATACTGGTGATACTGGTGTTACTTGAACACTACTGTCTATTGTCTAGAGACTTTGATGTGTAATGAGTTATCACTGCTCTTTTGTTAACTTGTTTTGGACAACTCTATGGATGTGGTTGCCTATTTCTAACTTTCAATCCCAGTCTCTACACGTGGTTGGGTGAGATTTCCCATGGTGCTCCACAGTGTGTAGCCTCTGCTCTTCCTGAGTTCACACACGTCATTATAACAAGGTCCATTAAGATTATTTCACTGTTGACTCAGGAGTTTCACAGTATTTACCCACGGATGTGCCACTGGGCTGCTGTTATTGACTTCCTTAAAACACTTAGTTCCTCCCAGAGTCCTCCCCAGCTACATAGTTTGAAGAGATTGATTGTTCCAAATAGACGCACGGCTCCTCCACAAGTCGGACTGAAACGACTTCACGAGCACCTGAAAAGCCCACTTATCGTCGGGTCAAGAGTTTAATAAGATTTGATAAAAAAGTGGGAGAGATATGGGTTTTACTTGCAAAATGTGTCATCTGACCAATTCAATTTAGCTGCCCCACCTGTCAGTAGCATTGATGAGTATCTGGGGATCTATTTTAAGAACTTGAGTGAGGTTCATGTTGATCACACCTCTTCAGTCTTCACTTACAGTACATCAACTCCCTTCCTCTCTCAGTGGGACCATCGGTGACTCATGCCTTTTTAAGCAAAGTCCTCCACACGTCACCGATGACTGACGGACAAATCAATGCTTTTACCTCAGAGAGCTCCCGCGTGCGGCGACTCTAATGTCCCGCAAATTATCACCAATTTTCGATGTGCTCCGTCCATTTCAGATCTGCATCAAAGCTTCCAACCCTGAGAAGTGTTTTGTGGGTCCGTGATGCGTTCCCAGCTGAAGTCCCACGACACGAAAGCTGCTTGTAGGCTAAATTAGTTTACCGTGTGAGTAAAGGATTAGAAAAACTGAAAAAATGTGAATCCACTGTTGATAATTATTGCTCTATGAAATATCAAACATGACAATAGCAGCAAATCAATCAGCTTATCTAAATCTTTAACTACCAGTGATTCATGTTTGTCGCCTTCAAATATGATGTGCACATGTAGCGCCATGGGGAAAAAACAAACAAACATTAATGCCCTCAATGTGCCCCTACAGCGCCTCGAAAGCACAGTTTGTTAGAGGAAAATGGGGCATCGCCTTTCACATCATCGATACGCTAGTCATGACTCAGTTTTGTATTTGTTAGGCCTAATTTTGTTGTACACTTTTGTTGTCTTAGTTTAGGTTACATTCTTGTTAACCTTAAATTACAACTTTTTCCATTTTCACATTTGTCACAACTAATCTAGCTGAGCCGTGTTGTTCTACATAAAGACTTTAAAGGGAGGTGA
Source organism: Gobius niger (assembly GCF_951799975.1). Lineage (NCBI taxonomy): Eukaryota > Metazoa > Chordata > Actinopteri > Gobiiformes > Gobiidae > Gobius > Gobius niger. The sequence goes on along the minus strand of NC_136856.1, from coordinate 24,899,624 downwards.
TGGACTGCTCCTGTGAAACGCTCCAGTTCAGTTGTTATACCCCGCAAAGATGAGAAACAAGGCCAAAGTGTCTCAGGTAAAGCGTGTTACCTGACAAAGTCCAAGTACCGCCATAGTTTGAAAACAACTGGATTAAGATGAACGTTTAGCTAATGTTGCCCTTCAGTGAATATGGGGCCCTTTGCCCGTTCTACTTCTGTCTTAAAAGGCCACTGCGGAGGAGCGAGGACGCCGGGCTGTTTTGGACTAACCTTTGTTCCCATGTGACTGAAAGAGTGCGGTTTCACCACTCCACCGCCGAAAGGCCCGAGTCGAGGCGCAGTCTGCCCGCCACCAGCTCCGGAGCATTTATAGCCGCGTATATATGACAGATGCTAAACAGACAAGCGCGTCATCTTGACTCCCATGGCCCGACGGAGACGGCGCTGTCAGACGCCGCAGAGCAACATCTGTTTCCCATCAGCCCATGTGTGACATTCTGCCGCCTCAGCCACTTTCCAACTCGTGTTTTTGTTTTGCACGAGAAGTGGCTGCTGACTTGACTCGCGCTGGGAAGCGACGGAACTGGTACGAAGCCCCCATCACGATCTGGAGAAGGGTCCCTGGGCTCTGCGGCACAACGGTCCCCGCTTCTCCTGACGGTGACAGGCTTCCATGCCAGCTTGTCGAAATGTAGACCTTGAATTTATGTCATTTACGATCAAGATCATTTCCAAATGCTCTGGTCCTCCTTGCTCCATGGGAAACTCTTGACTGACGATTGACTGACTGTGCTCCAGGCAGCCTCCAGAGATCTCACTCCATATGGTTTGACGGGGCACAACGTTCAGCTTGTGTTTACTTTGGGGAATATATAGGTTCAAATCGCCCACTAAGGGACATTGTTAGGTTGCCTCAGGATCACCATGTGGCTTTGTTGTTGTGGTGGTGGTGGTTTGGGTTGGCGGAAGCATGTACAAAAAAAGAAGCAGGTTACGTCTTACTTTTTTGATAACCTTTGCTACATGGGAACACACGTTGACGACTGAAAGCTTACACAAACTCCTCTTTATGGTTTATTACATCACTTAGTCTGCTCTCATTATGTGGGACCTCAACAGTTACCGATAATTGTCCCACCACATCTTGTTCACAATGCTGCTGAAGGATTTCTTATATAAATGTTTACCCTTGTGCTCAGTGGTGCTGATTTTTCATTAAACTGCGGTTCGAATCAAATCAAAAAGGGCTTACCTTTTTAAGCCATAATTGCCCTTTATGAACCTCGTGACTCCAGTGCTGCTTCACTGACTTGATTCTGTTGAAAACCAGAGACATTACTGCAATTCTATGGATCATCGTAAAGATTACAGCGGTCAGGGTAATATGGTGGGATGTGGTGGGCACTTGATTTCAGCTCGGGCTTCTCTTCAAGCATCAACTTGGTTCAGTTTTACTTGGACCACATCAAATGAGTGGTCTGCTACAAGTCACTCATGGGCTGCGGCTCCCAGACACAAACAAGGCATAAATGATGGTCAAAAAGCAAATGATACGGTCCTGCCAAAAAGCCAAGGACCGAAATATACCAGCAATAAGGTCTGGTCTGGTCAGCCTGCCGTCAGTGGCTGCTGTGGCTGGACCCGTTATGTAAATGTTTCTCTTTATTCCACCGCTACTTTCTTGTGCTCTACTGCTCTTTAGTTTAATGAAGGCCAAAGAGCAATAGCAATCGGAAGATAAAACTATTGCTCACATTATTACTTACATCCTTATTATTCAATACATACTAGAACTCAATGGAGAAGGTCTAAGTCAGTTTGATTATGATTACTACTTTAAATTGGTCCATTAAAGTCGATAGTAGATAAATCTGCATTTCTCTCAAATTAACATCTAAATGATGGTGTTTTTCTTTGTGGTGAGTCGTACATTTTTGCATCATGCATTATACCAAACAGCGTGCAAAGCTTTGAAGTCTTGACCGGGCAGTCGAGATGAACTGACCTGATAAGAGTTCTTCATCCAGTAGAAAAACAAAACAATGTTTAGTAAGCAATCAGCGCTCCAAAAACAGATTGTTTTGCATGAAGCTTAGTATGCTGTATGATACACTAGAAAACAGTTATGTTGATGTTATTATACTGCATGTTTGATTATAACAACTCCTGTGGTCAGAAGAAGTGGATAACCTCTCACCCAGAAGTGTATGTGTGCGGTAGGTGGCAGTATGCACTGAAGTCGTTGGTTGCAACCTGCTATTAGGTCAAAGAAGAAGTCAGATCACGGGCGTCGACCCCGTCATTCTGACAACCCTCCATTGGGACATCCCCCCATTCCGACACTTTTTGATACACCCATTCCGACAATAGTTTTGAGCGTTCAGGTTAGGGGTTAGGGTTAGGGTGACACTTCATTTTCTAAATCTTCTGTCGAAATGGAAACATGTACCCCATATTTTGTAGTATTTGGAAACATTAGATCCAGACCAATTGAGGACTAATTACTGTATCTTTGGAATCGGTGAGTAGGAAAGTCGGAGTAGGATTTTTGATGATTTTGCATGAGCATGAGCCTGCAATTAGCACTTGGTAACTTGGTTTGTGTATCATTGTTTTGGGTTTTACTTGATCGGCTTGTGGGTATTTCTAAAGCTATAGGCTAATATTGATTAATGGTTACTATGCATTTGCATTAATTAAAGGAATAGGCCACCCTTTTTTCATACTGTGATATGTTCTTACCTGATAGTTGATACGTACCTGTCTGGTCTTTGTGCATGCCCGTGAAAGTGCGTGGTCGCTTCTTACTTCACCACGTTTGGAGCTATAGGAATATATTTTACAACAAAGGCATTTGTATTTTTACTCCACTACTTTTTGAATGTGTATTTTGAGATCTAATGCTGTATATTGCAGAGAAAAGACCTGCAGTAGCTGACACTAAAGACTGCAAATCTCTTCCTTATAGTATTATTGTAGTAAGATGGGCCAGTGCGGGTAAAGAGTGATCAGTAAAGGTTTTTAAACAACGTGTCTGGGGCTATGATAAAGTGAGAGCCACGTGAGTCACTTCACTGGCTGTGTCCAGAAATGCAACTCAATACCATGATGCAATAGTTAGACTTTCAAAGCAATGCACAATTCATACACAAGACAATTCAAAGTGCTTTACTGTTACAAAACAATTACAGCAGAGCAGACACAGTCAACATAATCATTAAATAATAATTACTCTGAAAGCGATAAGTGCAGAAAAAGAAAACACTCAGTCAGTCATATGCACAGCTATAGAACTGTCTTCAGCCTGGATTTGAACTTTGTCTCACACCTTCTGGAAGACTATTCCGCATTTTAGCAGCACAAAAATGAAATGCAGCCTCACCATGTTTAGTCCTGGGCAGCAGTAGACCTCTCCCTGAGGTTCTCAGAGCCCGAGATGGTTCATACGGCTCTAACATGCCAGAGATGTACTCTGCTAGATTATACCGCAGCTGTCTAACTGCTCATTTAGAAAGATCAGTGAGCAGGCCGCTAGAGTAGTCCTACTTGATGGATTAGTCTCTGTAAGTTTGACACTGTACTGTTTGACAATGTTTTTAGAGGTCATTAGTATCTTAATTTTAGGTTTTGGCACATGAGTCTCAAGTGGACATTTTACCTTTTTTCAGTTTTCAGTTTTGTCCAAGTTTGTTTTGTTGGAGACAGTTGCTTTGCATCCACATACTAATCCATTCAATGCAGTGACAGAGTTCATCTACAGTGAAGCACTCCCATTCCCCTATCTTCCCCTATACATGTAGGAAGAAGCATGTTCAAATCATCAGATGCTATGGAGTCATCTAAAGTTGAAATATTGCAAAATTGTTGCTTATAAACATGTTTGTGGATATCTCAACATGTTATGTATGAAATCATGTATATAAATGGGAAAGATAGAACGATACTGGACTGGGACCCTCTGCAAGAAGCAGTGGCAATGACATATGATCAAGCAGTACAAGATTTCATTTTTAACTAATGGCATGCTCTAAGCTACAAAGACACAATTTTGCATATGTCCTAACAGGACCTTCAAAAACATGTCAAAACTTGATGAATTTTTCCATGCAGCTTCATCTATGTGCCATGATTTTCCATAATATTGTAGTGTAACAATTCTCCACTCTACAGCTTACGAACTTACTCAACGTCTGTACTCAGAAACAGCTGCTATACGTAATTAGCACATATCAGCGCAGACTTACCGTGGAGACATTTTAGTTCCTGGCGTGATGCTGGTGTGATGGTGTGAATGTCTGAGAGGCACGCATGGAAAAAATAGGTCCAGTCCATAAACAGCACGTACACTCCATGGAGTGTGTGCTCCAATATAAACATGCACAAGGCCGGAGCTCAACTCTCCTCAACCTTCACAGAGCTTCTCACGTATTGGCCTCCAGACCTGCCGTAACCCTGTGGACGGTTATTGGGTCTGAAGCATGTCGGAAATGACACAGACAAAATGTTGCAAATCGTAACACCAGGGAGGATAATCTGCTTCCTAGCTTTAAAGTGATGTGCGTTCCACGGATCGGAAGTTGGCTCAGTTCAAATGGAGTCGTTCCTGCGATTGTAATATCAGAGTGCACATCTTGAATATATTTGCAAATGTGAACAAATAGTTGTAACTTGGTATGCGCAGAGTTGAGGCTAGTCAGAAAGTGAAGAAAACGTAGGGATGTCCCAGCTATGGCCCGGGAGCCACATGTGATTCTCAGACCAAGCTTTGTTAGCCCTCAGTGTTCGTATTGAATTGGCTAAAAAATAAATTAGACATTTTACTGAACAATTCAATCATCAACAATTATTTTGAGTACTACATTATACACACTATAGGTTAATGAGAGAAGGGATAGCCTTTGTGTCTTCCATAGAAATGCTTGGGGCAGGATATGCTGTTACTTCCCCAGTATTTAGTGATACTCAGACAATTATTATAGACACGTCAGCTATTCTGCTAAATAAACAGAACCAGGAAGGTACTCGGGAAGCAGTGCTGTCGTGGGAACTCCTAAAAATAACATTCTTTTACGGAGGAAAGCAGGTCGAGGTGTGAACTTCAGAGAGGTTAGCTTAGAAATAACCCTTAGCCCAATTGTCACAACAGGTTTGCGCAGATCAATAGAAATGGCACAATTTTGCTTTCATCCTGTTGCTCAAGCTTCGACGGCAAAAGATACATAATCAGATGCACATTGTCCACGATGCCTGAACCGCTTTGTTTTTTTACAACAATGCATTCCACATATCGAGTCTATATTCTAGTCACTAAACTGCTCTGCGGAAGAAACGTCTGAATAGAGTTCTAATTATAAGCATTAGCACAATCTGGGCTTCTCTTGTGGACATGACAGCCATTAAGCCGTCCTCCGACAATTGTTTCGCTAACACCTGGTGGAATTTGGAAGCTGAATAGTTTGCCGTAGCTTGTTCTTGCCGTCTTTCACCTATTTGACAGCTATATGTGGGAAAACAATGATCGCACACAGCCCAATGGCACTTTTTGGTATGGAGGAATGCACACAACACTTGGCAGCTGATAGAACCACATTAATTTTCACCCGTACGTCCTTTGCTCCATTGTTCCTCCTCCGCTCGTTGGCCACTTCAGTCGCCCAGTTCCCTTTGGATTTTCCCATGCCCTGCTATCTTTTCTCAAGTCTTAATCTTTTCATTCTGTCAAGGCCACTCTCGGCAGCCTCTGCTCCCTTTCCAATGGTCTGGGCTTCATGCTAATTGTCTCTCAATGGCGGGGTTACCTCCCACCTACATAATGCACCTTGTTTCCTCTGCTCCGTCTGGGCTGCACCATTTGGGCTCATTGGCATTCAGGACAGAGCTGGACTGTAAAGGCATTGCCCCAGGCAGGCAACGGCAAAATTACAAGGGGAAAAGGGACAAAAAGATGATTTGCCTGTTTAAAAGTATTTTTGGTAGGTGGGCTGGCTAATCGTTAGGGGTGTAATGCCCCGTGCCAGAATGCATGTGCTAGAATCTGACAATACGAAAGTACTAAAGTAACAGTGCAAGTTTTAACTTTTATTTTATTTTTATCTATAAGCTCATAAAACACTCAATCTGCATGGCTTTGTAATGGGTTCTCCTACAGATGACCAGCCTGCGGTGAATGATAGATCCAGTGCACCGAGCACTGTCAGCGGCACAAACAAATGTTTAAGATCATAATCCAGCCACTTCAAAAGCTTTGTTTCCAAAAATGAACAAGCATAATGTTGTTGCTGTGTGTGTGTTTTAGCTGCCGTCTATGGAAAGCGAAATCAAGCATATTTTAATTTAAAGCAGCTTTGAAAAATTCAAAAGCATTGCCATTTTTAGATTATAAATGCTGCCTAATGATGAACATTTAGGCCATTTTATATCCAAACCAACATATTATTTATGTCGGGCTTGCACTGTGATGCACTGAACCTGTTACACCCCTAATAATTGTACTGCAAAGTATTTTGTTTAGATTTATTGACTGTTTTTAATTGTTTTAAAGACTTTTTAGTTTTTTGGCAACAGCATTTCATTTGTGGCAGTGTAGCTTGTACAGCAAATGCCTAGCGAGGGGAAAGGAAGTCAGATATGTGAAACTTTCTGATTATTGCAAACTTTTTAGATAATTTCTGGAAGACTATAATCATACGAACACACACAAATAACTCAAAATCAGGTCATAATGAATGTTTTCATGATATAAAAAAAAACAGTACTCATAGTTAACCGTGTTGAACCACTTTGCTCCTCTGCGTGTCTCCGTATCTTTATCTGGTAGAAAAAAACTACCATAATCCAACATTTGTTAAAGAAGTACTATAAGTAACTCATGCCCATATAGGCTACAGCCACTGCACGTGTCGTAGCATGTTACGTTTTGTAACTCATGAATTGTCCATGAGAGTAAACAAGTAACAAGTGAAAGAGTTTCTTTTTCCTAGTTCCTATAGTTTTCCCTCCACGGCTGTGGCCATTTGTGGGTGTTCCCAAAGATGCCGTCAGTTGTTCAAGAATATGGATAGAGTGTCTTAAAGGGGGCTAGATGCAAGTTAGCCATTTTATACTCACTACTGCCACCTCAGGTCTTAAACGTAACTGCACCTTCTATATTAAGCTCGTGCATGACGGCACTTCGGACCCGAATTAACACCTTTTTGAGTGACAGTGCAGGATTTTAGAGGCGGTTGTGGTGCATATGTCTGGCTTATTCTACACATTAGGACAGGAGGAAATACTTAATTTTAACATTTTTAAACTCCATATAGTCCCTTTAAAGATACAATTACATTAAGCACCATATTAGATGAAGAAGTAAACCCAACGCAACAACGCTGCATAGAGCTTAAGCACAAGCCACTTCAGCTCCTTTAAAAATCTGAGCATCACATTTAGACCTTGAAAATTGGCTATAGAAACATTAATATTCATAATAACCAAAATGAATAGCAGGTTCGGTGATCCCCCTTGCAGGTTAAACAGGAGTGCCGCAGCAAAAAGGCACAAATAAACTGAGTTAATTATGTCCGTGTAGACCCCAAATTGGCTTTTTCTTCCTTCTTTTTTTTCTCCTCTCGGTGAAGAAATCTCAGCCACACAGGACCAACACGACCGCCATGCACCATTAGCATCTATTCAAAAAGAGCGCACACTTTGATCTTCTCTGCGGAGCAATGGGGGAACACAGGCGGGGAAAAATAAAGAAGAAAAAACATCATCAACAATTCAAATGCTCCTAATTACCGGACCATAAATAAAAGACTGATTATCATAAATTGCTTCCACATTGTTGCTATTTTTAAATAATTTCATCTCATTTTCACTGTGTATGTGCGCATTCTGTTGCTATGTCCTAATGCGACTGGAATTATAAGGGAAATTCTTAACTGTGCAATTAGAATATAAATGATCTGTAAATATTTGCCTATGTGCAAAATCCTCCAGACACAATACGACATTGTTACTGATCCCAACGTGAGCTGACCCCGATTTTGGCATTTGATAGTGTCGCTTTGTGTCATAAATTGCCGAGTCAGCGCCTGCGACAAATTAAGCCAGCGATTGAAGTGAGTCGCGCTTTTAAGTTGCAAAACAATCAACCCATATTATGCTTTTTAATCATGTTGTTATCTTATTCCTTTGTGAAGTTGAAGTTGTGATTTATTGTGATTCGTTTATCCGTAATCCTGCACATTCAGCATTATTCAGTCAGTCTGTTCGCTTCAGTTTCTGTTGTTGTTGCTTTATTTAAACCACTATTCAAACCCCTTCAATTACGAACACCAGGAGGGGATACAGTTTGGCATGCGGTGCGTATATGCTCAGAAATTTGTGTAGAATGCTATTTTCCACACACTTGACTTGACAGTATCTTAAGCAGAATTTAGTCTTTTGAATTTTTAGTCATATTATAGGCTTTGTTTCCTTGTCAAAAATATACCCAGAAACACTGTTTTGTTTTGTTTTGTTTTGTTTTGTTTTCTTATACAGCAAGAGGGCTTTCTTTAATTTGTTTTTCTGGATTTTTAATATTACTGTGCTGTTCAATTGCTTGCATGCATATAGAATGCTGTACACAGTATGAACATTTTTATTAAGAATTAGCACCTTTTCCTGCAGTGGATGCTCCAGCTTCACGATAGTTTAACTCCGGTATATACATTAGTATGCAAAAGTATGGGCCCTGCTTTAACTTTAACGACATTTTGCCATACTATGGACCATAAACATAAATATAGTTAATTTAAATTTTATGTGAAAGACACACACTAGGTGACACACAATCGTGAAGTGAAATTACATTTATACATGATTTAGATTTTTAAAAATAAATAAATAGCTGAAAAGTGTGATGTGCAAAAGTATAGGATTTCTAAAAAAACAAAAAAAACAAAAATCATGTAAACATTTCATTTCACTTCACGATTGTGTGTCACTTAGTATGTGTTGTTCACATAAAATTTCAATTAAATATATAATGCATACCACTGTAAATATTCCCCACGATAAGAATTTGTCTCATACCGGTATAAATGAAAACTCACGAGCAAGTAAATGAACAGGAGCACAGGTTGAGGGAATGCTGAGGAGTAGAGCTGGCCCTAGCGACAGATTTTTAACAGATTTAGCCACTTTTCAAATATCCGGTGACTATTTTTGGAATCAGGGAAAGCAACAAATGCTGTGTTACCCTCCAGGATTTTAATAAAGTCACCATCGCGTCCCGGAGGTTTTCTCAAAGCTGCGCTCTCCGTGTGCAGGTAAGTCTTACGGCTCAAACAAAAAAAAAGTCATCCGATTGGTGCAAGCGTCTTGTCTCCTCTCGTGTCTGTTTTATGATCAATCATCACAAATACAAAAGCTTCGTCTAAACTCGACTTTTAAATGAGAAAAAAAAAAAACAATCCATGTCCATGGCAAAGGGAAAGTAAAGCTAATAGCAGCGAAATGCTTCCAGTTGTCCCTACAAAATAAAAGTCGTTCTTGTTCCAGCAGTTGGGAGAGTTTTACTGTGAAAGAGTCCCAATATCACTTGGACAGGAGCAGCAGGTTTAGGCCTATTACAAGGGATTGACCACTCAGACATGACTTAATGATTTAATTATATCTTCATATGGTCGATCTGATGTCACCAAGTAATTAAGAGTCCAGGGCCAATGTAAAGTTGTTTGTCCAGGACAAGAATTACTGCCAGCCAAACTCTAACCCTAACATTGGTCCTGTGCAAACAACTTTGACATCGGACCTGGACTCTTATTTACATCATCATATCGTGATACATATCAACAAATACTGTGATGCATTTTCAGGTCCATATCACCCAACCCTAGTCCTGACTGATATAGTATATTTTGTTCATACATAGACAATATTTTAAGTTGGAAGCCTTTGAAAATCAGCCGTTTTATATATGCCCCAACTATACCTGATTATTCCACTGTAATTGCCCATGTTGCCTTCACTGGTCTGCTGTGAGAAAACTCAAAGAGAGTGCGAGGGAAAGGCATCCATCACAATGACTTTCACACGGCGCAGGCTTCAGGAGGTTTGGTTTCCCGCCTTCCTGTGGCACAGCGCTCAAACCGGAGTGCCTGTCTGCGCTGTCTGCTTCAGGTTATGACTTGACTGAACACACTCACAAATACAAAAGCAAGATGTGGAGGATCAGGTTGGCTCTCAGACTTTCCCACAGTCTTGTATGAGAGAAAGCAGGATCAGGGATATTGCACAAACTATCCCACCATGAGAATTTGTAATCTTTTTTTTTTTTTTTTTTTAAAGATTACAGTCAATCAAAACCACTCAGCAATTCAATTCATATGTTTGATGATGAACACTTATTGATGTAATAAAAATGATGTCTGTGTACATTCTTGTTCAGATGCACATTGAAAAAAGTGATGAGAAAGGACTGCTTTTATTATGCATATTGTATGGAGACTTGAAGCGCTCTCTGCTGGCACCAGGTGGAATCACTCATTATAAAACATGACGCAAGCTACCATTTTGAATTAACGGCAGGCCAACAAATCAACGGTGCCATGATAAACGTATTTTGAGCAACGACTTAGTACAGGGCCAGATGATGTTTATGTCTTTTATCTATCAAGGAAACAGGAATAAGCAGAAAGGAGCACTTTTTTTTCTTTCTAATAATTTGACTCATTTGTAACTTTATTTTTCAATGCAGAACAAATTCAGAACCTGTCACTCTGTTTGTGTTTCATCTCCATCATCGTAATGAGCTTCAAAGATGTCGTTCCCACGCCTCCATGAGGAGCAACCGCAGGGTGAAAAGAATCAGCTCTGACTGATTCCTCAGAATCCGCCACCACACACTCAACACATCGGGCCAAAGGTCTGTTGGGACATTTGACTTTAAGACAGAGTTTATCCTCCTGTGGCTGGAGTTTAGCTTTAATTACAAAGCCCAGTTGATCTCGTTCTGATTTGTATTTCCAAGGCTCATTTGTCGAAGGTTGGAATAACATGCTGGGCTTTCTCGCTTTCTCTAAATTTTGGATGTTTTTCTTGGTCACTGTTGACGTCGTTCTGCTAATAAATGCCAAAACATGACTTAAATGCTTTTGCCATCCAAATTGTAAAACACACTGATTTGCAGGAAACATCCCTGTAGATTATTTTAAGGCCATGTTGGGTTAAAAGAATAACTACGGATATAATTCATAAATGTCTTATGTGAATGGCTGTGGTTATTGCATCTTGTTGCATCACATCCTTATGAAGTTTACAAAAAGGTTACTGGAATATTAAAGGAAAGGTCACAGCGATTACAATAGTTGTGCTTTTTGCCATCAGTGGTTTGAGAACAAAATGACTGTGGACAGAGCCTTGTGAAACGTTGTATGAAGCGGTGTAAAGCCAAAGGAACAAATGATTGAATTTTGGAAAAGAACCTAACAACAGCTTTGTGGTGAATTCTTGGGTTTGACCACTAGCCAGTTTATGCCTGGACCAGTGGAGATTTTGGAGCAATGGTCAGAAACCTTGGAGTTTTACAAGGACAACTTTGCACATTCAGTCTACCTTTCCATTGGAGGCATGCATATTTATGTACTGTGAATGATGCCAAGTTTGTTAAGGCACATAATATACAGTATTTTGTACTGCCAGGGCAATAAGGAGGTCTAGTGACGAGCAATCATGGTGCAATACTTGTTACTATTTTGAACCAAGGCAAGTTTCTTTGTAGAGCACAATTCATACACAAGGCAATTCAAAGTGCTTCAGAGTTGCATAAAATTACAAGAAAGCAATTAAAATCAATAAAACATCAACATAAAAGTTAATCAATTACAATAAAAGGCAAGAGTGCAAATAAAATACTTTCAGTTGTCATATGCAAGGGTAAAACAACTGGATTTGAACAGAGTTGAGGCCTGTCTCACATCCACATTTTAAAGAGACCGGAGCACTGGACTAATATGGGCGTATTTCCTGGTTCTTGTCAGGACTCGAGCAGCAGCGTTCTGGATGCACTGCAAGTGTCTGACAGCTCATTTAGAGCCACACACACAAAAGACGTAGATTCTGCAGGGACAGCAGAGGCCGGAGTTTTCGGTTTTGGGTGAGCGGAAGTTGTTGCTCAAACTTTGAACTGACATCAGTTCTGTATTTTGGATGTTGAGTCAAATGAATTATCAGAGACTCAAGCTTTACTCTCGTCTCAGTTTTATCGACTGTCATAACCATGATCTTCAATATGCTCGGGGCATGGAATATTGCATATCAACATGATGCTAACTTCCTAGGGACGTCTGTTTCGTGTCATAGTTTTATTCCTATGGAGAGTTAGTCTTGTTGAAATAAATACATATTCAAACCATACTTGGCTGGACACTTGCTGCTATTGGATAATTACTTACAACATGTTAAAAAACTTTATGCAGGATGTAAATATTTCTCAAGAGGATACTTCTGTGTTTATAGCTGTAAGTGTTTTAGCCTGAAATGTGGAAGTTTGAAAGTCTTGTATTTTGCATTTTGTGCACAGAGTCTGTTTCTCCCTCAGAAGATTGTTGAGCCTATTTCTCCAACTGAAGCCTTGTTGACATTTGTAGACTGACAATGTTTAAGCACCAAAACTCTGACCAAAACATTTCCGTTTGCATCACTTTTGTTTGAAAGTAAATTGCACGTGATAAGGAGACCTTACGGGAATCATTGTTTTTTTTGTTGCTGGTGCACACACCGCAAGGGGAAGGGTTAATTCAAGATGCTCTGGCCAGGTTACCTCTCTGTATTGCTCAGTCAAGAAAACACAGAAATGTAGCTCCCGCTCGCAAAGAGAAAGGAATCTATGTGCACGTAGGACATTATTACTGAAGCTCTTTTGGAAACCTGACTATCATGGCTGACCCACCAGTGAACCTATCCAACCCGTCTCACTGCCAGTGTAAGCAAATGCCTCTTCGGATTTGCTTTCAGACTTTTATTTATGCATGGTATGATAATGCTGTCCTGCGCTTGATACTTCAAGACAGCAAGGAGTCAATTTAAAAAGGAAAAAAAAAAGAAGAAGAAGGAAGAAATTCATGCTTAACAAGACTTCCCTCTTTTCTGTCTGTATACCACCCAAGTTTTCCACTGATACAGCCACCTCTGTCAAGCTTGGACTGCGGGCCCACACAGTTTGCCACAACAGCTTTGCCTCAATTATACTAGGTCCGGCAGGATTGAGCTCTTTATATCTCCAGCTGGGAAAGCTCACCTCTCTAAACTCCTAAAGCACGGAGGCTTTTGGAAAGATCTATAAAATGGTATCCAGAATGAACAGCTCCCTCAGTCCCCCTTCTTTGCTACATAATACGACCATTTTTACTGTTTGAAAGAAGGTATTGCTCTCTCGCAACTAGATACGTTTCATCTGCAAAGTACAGCAAGCCATAAATCTGGGTTGCGCTGCGGGGTAATAGTACAGTGAAAGGGTCCATTGAAACGATCAGATTAACGATAAACAAGGAGAAACGTGATACTGCTTGGTGGCGATTGTGGAGATGTTTTGTGGCATTTCTCGTTTTGGGCCCGATTCAGATCCAAGATGAAACATTTCCCCGAGTGCACGTTTAAAAACAATGCTGTCAGTCATTACGCAACCACATGAAACCACAGAAATATACCCATCCAATGCCAATCCCATTGATTGCATGTGCGAGTATCTACCCCGGCTAACAATCTAAACAACAAAATGATCTGTCGTGGACTAAAAGGAGGACTTACAGCGCCTGTTTTCCTGCTCTTTTTCAGCTTGTGTTGTCGTATTTTCCCACACCCCAATTCACATTTGAGATCCTCACTATGACTTTCAAATGAACTCTAAATTATTATTATTCGGTGCATTTGCGCTTCAGCACTAAAACGTTTGTAAAGAAGGCAGTTCTGGTCTGAGCCAGGACTAAACCAGGACTAAGCCAGGACTTAGACTAAACCAGTTATAAACCAGGACTGAGTCAGAAACTCGAGTGCTTAGGCAAATTGAAAAACATAACAGAGCAGTGATAAAAAGAAAGGCATCTTTACCTTAAGTGACAGACCCACAGAGGCTGATGTTTACGCTGCAACATGAAGCAATATCAAAGATTGTTTGTGGAAAAGTGAGCGCTCACTCTGCATTAGACATTTTTGGTACAGTTTTAGTAAATGATTAGTGACAGAGTGAGCGCTCGCACTGTGTAAAGATCTTTACACTTGTGAAATACTTTTGCTTTGTCATCACAGTGTTCAGAAAAGTTTATCTGAAGGAAAACGGCATCATGATGTGGATCTGACCTGTTCCGCCAGCTCAGGAGGTAATAATGTCCTGGTAATAATATCGCTGCTTAATAATAATAATATCAATCAATCAATCAATCAATCAATCAATCAATCAATCAATCAATCAATCAAAACTTTATTTATAAAGCGCTTTTCATACAAGGTTGTAACACAAAGTGCTTTACAGATTAAAAGCAGTTCCCGCCCACCCAACCACCCACTCTTCCAAACAGACAACACTGCTCACCCCACCCCCCTCCCCATAGCCATACACACGCACGCAGGCACACACACACAGCCACACACACACACACCCAGCCACACACACACACGATGAGGTAATGGACGTAGTGCTGAGTCTGGGTACAGATGAACCAGGTAAGGAAATGCCATCAGAGGAGCCGTCTGCACCGGGAGTGGTACATCAGCCACAGCCACAGGGCACCACCACCGGACACCCAGCGGAGGTGCAGCAGAAGCACCACACACTTCCATCCGGGCACCCAGAGGACAGTGCCCACACAGCCACAGCCGACCACCGCTCCCGGGGCAGAGGGCTCCCTCAGAGGAAACACTGGGAATTCTAAAAATGCAAAAACTGCAATATACAAATAACAACATTAGAATAATAAAAACATATATATAAAACTAACTAAAAACTAGTATAATAAGATAATTATAAACATAAATAATAATAAAAATAACTGAATAAATAAGTAAGTAGAAATCAGCTAAAAGCTAAGCTAAAAAGGTGGGTCTTGAGCCTGCTCTTAAAAACATGAACGTTCTCTGCAGCCCTGAGCTCCTCCAGCAGGTCGTTCCAGAGGTTGCATTGGTTTTATATAGCACTTTTCTGGACACTCAAAGACGCTTTACATTGCACTATTCGTTCACTCCATACTCGGTGGTGGTAAGCTACTGTTGTAGCCACAGCTGCCCTGGGGTAGACTGACAAAAGCGAGGCAACCAGTCTGCGCCATCGGCCCCTCCGACCACCACTCACTCACTCACTCACTCACTCACTCACTCACTCACTACATTCACTAGGCTTCCTGGTGTTCCCAAACGGTCTCCCATCCAAGTCCAGCCAGGCCCCTGACGGGATTGGGCATAGCAAAGGCGGTAAAGCCACACCACATAGAATGTTACTCAATAAATGAAATTAAAATACAAGCATTTATTTTCTTACAGACATTTTCAGCATTGAAAAATACCTCATAAGTACAAACAAACATGAGCCTTTTTCTGTGAGCGGCTCACCTCAACAGGTATCGTTAAAGCAGTACTAAGCAACTTGTTTACATTAATAAATAATTTCCGTAGTCCCACTGGGGCTAATACAAGTGTACATGGGATGGGGGTGTGTTTCATCTCCCCCTGGTGTCTCCGGCCGGAAAACCAAAATTGCAACTTCGCTTCTACCGGGTCAGAGTCACCAATACACGCTAATGGAATCACGAAGAAGAAGCTAACAGGCGAATGGGCAAAGCTAACATTGGGCTCGCACCACTTAAACAGTATTTACAGCCAAGTGTGAGTGAAAAAAATAATTTCCATTTTGTAATTGGATGTACAATATCCCTCTGTCCTTTGGTCTTTTCTGTCAGTGTAGTGTTTACTCCCACGGACAATTAATGAGTAAAAAACGCAACATGCTACAACACCTGCTGTGGCGCTTATGGCCTCTAGGGGCATGAGTTACTTAGTGCTACTTTAAAACAGTGGTATCGACAAGCAGACAAACAAACAAACAAACAAACAAACGGTACCCAGCTCCAGATATGAATCCTGGGTGCAGACTGCTGTCAATGTAAAGTGGTACTGTTGGGTTTCTATGCATTTCTGTTGGAAGCAACAACATTCTCCATTGTTCCCTTGACCACAGCCACACACGCGAAATCACGCATGCTAACCTCAGATTATGTTATCATAATAATACCATAATTATAATGTAACTTGTTTGTTAAAAAGTCCCATCAGTACTTTAAAAACAGAGCTTATCAAAGTAGCCTGTGGGAGTTCAGCGGGTCAGCTAAGAAGGCTTAGCTTGAAGACTCTCTGCCAATTAAATTTAGTGTTGAGAGCCTTGTGAAGCGCCTCCAAACTCCGGCACCTGTTTCATATTCCATCCTTGCAATGTGCTTTCTTTGGATACCTCACCTTCCTCCTGTTTGACTTTAGCTCTTTCAGATATAAAAGACACGCTGGTACGTATGAAAGGTCTTTGGGAATGGCTAGGCAAGGTGGAGAGAGACAAGCTTCTGCGAAAAAAAATATTGTAGGTTTGGCAGCAGAGTGGAAACTGTCAAAAAGTTTCTTAGAATAGGACAGACATTCATTCAGACTGCACCGTCAATTATGGGGTCTATTAATGCCTTTTTCGTACCAACTAGTCTAACAAGGCAATCTTGGATTTTGACCAGGTATTTTTAAGAGACATTTCAAAGGATTTCCAAACACCAAAGTTTCTGCACATGGTTCTTGTCTCTTTTGAACCGTGCCAGCTAACATCCTATGATCATATGATTTTTTTTTTTACATTTCAAATCGGACTCGTGGTACCATCTGGCCCCAGTCAGTACAGGCGATGCACAGATTTTACTGCGGAGCAAACGGAGGTGGCTTTGAGGTTAACAGATTGCAGTAAATTCTTGTGCTTCACACCATTATCTTGAGTAAAGGCTGTACTAATAGGTTTACTTTTTACACTTTACACTGAAATGTGTAAAAGCTAACCACTTAAAAAAAAAAGAAATCACTGGGATTAACATTATAAAAAACAAAACAAACAAACGTCAGGCTCATGTAAAGGCAACTGTCCCCCTGGAATTTGACTGGCCACCTCAGGTGCCACCTTACCCAGAAAGACCCCACTGGTCCTCACATGGAGTTGCTCAATAAATCTGGCAAATGTCTTTGATACTTTAACCATTGGGGAAAAAACGTTCCTTTCTCGTGATTCTTTTATGCAGGCCCTCTTTACATGATAACACATGGACTCTATGAATATGAAAAAGAAACACTGCTGCTTTTGCTGCAGGATTCCATCTTTCTGTGGCTGTGTGATAGGTGAATGTTTTGCCCTGTCAGGAGTTCTTATTGGTATCCCAGATAACATCTTTCAAAATCAAAATACAGACTGAGACCAAGGGAACTTGGCCCTGCTTTTCATTGGCACAGCTTTCTGAACTAAGCTCCATGCCGGCTTATATAAATAAGAAGTTGAACATTTTTGGAGCTAACTTTTGAAGACAGAATGGTTCATTTAGTTCTTTTTTTCTAACCAGTAATTACCCTTTTGCAGTGGCTGTTTTACATTGTACTTGCTTGACATTTTAAATAACGCCATAAAGAGGTTTACCTTGTAATTCTAGTGTCCACTTTTACTCCACTTGGTATTTAGGATCATTTCTATCAAAACATCCTCAGGCTCTGAGGCCTCTGCTCTACTATGATTGGAGATGGTAGAAGTCGAGTACAGTTAGAGAGGTCGGCCACAACTGATCCACCAAAGTGTGGTCCAGTAATTGAGGCTGCGCTGGCTGACACTCAGCCCGGGATGATTTACAGTGTTCTGATGGTTTTCCCAAATCCCGCTCTTTGGCCTCTCAGACAAAAGGGGTCTGTGCGGACATTCTCACTGATGGATAGGATGTGAATAATCTTGGAAAGAGGATAACTTTAAAAGTGTATCTCCCATATTAAAATCTGGCGATCTTCGATCCAAAGACATATCTTGAAATATCTATACATAAACTCCAACAAACCTTTTACTGTTCAAGTTAAAAGAGGACAAAATCTTTTACCTGCTGTTTTTACTGTGTGTAAATTTAAGAAGTTGCCTCTTTGACAGGACTTTGAACTGTATTTTATCCATCCATTTTCTTCTGCTTTATCCGGGGCCGTATCGCAGAGGCAGCAGTCTGAGCAGAGATGCCCTCTCCATGGACACTTCCTCCAGCTCTTCTGGGGGTATCCCAACGCGTTCCCTGGCCAGCTCTGAGACATTGTCATTCCAGTGTGTCCTAGGTCTTCCCTGGGACATCCTCCCAATGGGACACGCCCAGAACACCTCCCAAGGGAGACAACCATGAGGCATCATAAACAGTTACCGGAACAACCTCAGTTACTCCTCTACACGTTAAGGAGCAGCGGCTCTATTCCAAACAAAGGTGACCTTTCGGTCATGACTCAGATCTCATAACCGTTGGTGAGGGCAGGAAAGTAGATTGACTGGCAAATTGAAAGACCGTTGACCTTTTCAGTTGGCAAAGCCATGTCCTCACCTATAGGTTGACATATAGACAAATTATACACTGCATGTAAACCATATTTCTTTGACCAATTTGAAGAAATGTTTCATTTACTGAACAGGACTACAGTGGGGACACACCGGCACTATATAGCCTATACGTAATGTAAGGTCTATTGAGACAATCACAGTTGGTCCGACCAGATTTCATTTCTGCTACCTATTCTGCCTTCATGCTTTATGTTAAGGAGATTAACATATATTAGAGTTTTTTTTCTTTTTTTTTATCAGGATGTTCAGTCATATGGTCATAAACTGCCAACTAATTGTACGAGCCTTCAATTGTGTTAAGCTTTGTTCCTCATAAACATGTGTATTTTTTGTTACCCTTAATGCAACTGGCAGCACTATCCTTTATTATGTCCAAGTTTGACCCATTTCCAATTTGAAAATCAGGATTTTAGTCTTATGGGTCTGGTTGGGCACTCGTTACTGGTGGTTTAGTTTAAACTAATTCACTCAAAGTATTTAGTGACTAGAGGATGCACTTTGTTAGCCGTGTCCAAACAAGAGGCCACTTTATGCAGTCTGGTCAGTGGTGAGAGGCACTCCACCAGCGGCTCTCTCACTGAGTGTTTATGTTGCAGCGTGTCACTTCAAATGCAGACTCCAGGCTGGATAAGAGGCAGGACATCAGAGCAGCCAAAAGCCCTGGGTTTTCCTGGCACACAATAGCAGGAAGTACTGCCACACTATAAATGGAAGCTGAAATAGTGGCAAAACCCAGTCAGCGACGTCTCTCAGCCGTCAGCCAATAAGATTTATGCTATGCTCTTTTTCCAACTTCCATTTCTCGATCATGGAACCAAACAGGGGAGAGTCAGGAAAGTTGCACAGTGTGTCCAGATATGAACCATTACGATTATGCAACCAAACGATATCCTTGATTAAACACAGCCAGAAGATTTTGCTGCCAAAGTTCAACCTAATTTGAATCAATTTCTTTCCCAATAGTTTCGAACTCTGGAAGTCTTTTCCATTCAACATTACAATAACTAGACAAAGGAAGATGATTATTTCGAATTTGTTTGAATAATAAGAGGGTTCTCTGCATCAGATCTCCGTTAATGCTGAAATTGGCTAAATTGGCTAAATTTGCGTGCAGAACTGGCTAGAACCGGCCCCGTGATGATTTATGGACTTTGAAAATGTAGACGACACTTCAGAGTTCTATGCATTACGCAACAAAAGTCCTGGATACACTGTTCAGAGTGCCTTTTACAGTAGAAACATAAACTACCAACGTAAGCAGGATAGACTGTGATAGACTGTACAACCACAGATTTGTTTTTTTTTTATGAGGGGACAATATTACAACATGGTTAAAAGCTCGAGGAAGTCAATTTTGCAGATTTCCCCTTTAAGATTAAGTTCATGGTGGCAATTTCAGGAGGAAAGGAAAAGCTCGAACACTCTGGCTTTTTATTAGGAATCCTAGGCAGCAGATGCAACTGTTCCATTATGCATGAAGTGACACAGACTAAACTCTCTATAATGTAAATCTTTGAAGATAAAAGACAGAGTGTAAATATGATGACACTGAGGTGCTGCTGCAAGAAGGACTAATCGTTTGTTTACAGGCGTTTGTTTACCTTTTTGGGTGGAAGGATTAAAGTTTAAAAGTTTAAAGCAATGGCGGATTTCTGGAAACTAAACTGCGTCCACCGCTTAGCAGACTTTTGCTTCTCGATCTTTTATGGCTCGTTACCAGAGGAGGATGGGAAACTTCAGACTGTCAATGCAATGAACAGATGGTATGGAAGTCAGAATATAAAGCATCTTGAGGACTAAAGTGGTGTTCTGTAAGACCTGATTAGAACTAGACTAGAATCATTGTTTGTCCATTGTTGTTGTTGTTGTTTTTTAAAATCAGACCTTGACCACATTTGGCTCTCATATATTTCTCTATGTCAGTGTGTGTTGTAGGCCAGCAGGGATTTATGAAAATGTTTGGGCCACGAGACCAGAGAAGATCGACCGATGCCAGTCCACCAAATTACTAAATTACAACTTGTACTTGGAGGACATACTGTAAGTAATAACATACTCTAGCTCAAGAAGTCATTTGATAACAGGCAACACTGACAATTTTAAGATTTTATAATTGCTCATGGTTGCACTTAAACTGCTGCTCTGTTTTTCCTTTATTCACGTTATTCCGCCCCCGTCTCTTTTTGCCATTTGTGTAAAATGTCCAATGTTCATTTGCATCAACAAGTAAACACTGCACCGTTTCTCTTCACGGCCTAAAAACTGAATTATATTTGTGTAGAACTGATTTTCTCTTGACTTCTCCGCTCCAATGCAAACTAAAACAAGTGAAGGGGCGGGCACAATTAATGGTGGCGCCCACGCGAACGTCCGTGATAAGGTGAAAAGGCAAAAGAAGTCAATGCAATTAGCTTTTTTGTGGACAGTAATGCAGCCTATATGTATGCGTGGGAAGATGAGATTAAATGTGTCCTTTCTGCATTACATTGATCCTTTCTGCATTACATTGTTACCGTGACGATGCTAAACGCTTTTCTCCCAGTGATTTAACTGCATCATTGAGAAGTGAATCGAACGCAAGTCCAGGAGACCAGTTCCAGTTCAAAACCGATGTTCAGAGTTTCTGAAGCCTCTTCACATTGCACAGCCCCGAGGCCTGAAAGAGGCTCCCAGCCTGTTCAGAGAATGAGGCGGCGCAGGGGCGGCAGCAGAGGGCTGGGGCCCACAGGGAACCTCACAGGCACAAAATTTAGCTACAAGTAATAAACAAGATAAAACGGACAAAATGCCAACTTGTTGGCATTTTGTCCGTTTTACTAATGTGGGTTTATGTATTCAGAATATTCTCATACATAACACTATTAACACATTGAGTGCTGCGCTGTTTTGGTGATTTAGCTGTTTGAGTGCCAACAATCCAGACCCTTTCCTATGGACACATGCCATGGCTCGTTTGAAAGACGTGAATATAAGCTCTCCATAGGTGAAAACAGTTTGATTATTTTGTTTAAAGGTCCTATATCATGCAAAATCGACTTTTTGGAGCTTTTAGCCATGTTGTTATGCTATTTCCTTATTAAAAACACCCCCAGAGTGGTTTGCGGCTTCATTCACGCAGCTCTCAGTAATCCTCCTGAATCTTGCTCTCTGAGCAGCTGCTCCTCCCTCTCCTCGTGAACGACTGAGTGTTCAGTTGTGTCGTAACAACGGAACGGAAGTGCTCGACGTCTGTAATGTAATGTCTTAATTCTATGCTTACGGCCTGATTTTAATTTGTAAAACAGCGTTTTCATTATTTCTGTCATAAGAGAGAAACAAAGAGTAAAAAATGAAAAAAAAAAAAAAAAAAAAATAAATAAAAAAAAGGATGTGCCCGAGGTGCTTCCAGGTCAGCTGTGGCCAAAACAAACACATCGCGTCTGAACAGATCAGTCATGTTTGCGCTGCAGCTGTGAAGATGGAGCTCGTTACCTACTCTGGACACAGCTGTTTTTTATTCTTAACTAACGATAATGTCACGGACGGAGAAAAAGAAGCGCGTTTGGCTACGAGGACGAGGAGTTTATATTCAACCCTTTTCAGGAAGAGGCCACTCAGCTGTTTTTTTCTCCGGGATTCAGCGACTATCACCAAAATATTGTTTTTCTGTGACTGTCTCTGATGGATGTTTGGGGAACCTTCGCCAGAATCAAAGTGGATTAACTTTTATAACCAACGCGAGTCCCACAATGTAAACAGCGATGGACCAGAGTGGTGAGTCAATCCAAACGCGGGTTAGCTTGTGTGTTAGCATATTAGCATGTGTGTTAGCCATTTATGAAGCTGTGTTGCAGATGTCAACTCCGTATAACTGCATCGTGAAGTGACTTCACTTATTGCTGTTTATTTATATTACGGTAAAGTTGTATGCGCGGAGAGAGGGGGCGGAGTTAACTGAATCGAAGCTTTGTGTCTTCCGGTTTTGAAAAATACCTCCAGGAAACACTTATATTTATCACAAAAATGAGTGCTCCATAATGGTAGAGGTACAATATATCATATAATTGCCTATACTTAACTTTGGAATGGCTAAAATAGCATGATATAGCCCCTTTAAGTCTATGTGCCTCGGTTCCTGAGAAATCCTAAGCTAAACAGAGGCTATAGTTTGGATCAAAATCACAGATTTGTTTCTAGATTCAGAGATAATTAGTGTTTTATCAAACACTCTCCTTTCTGATTAACTCCTCTCTCCTCCTCTCTCCTCTCGCACTAACATTATGGGAATTATGGGAATTATGGGAAGAGGCAAATGCCTAAATATATTTGTTTCAAGTCAATTTTCAATGACAACATTGTTGACACGTATTAAAACACTGCATGTATCTATTGCTTTTTATTGCGTGTGCATTTAAACAGCCTGGTTCTCGGATTGGAGACTTAACCCGGATGTTTCCCAGTCGTCCTTGGACTGATGTTGACCATTTAAAAGTTTAAACTAAAATCTCAACTGTTTGATCTGTCCATGGAACATGGAGCAGCTGTTCGCTACGCAACACCACGTCCCCTCGGACAAAAAACAAAACAAAAACGCAATAATATATATGAAATCTTGACTTTTTACAAGATTTGATGGTCATTTATTTCACTTCTGTTCATCACAGAGCTACCAAAATCACACATAAAGTGTATTTGAGTGTCTAGTTTCATAATTAAAAAAGGCACTCAATGTGTTAAAATGCAAGGCAAAAAAAAATATAAAAAAAATAAAGTCACAAGTTCATTATGTACTGCATGATTAACATACATGAATGTTAATAATGATAACAATCATAATCAAAATAGCTTATACTTGCTAGCATTTTCTCACATAAATAAAGGAAATGCTTTTGTGTCCCAAAATTACATTTTTAATGTTTCAGCACTTTTCCCAATCTTTTTTGGTGGGTCAATACTACTGTGGATGAGAGTGGATTTTTTTTTAAATTCTCTTTTTGAAGTGCCACATTAGTAATATAACTGGACCCTTGGCCCCCCCGTAAACAATTCCTGGCTACGCCCCTGATTACATACTATGTTTGTATATCTATGATGGATTGCGAACATAAAAGGCACCCACTTAAGCAGAAATGTTGAATGTTTAAAACTCCATTATGAATTTCAACCCTAAACCCTCAATGAGCTGATCAAAATGGCCCGTTGGAGCGTTAGGGTGTGTCCTCTGGCATTAAACCCTCTTTTCACAGCCAACGTCTTATTACTCTTACATTCCTTTAAGATTACTTACTTCTGTTTGTGTGTCAGAATAGATGTGTTTTTCTCTCTTAATTGTATTAGACTGCATCCCTGTTTAATAAATAATTAAAATGCGCAAATTGATTTCAACTGGTCTCTCCTCTGAGAAATAGTTGTCTTGCTTGCATCGCTCTTTTAAAAAAGTATACTTTACCCACAGTTGTTTGACAACCAAGTAATCAGGAATTACAACTAATTCCTTTCCTTCCATTTTTATTTCACTGGAAAAGGATCACTCAACAAGGGAATCCATAGAGAATCGAGCCGTAAAAACAGAGCAGCAGCTGAGGAGTAAAGAATGGAGACGTTGACCTGGTAAGCGAGGTCAGAATTCACACGGGGCATTTCAATCGGGATTTCAGTGAATGGCTTTGGATCATGCTTTGCTGCTTTTTGGGATTTGGAGTTAGGATTTGGAGTTACACAAGTGTAAAACACTGAGGACCTAAATGTGATTTCTAAAGTGTGATTTTAAGTCAGAGTTGCGTAATCCGTGTCATTGGACGTTTCAACACTGGTGGCAGGTCACTGGGTCAAGTTGCGAAGCATCTGTTCGGCTGGCATGAGAAATGGCCTCGCGGAATGGTGAGCACAGGAAAAGCTTATTATGTTACACACAACATTTTAATGGCAGGGGAATAAGCCCATTAGCGTGGACTATTCAAAGACACAGATGATGAGGGCATTAAGAGATACAAAATTTACCTTGAAACTTCCAACCTCATTGCAAAGTAAATGTGTAGGATTTGGCATTTGAGTTCTTCGCATTGTGTGAAGCTTGACGCAGCATATATTATTTTTCTTGTTGAGTGAAAGCATAAATGGATTTCTTTACACCGACCGGGGCAACACAATTTAACAAAAAAAAAAGAGAGAGAAAACTTTGAAGGATGACCTATATACTTCTTGTTGGAATTTTGCTTTATTATACGAAACAACACGTTTCTTTGTTAAAGGGAGAAAAGTTGTCAAAGAAAGAAAGAAACCAGAATAGTAACCTCCTTTTTGGATTTTGAAGAATACCACAGCCTTCATCTGAGGTCTACACAGTTTGACAGTGTTTGCACGAGCCAAGTGAATATCGGCGAGCGTGACAGAGTGATCAGTTATGTTGCTAATGCTGGTCCATACTGGGGATCTTGTGGGGATCTTGGACTGGGTGTGGAATGATAATCATTATGGCCGGTGTGACTCACGGAGGGTAAACATTATCTTAGCTGCTAGATATTTCTGGCCGCATGCACCTGTTTGCATGTCACAGACTAATTCATAACGCCGCGCTATGTTCGGGAACACATTTCAACCCTAAGCAGCTCCATATGGACAAATGCATTCGCTGAGAAGATTTCACTGCACGTCTCTGGGCGACTTCTCACTTGCCATGCTAAATTAGCTCCATACTTCTTGGCCTGATAATAAAGGTTTGGTCTAATTTGGAGGGGGAAAGTTCTTAACAGTAGCTGAGGAAAAGGATGGGCATTCAGCAAGAACTAGGAAGTTAATTGCCACGCCGGCGCATGGGCTTGTTTGGTAAAGAAACATCTCTCAAGTTTCACAGCCCTTGTAAAGCTAGTGTGCGAGGCACTTACGACATCAAAAGCTACCCGTTAGCGCACCACATGTGAGCATTTGAGGCCCATTTCAAACTGCTGTACATTGCTTAACCTGGAATTGAGCTTGCATAAAAATTGATTCAGTCCATAACCATGAATTTGGACTGCATTGTGGCCACATACTCTTTTGTTTTGTCCATATGAGATTAATCGAAAATATCTGGGATGTGATTAGTCAGGATGTAAAGCACTAATGTCATAAATCTGAAGATGGCAGCTGGCAGAGGAAACCGTGCTTCATCTGCTTTATCCAAGGTGTAAACTGAATGGCGTCTGGCATTTAAAATAAATGTTACATTGTAAATGAAACAAATAAAGTCCTGACTTTTAATGGGAATGGCTAGATCAGAAAACATGTTACAAGGAGTTATTCAGTTTGAGCTTACCTTATTACAAAAACTATTTATTCTCTGATACACTAATAATAGAGCACCATACTTTTGATCTTTTTTCTTTAAGGCTTTCATCATTTCTCTAACTATTGAAATGCTGGCTCTGAAATTTGGCGAGTAACGGGTGAGTTAGTGTATAGACCAATGGCCGCTGACTGCTCTGCTTTTTGACCACGAACGTGGGGGCTGCCATTGCTCCGCCATTGCTGTAGTACCTCCATATCGCCACTAGGCCCCCATTGAAAAGCATTGGAGTTTAGACACCTTAAAAACAACTTCAACGCCTGGTTTAAATGTTTTCAAACCTAGACTAGGCTAGATATTCCTCCTGAGATCACGCTGGGTTAATCACAATATATGAAACCAGGCTGGTTTTCGTAATATGAATTTTTGAAATCTCGTACTTAATGAGGCTCAGACTGTTAGCATTGGAGCAGCGCGAGCTACACGTCACGCAAGGGCCGAGTCTACGGTGAAAATCCCGCCCGTATGTCCTTTTTAGGAACATGCTTCGTCAGAGCTGGGGAGGGGGAGTCTGTAAATCCGCCATGAATTCCCCCACGGCCGTGGTCATTCTGGTAAACGGGGAGGAGTGAGCATAAGACGTCCATTATTTTTTACAGTCTATGGTATAGACATGCAGTGAGCAAACAAGTAAAGTCAAGCCCTGACACTTGAGATATCGTACATATTCCTTTATCTCAAAATCTCAAAGACCTTTGTTCCACCAGCGGAAGCCATGAAGGGCTTCATGCGATCAGATTTCCCTGTTTGGAAAGTTCACGTACATTAGACTTCTTATGAATTGGGTGGTCTAATTACTTTTCAGCCCCTGTAAAAGGAGGGTGGGTCGGGAGGGCTTCTCTGGGTCAAGAGAGTGTGTTTCAAAATGTTTCAAAATCAGGTGCTCTTCCAGGATGAAGTAGAACATGGAGTTGTAGCACTATTCAACTGGTCTTCTTCAGAGTATGATGCTCTGAAGAAGACCACGTGTCCCGTTGTTTAATAAAGGACTTTTATCTGCATCAGAGTGGCTCGGATTCCTTTTGCCATACTCAACTACAACCCAAGGCAAGTCTGTTATATCTCCTACTTTTCAGCCATATCCAAACTACTCCAGTTCAGTTCATTCTGCTGACAATAATGAAATTGACTGGACAACTGACTCTATGATACATTGTTTTAAGTTATAAAAATCTTAGAAGTCCCAAAATGTGATTGTATAAGTAGATGTATACCGGATCTTTTAAACATACTAACGTATATCCCAGACCTCAATCATTCCATATCCTACATCTTAAGGCGACGTGTTAATCATGGGGAAAATACAGAGGGACCCATTTTCACAGATGACTGGGCTTGTCATGGCGACGCTTTTCTCCGCTCTCGTCTCTTCAGAGCGATGAAAGAGCAAACACAAAGCACTCGTCCTTCAGTGACTTTGAACTTGCCTCAAAACAAGTTGGAAATGGCCGTTCTCACAAACAACAGCCCCAGAGGTGAGATTAGTGAATGAGCTATAGATTGTGAACCCCAAGCTACCCCCATCCCGGAAGAAAGCGCTAATTAGCTCACTTGTCCGAGGCAAATGGACACCCCGTTGCACCCTGGGAAAATTGGACAGGAGAGGGTTTTGTTTTCTAATAGGGCTAAAGTTTAACCCTTTATTTGGGCAATATGATTTTTTTATGCCTGCAGTTTCCTTTTTTATTTTATTGCAAGTCTTGGTTGGAAAATGATTTGTTTAAATCGTTTAAAAGTGATGATAATAATTATAGAAGCCTTTTCTTTAATTGAACTTTTCATCAAGGTTGTATGTGTGTGGTAAGAGGTATTTCCTCGAGCCAAACGGTGTAAGACAGTATTTCCCAAGCAGGGGTACGGGAGCGCTTAGCAGGGGGTAATTGGAAATATTTCATATCTAAAAAGAAGGCAGAACTCAATCTTATTTTGAATGAAAACATCTTTTTAATGACGATTTGCAGTAAAAGGTTTGCCAATAACTCTTAGTTTAGCTAATAATTTTCAAGATAATTGGCTGCACATTAGGGGGTACTTTAAGTAGAAATTAAAGACTCAAGCGGTACGCGGGAACCACTGGTGTAAGACAGCGGTTCCTAAAGTGAGGGTCGGGACCCCCTGGGAGGTCGTCGCGCGACCTGATTTTGAAAATATTTTTTTCAAAATCATTTTTTAGGCTGATGCCAAGACTTAATGATCTTCATTCAAGTGTTCTATATTTCTCCATAATGTTTAACTTATACATTTTCTTAAATGCCTTTATAGTTTGGAGCCCTTAAGTTGAATAGGTAAACTGTTCCATAGATAAACTTCCTTGACTGATAAACACCTCCTCTTAGTATTACTCTTCGCCATGGGTTTTTGTAGCAGATCAGTTCAGCTCTGAGGTTGTATCTGGATTCTCTAGTTTGAAACATCTCTTGTAAACAGTGAGGAAGTACGAGATTGTGAGCCTTGTACATCACAACTGCTGTGTAAACATCAACAAGATCATGCAATTTTAAGATATTTAATCTAATAAAAAGTGGATTTGTTGGAGCAAGGTATTCTGCTGACCACTCCAATTGCTTTCTTTTGCAATAAGAAGATAGGTTGTATATTAGTTTTATCGGTATTCCCCCATATTTCCTCACAGTAGCTATGGTATGGAAGGATTTTATATTATAGTATATATTATATACTATATATATATTATAGTAAGTAATTATGATAAGGAACATGTTTACTTTAAAATGTGTAAAAAGTCATTAAGTTATAAACCAACAGCCATTTGACATTTACTGAAGTGTTAAGATTGAAAAGTGCATTAACACAAAAAGTAACAAAGTGCTGTGCAACTGTTACTGGAAAACAAAGGAGTGTGTGATAAAAATGCCTCCAAACACAAGTAAAGTATTGCGATACTTGATAAAGTATCGATACTTGGTACACACATTACTGAAGAAACAACAGCCGTAATGAAAACACTGTGGACAAATTCTACAATTTGATGGAGTTTATGAAATTATTCAGAGGTGCCAGGCAAAAACTAGAGGAAAGAAGCAGGTTAAAAGACGAACTATGAAAATAAGTTATGTGGCGATGTGCCAGTGGAAAAAGTAGTAAGGGCTCCACCGAGTGTGAAAAATACATAAATGCATCAACAAGGTGAGTGAAGTCTACAGTCCAAGTGCATAATCAACAGTATGTACAATATGCAGGCTAACAATTTGTGATTGGTGGCATGATGGAAGCCAGTAGTCTCACCTTTGAATAGTTCCTTCCCACCGGTAAAACATATACTGTATAATAATATTTTTTCTCGCCAAACTTACAGTAAAACTACAAAGCGACACGACCAGCTTCTTGCGTTGGTTTACACTGCACTAGTTAAAAGCTTCACTTCCTGCATTCTGGAGCAACAGCTGTACAGTTTAAACCCATGAGCTCATAATGCATTTCGTTGGGACTAGGGAATCCCTTGGCTTTCGCCGCCCAGATGAAGCCATGTGGAAGCTTCCGTTCTTGGACCAGTTCCGACACAACAGGATCTCTCGTGAGTTGATAAAGATTGCCCTGATCAAAGCGAGCAGCGCAGCGTCTCGATACGTCACCCCGAAAGAGGAACTTCAAAAGCAGCCGTTCTAATCCTAATTGGATCATTGAATTAAGGAATTTTCGGGCCCTGGACAGTTTCGGTTGTCACATTGATGGGGGGAAACTATGGAGGATCTTACAGTTGTTGACAGTTTATGGGAAATCATGAGACATTGGAACATACATGGAAAATCACTGCTTACCATTACATCCGACATTAACGCTTTGTACCATGCATAAATTGCGAATGTGGCGTTATGGATTTTGGCAACCGCTCGCTCTTCCCATTTGCCGCGGTTCATTGCACAGGTTGCTCTTTGTTCGTTTTAATTGTCATTCCGAGGAAGAATTCTCCAGCTTGCTTTAGATTGGTTCATGATGGCAAACAATGGGGCAGATATGATCGTAACTGGACCGCGGCGAAGTTTTATGTTTGATGTGGAAGTGATCTCACGCTGAGCTGTTATGAAGTCTTGCCGGAGGGGAATATTTTTCCTAATGGTTACGAGTTTTGCCCCAATCAAGACATTCATTGGCAGTACAGTATATAAAGAATTACATGTACGGTGATTATGTTGTCGGACCTTGTGGGTTTATGGATGGTGTAAAGTTCCAATGTTAGTTTTATGCACATATTAGCATCGCTGTCATTCAAACTTTGATTCATTGTTGCTTTTAAATCATGTGACTTTTGTTGTTATGGTGGCCATTTTGAATACCGAAGTACAATTATGCAGTACTACAACATGCAACAATATCTCTACTCAGGATGAAAACTGATTGACAGTGGCCTTTACTCTTAATCATTGCTTATGAAGCAAACAGTAAAAACACGGCCCCAGAGACGCACGTTTATGTAAAGAAGCCAGTAAGTCAGTGTTTAAGCAGCTCGAGATGTTAGCATGCTACCGGTTAGCATATAGCGTGAACAGCTCAGCTCTGACCTCTCCAAACGCCAAACATCTAGCCTTGTATACAACGTGTGACAGGTCAGAGCTGAGCCACACATGTGTTTACTGTGTTGAAGCCATTGACAGTTGCTAACCGGTAGCATGCTAACGTCTTGAGCAGCTTAAACACTGACTCAGCGTGAAGCACATCTTAAGTAAATCCTGCTGTAGTTTGACAGACAGAGCTGCTACGTCTGTGTCACATTTGATGGTTGAATCACATAAACGTGCGTCTCTGGGTCCTTTTTTAAACTGTTTCCTTTTGAGCAAAAATGTCACTGTCAATCAGTTGTCTATCATTATTATCTTGAGTAGAGATATTGTTACATGTTGTAGTACTGCATAATGCTACTTCGGTATTCAAAATGGCTGCAGAAACTATGTGTGATGTCACTGGGAACACATGTATAGGTCTTGTAGTAGCAATGAGGCCGTCAGGGCAGACTGGGACTGAAAAACGGCCTTGGACTCTGACCAGCCTGGCCCAAATCAGCGTAAATGCGACACTTCCACAAAGACATATTAGCCGAGTGCATTTTCTCCAGTTCGGCTTTACCCAAATCTAAAAGCTTCTTGACCGGAGAGCAACAGTGTAATGCCTGATTTGAAATCTAAGACTTACAAAAGCGACTGAAACGTTTTGTCACGTCGCCGCATTTTTGTCATGTTTTCTGTTTTTTTTTTTCATTACTTTTTTATGTGGCTTTTTAGTGTGTTTTTGTCACTTTTTGTGTTTTTTGTTGTGTATTTGTTGTGTATTGGTCACTTTCTTGTTGTGTTTGTGTTCTGTTATTATGGCTATTTTGTCGGTTAGTCATTGCTTTTTTTCATTGCTTTGTTGTGTTTTCGTCTCTTTTTTGTCTGTTTTTTTGTCATGTTTTTATTGGTTTTTCATTGTTGCTTTGTTATGTTTTTGTCACATTTTTTGTCACTTTTTGTGTCTTTTTGTTGCTTTTTTGTTGCTTTTCCTGCACATTTTTGTACCGCTTTCGGTGCCCAAAAAAGCATAAACATTTGTACACTTTAAGATCAAAGTGGTTGCATTTTTGAAAAATATACTGTCCTTTACTCTGGGGAGAAAACAGTAACACAAATACCATGCACACATCCACACACACACATCCACACACACACATTCACAGGCGCACATCCATACCCATACCAACATAAAATAATTCCAAAAGTAGTAAACAATCAGAACTAACAATGTCAGAAAAAATAAAAAATAAAAATAATAATGATAATAAATCCATCAAGACAAAAAAAGATAGCCAAGGAATAAATCCATTAATATACATAATAGATAATATAGATAAAGGTTGACAAAAAAAGATCATATAAATAAATAAATAAGTAATAATAACCAAAAAAGAATTAAAAAACAAACAAACCCTTTTAACCCTTTTAAAATCTCCATTGGTTTATTATTGCTGCAAATCCCAAAATGCATAGCGGTATGACATCACGATCCTGAACTATTAGCCCCTGCTTTAGCTCAGGTAATGGCATCACATTCTAGAACGTGAACGTAACCGATGGTTACACTGTCAGAATCGGTAACTTTGCCATCCAACATTCCATTGATGACATCATAGACGCATATGTCAGAGTTTTGTGTTAGCGCTTCCAGAAACTTTGTCATTCTGCATCTTCACGTCGAGCTGATCGCACACAAAATGGTACTGAGCAAATCTTTCAAAATGAAATCCTGGGATGAGTATACGGAGGAGGACAATGTCCGTGTCTATGACCCGGCATTTGACCTGGAGGCAATACTCTACCCCCCAACACCAACAGGGGGTGTAGATGAGGAGGAGACCCGGCTGGCGTCTCCGAATCATGCCCCGGTCCAGACTATACCATCGTCTGAAGCCCCCACTATACCAGAGGGCGCTGAGGAGGAGGAGGAGACCCGGCTGGCGTCTCCAAATCCTGCCCCAGTCGAGACTACACCATCGTCTGAGGCCCCCACAACACCAGGTTGCACTGAGGAGGAGGAGGAGACCCGGCTGGCGTCTCCAAATCCTGCCTCAAACCAGACTACACCATCGTCTGAGGCCCCCACAACACCAGGTTGCACTGAGGAGGAGGAGGAGACCCGGCTGGCGTCTCCAAATCCGGCCTCAAATCAGACTACACCATCGTCTGAGGCCCCCATTACACCAGGGGGCGCTGAGGAGGAGGAGGAGACCCGGCTGGCGTCTCCAAATCCTGCCTCAAACCAGACTACACCATCGTCTGAGGCCCCCATTACACCAGGGGGCGCTGAGGAGGAGGAGGAGACCCGGCTGGCGTCTCCAAATCCTGCCTCAAATCAGACTACACCATCGTCTGAGGCCCCCATTACACCAGGGGGCGCTGAGGAGGAGGAGGAGACCCGGCTGGCGTCTCCAAATCCTGCCTCAAACCAGACTACACCATCGTCTGAGGCCCCCATTACACCAGGGGGCGCTGAGGAGGAGGAGGAGACCCGGCTGGCGTCTCCAAATCCTGCCTCAAACCAGACTACACCATCGTCTGAGGCCCCCATTACACCAGGGGGCGCTGAGGAGGAGGAGGAGACCCGGCTGGCGTCTCCAAATCCTGCCTCAAACCAGACTACACCATCGTCTGAGGCCCCCATTACACCAGGGGGCGCTGAGGAGGAGGAGGAGACCCGGCTGGCGTCTCCAAATCCTGCCTCAAACCAGACTACACCATCGTCTGAGGCCCCCATTACACCAGGGGGCGCTGAGGAGGAGGAGGAGACCCGGCTGGCGTCTCCAAATCCTGCCTCAAACCAGACTACACCATCGTCTGAGGCCCCCATTACACCAGGGGGCGCTGAGGAGGAGGAGGAGACCCGGCTGGCGTCTCCAAATCCTGCCTCAAACCAGACGACACCATCGTCTGAGGCCCCCACTACACCAGGGGGCGCTGAGGAGGAGGAGGAGACCCGGCTGGCGTCTCCAAATCCTGCCTCAAACCAGACGACACCATTGTGTGTGCGACAGATACAAGAGCTTCAGGAGGAGCTTAAGCGGGTGAGGTCAGATCTAGACAAAGAAGTTCTCAAAAATAAAGCACTTGAACAAGCTCTAAACAACCAGAAAAGAATGACCGAGAACAAATCCATCCAGCTGGAACAGGCTACGACCCTTCTCCAAAAGAAAGAGAACTATATATACAAGCAGGTAATGTCTAGCAAGGAGCTAGCAGACAAACTAGAAATGCAGATCAAAAAGAACGAGACTCTCGACAAAAGTCTGAAAGCTCAGGAAAAACGTTCCAAAGACCAGTCCGCCCAGCAGAAGCAGGCAAAAGAATTGCTCCAGACAAAAGAAAAGTACATTGAGAAGAAAGTTCGGGAAAATGAGGAGCTGAGAGCAGAGATTAAAAACCAAGAGAAGGAACAAAAGGCCAAACAAAAGCAGCTCGACGACGCAAACACTCTAATCGCTAAATTGAGGGCATGGATTAAGAACCAAATTTCAGGCGACAAAAGACCGACACCCCAACTCAACGGACAGGGCTCAAAGACTGTTAACCAAGAGACCTGTCGCTCGAATCCACCAGCCAACACCACCACCACCACCACCAGAAAGAGCATGGGGAGAGTTCAAGCAGAAGAAACCGCCTGTAAAATCCATGAAACTGACAGTGAGAAAGTCTTTACAAAGACTGCTCTGGACACACCTGTGAACTCGAACAAAAACTCGAACAGAAAAGTTGAGGTGCCGAAGTCGAAGCCACTCAACAGATGGCACCGACGCTAAACCAACTCCAGCCAACACCTTTTCTTTTCTTTCTTTCTTTTTTTCATATATATTTATTGGATTTTCGTTAATGTAAGGGATAACAAAATCAAAACAAAAAACAGAACAGAACATTCTGGCTCAATTCAAAGACAAGTGGAAAGCTCAGAGTCAGTCAGAATCACGCAATCACAATGCCATATGAGTTCAGATTATGCCTCTGTGAAGTATAGATGATATGCCCATACCAATAAAAGGGTCTCACATAGGACAAGACACTGACCAAAGCTCGAGCTATTGCCTCTGACTCCGCTCACCCATCTGAACTCTATACAATATACAGATATAGTTCCACTGGCTAAAAATCTGAAATAATAATTGCCACAGAATTGGACTGAGCTGTTCTGTAATGCTTGTTCTGTTTAATTTTTCTATGTATTTTTTTTTCTACTGGGAATGTTTGTATTGTCTCTACTCTTGTGTTTTTGTGTGTGTGTGCGTGTGTGTGTGCATCTGTGAGCTAAAGATGAATTTCTCTATTCTATTCTAATCTATTCTATTTTGTCTCGACAGTGCACTTTGCTGGTTAGATAATCCTTGTGCAGAATGTAAGCATCCTGTGAAGTTGCCTCTCATACTTCCCCGTGATAGTGACATCTGTTACTCCGAGCAACATGATCTATGGATTGCACTCTCTAGTAGTAGAAATTGAGAATATTTTACTGAATTCACATTTTACAATATGCCAAACATACTGTACTGTTCAGCAGGACCAGTGGTAATGAGTAAGACTAGCCACTTCGGTTTTACATTTTAGGCATAGCGGAGAAAGGTCTGAATTAAATGTATGACGTTGGGAAGGGGAGATAAGCACACGATGCAAGATTTTGAGTTGTAAAACTTTTACCTGATTACAGACACTTAAAGTTAGCATTTTTCCATGCAAGCACCCAGTCAGTCAACACCTTTTCAGAAATAAAAATAAAGCCTTTTATGAAAAAAAAAAAAAAGGGGGGGGGAAAGCTCAAATTGTCACATGTTTAAATTAATAGTTTTATTGAGTTGCTATATGTTACAAAAAGGGGATTTTTGATGGTGCTTCACAGCAAGAAAGTCTTGGGTTTGATCTCGGGTGGGACCTTTTTGTGTAGAGTTTGCATGTTCTCCCTATGTCATAGTAGGTTTAGTGCAAATGTGGAACAATGGCGTGTTTACATGCATGACTCCCATAAACGTGCACTGTCCTGGCCAAAATAAACAAACAAATAGATCAATAAATTAATGAGAAAACAAACATTCAAACTTTGACTTGTTTTCTGTGATTCAAAATTAAATAAATCAGGCAAGGAATTAGATGTTAATACTGTATATTACCACCCTGAGAAAAAACAACTACTTTAAAATATGTATTATATATTTCATCCTCGTCACTATTTTGATGCTTTTAGATGTAGGTAAAGCTTGGTTAAGGCGGGGGATAAGAGGAGAAAATTGAGACGCCAGACCGGCCCTAGAGCCAGCGGCCCTTTTGTGCTCTTCCAGAATGGACATATGGCCAATCCGCCGTGGATACCGTAATCTAAGGCTAAGTTACAAACAGGGCATTAAGGGTGGCTATTTATTATTATCAATCATATTATTTCCACTCACTTTAAAAACAACCGGTCTCAACAGTCTCATTCCTGTGTGTATCATATCTGTTCACCCACTCTGCCTTTATTGTTGACCAGCCTCATATCACCAGGCTGTTTCCTCTGACGGTTTCTAAAGGAGGTCTGGTGATTGGGACTGGCGCCTGTCCCAAAGAAGCAAACATTGTTACTATAACTTACACCATGGTCTTCAAATGAACACTCGTCTGAAAGAAGTAACAAGGTAAAGTGTTTTATTAAACTCTTCTATTAGCTCCCTCAGACCTTCAACATTTGGTCTAATGGCATTACCAGAATGAGGCTCATGTGGCGCCCCACGTCTCCAGGCCCTACAATGTCTGTTTTTGTATCTCACTTCCAAATGAAATTCAAGTGTATTTTACAAAGTCTGAAAAGTTTAATCCTCTTTGTTCAAGCTACATGTTTTGAGTCCTGTTTTGAGTTCTAAAAAAAAAAAAACTGTTTCCAGATGAACGCTTAGACCATGGTCATTGTCATAGTTACACACCAGTCTCCACCGGTGCGTAACGATGGGTGGAGGGGTCTAAGTGAACTTTTACTGCAGTATTATCTAGTAGAGACCTCGGGCTCGTGGGCAAAATATTGATACACACAAAAACAATCTGCTAGCACTTATCTCAGGTTGGGGGAAAGCATTGTCTGCTGGTTGAACTGATAATGTACAAGCAATTAAGGCGAGGTTACAAAGGTCAGGAGAAAAACAGTTTTGTTTTTTAAATTCCAGAGGGATCTTATTATCATAGAATTCAGACTTTCAATACTCCACTAGAACTAGTGAATCTGAATGCTTTATAGTAACATTTTAAATGGGAATAACAGATTTTGGTCTTTTGAGCTGTGTGTTACTATGTATCTATTATAGTCAACACTACATCTTTCTATAAAGAAAGTTGAATATTAGATGTATAGTGTTAGTAAGTTACATTGATTCTTGAACAACATGAACTAGAAATATAAGATGAGTAATTCAGGGTTTTGCTCACTCTCCCTCTTTCTCCCTCCTTCTTTCTCCCTCTCTCTCGATCTGTTTTTCTTTCTTTCTCTCTGTCTCCCTCTTTCTCTCCCCTCTCTCTTTCTCTCTCTCCCTCCTTCTTTCTACCTGTCTCTCTCTCCCTCCCTTTCTCCCTATCTCTCTCTCTTTTCTCTATCGCCCTCTTTTTCCCTCTATCTCTCTCCCTCCCTCTCTCTCTCTTTCTCTCTCATTCTCTCCCCCTCTCTCTCCCCCTCTTTCTCTCATTCTCTCCCTCGCTCTCTCTTTCTCTCTCCTTCTCTCCACCACTCCCTCCCTCTCTCTCTCCATCCCTCTTCCTCCCCATCTTTCCCTCTCTCCCTCCCTCTCTCCCTCCCTCTCTCTCTTTCTGTCTCCTCTCCACCCCTCCCTCCCTCTCTCTCTCTCTCCCTCCCTCCCCCTCTCTCCTTCTCTCCACCACTCCCTCCCTCTCTCTCTCTCTCTCCCTCCCCCTCTCTCCATCCCTCTTCCGCCCTCTCTTTCACTCTCTCTCTCTCCCCATCTTTCCCTCTCTCCCTCCCTCCCTCTCTTTCTGTCTCCTTCTCTCCACCCCTCCCTCCCTCTCTCGCACTCTCTCCTCATTTTTCAATACAGACAGGGAAAATGTTCAGCCACAGTGCAGCATAATCTGTTGTATAATCAAAACGTTCTCCCGCTGTAAAGTTTCTACATACATATTTGCATGGCACTGCTTTCATAAAGTTAGATGGCGAAAAGCTGTGCCTCAAGGCCGCTGTGGCCTCATGTTTGGATGCATCATCTCAACTTGAGAGAATTATCAACTGACCTGAGATGAATGCTATTCACATTGCCTTCTTTGTGAACAAAACAAATCTCTGTGTACTGCAGGGCCATATTTTCTTGGAACTAGCTTTGACTAACTTGATGAGATGCAGGACTGCTCTGCTCTTTCATAGTGGATTTATAATCTGTATACAATATGGAATTCATTTTTTGGCTTTATTCTAACATAAATAACAATCTATATACAGCTTAATGTTATACAAGAGTAAACATTTGTCAGGGACTTTCTTTGCACGATTCTTAACCCATAAATGAAAATGTTTTTGACTACCCCAAACTTTTGTGGTTGCTGTGAGTTAATAACAGTTCAGTTGTACTACAAAAGTTAGTTCGACAATAAACTGGATACCTTTGATGTCTCAGCGCACATCAAAGAACAGTAGTTTCCCTCCTTAATCATTTATAATGTCCTTGAAGCAAGAAAGTTTAAAATGCAAAAACATTGTTCCTAATCAGGATGATGATGTGGATTTAAGTGGGCCAGGCCACCAGCGGGAAACTAACCAAATAGACTCGAACATGGCCTAGCATCGGCAGAGGAGACGCAGATTAGAAGTGTGTGATATTACAGTAAAATGAATACATGTAGTGGACTGTGTCGTGTGGTTCGCTCTTTACACACATCTGAATGTTTCCCAAGACATAAATGCAGATACAAATACTACCCTGATAACTTTTTTAAAGAAAATGTACAGTGACGTGTGAAGAACGTGTGAAGAGCGGGTGAAGAGTGTGTGAAGAGCATGTGATGAGCGTGTGAAGAGCAGGTGAAGAGTGAGTGAAGAGCAGGTGAAGAGTGAGTGAAGAGCAGGTGAAGAGTGAGTGAAGAGCAGGTGAAGAGTGAGTGAAGAGCGTGTGAAGAACGTGTGAAGAATGTGTGAAAAACGTGTGAAGAGCGTGTGAAGATCGGGTGAGGAGCGAGTGAGGAGCGGGTGAAGATCGGGTGAGGAGCGAGTGAAGAGCGTGTGAAGAACATGTGAAGAGCGGGTGGGGAGCGTGTGAAGAACGTGTGAAGAGCGTGTGAAGAGCGGGTGAAGAACATGTGAAGAGCGGGTGAAGAGCAGGTGAAGAGCGGGTGAAGAGCGGGTGAAGAGCAGGTGAAGAGCGGGTGAAGAACATGTGAAGAGCGGGTGGGGAGCGTATGAAGAGCGTGTGAAGAACGTGTGAAGAGCGGGTGAAGAACATGTGAAGAGCGGGTGAAGAGCAGGTGAAGAGCGGGTGAAGAGCGGGTGAAGAGCAGGTGAAGAGCGGGTGAAGAACATGTGAAGAGCGGGTGAGGAGCGTGTGAAGAGCGTGTGCAG
This sequence comes from Gobius niger, assembly GCF_951799975.1. NCBI lineage: Eukaryota > Metazoa > Chordata > Actinopteri > Gobiiformes > Gobiidae > Gobius > Gobius niger. The sequence goes on along the minus strand of NC_136856.1, from coordinate 24,860,683 downwards.
AACGTGTGAAGAGCGGGTGAAGAACATGTGAAGAGCGGGTGGGGAGCGTATGAAGAGCGTGTGAAGAACATGTGAAGAGCGGGTGAAGAGCAGATGAAGAGCGGGTGAAGAGCAGGTGAAGAGCGGGTGAGGAGCGTGTGAAGAGCGTGTGAAGAACGTGTGAAGAGCGGGTGAAGAACATGTGAAGAGCGGGTGAGGAGCGGGTGAAGAGCAGGTGAAGAGCATGTGAAGAGCAGGTGAAGTACATGTTAAGAGCGGGTGAGGAGCGGGTGAAGAGCAGGTGAAGAGCATGTGAAGAGCAGGTGAAGAACATGTTAAGAGCGGGTGAGGAGCAGGTGAAGAGCGTGTGAAGAATGCGTGAAGAGAGGGTGAAGAACATGTGAAGAGCGGGTGAAGAGCAGGTGAAGAGCGTGTGAAGAGCGGATGAAGAGCAGATGACGAGTGTGAAGACGCTGAGAAGGGCTTTGTTCCTGAACGCAACAACATAACTTTTTTAGGCTGAACATATGACAAGTCAGTGCACACTCCAAAAGCAATCCATACACAACATACATAATCATTAAACAAGTTCAATAGAGTTAATTTTCCAGAACACTGGACATTTTTACTCTAAACTAGACGACTGCTTCCCATGGACATAAATCGGGCCTTATCGTCGACTGTGGGAATCCAAGTGCTGTTAAACAATCAGACAACTGAGCCCATTATTCTGCATCCAACAAATTAATGTCTGGAAAATGTTTGTTTACCTTTCACTAAATCCAAAACACAAATCCACGACAGCAGCATTTTCCAAACATTTATTTATCCTTTTATTAGCACCAAGTCATTACAGGCAACGAATCGCCTCGAGGAAACCATGTGCCTCTGCAGGAGCGAACAGTACCATTTCTTCATTTGGCCCATGTATTTGGATTAGCTTGAAACGCTAATCTGATGAAAAGTCTCGGTTGCTTTTGAAGTCGGAAAATGAGGAATCAATTACGCAGCGCTCAGCCATTTGTCGAGCGCGTCCTGGAGAAGGCAGTAGGTTTAAATTGTCAGGGTTCTGTTATTAATTAGCACCAGTATATATATATATAAAAAAAACAAAAATTATAAGAAAAATCTCTTCATAACATTGACTTCCAAGTGCATTTAACTTCTCCACCTGTTCCTGTGAAGACGCCAAACACACTTCTCCCATCTGCTATTGAGTAAAGCAAATCCTGGAGCCCGCTACAGTATTGCTATTGTTATCAATGGAAATGTGTGTACTTCTGCATGTTTGATGAGTTATAGATACGCTAAATCACGACAGGATCTCCACGTTTTTTAACATTGTTTCACAAATTGAGGGAATCCATGCTTTAAACGATCAGGCATAAACCCTTTTTAAAATGTTGAAAATAAGAAAATAAGATGTGAGCAAGTGAATAACTCCGGCCAGCATTCTGTCCTCACATCCTCTGTGTGCGACCTTTGCCATGTGAAAGAACATTTGCTGCATAATCAAATTCTGTGAGTGGAAAACTTCAAGCTTCAAACCTGCTCAAAGATTTGTCCATGTCTTTCTTTATCAGCTTGATAATTCCTTGTGGAGCAAGCCGAGTTGGAGTTGCCGACAGGTGGTTTCTAGCTTCTATTTCTCAATGTTACCATTTCCAGGCTCAGTCTCAGAGTGTTAGTTGCTCTCCCCCACTGTTAATTGTATGAACTATGCTCTTGAATCATATTGTATGTAGTCACGTTTTTCAATGCAACCCCAAAGCAACTTATTGAACACAACTTTTGAATGAAATAAAAGAAGCACCTAATATACGTGGAACTGTTTAAAGCAGTACTAAGTAACTTGTTTACCTTAATGAATCCTTTTCGTGGTCCGTCTGGGGGGTAATACAAGTGTTGATGGGATGACCGGGGGGTCTTTCATCTCCCCCTGGTGTCTCTGTCCAGAAGACCACACTTGCAGCTTTCCCTGCTCCGACCCGGAGACACCAATACACACTCATGGAATCACGAAGAAGAAGCTAACAGGCTAACGGGCAAAGCTAACTGCGGGCTAGCGCCACTTAAACAGTATTTACAGCCAAGTTTGAGTGAAAAAAATGATCTCCATTGTGTAATTGGATGTACAATATCCCTCTCGCCCTGTGTCTTTTCTGTCAGTGTCGAATTTACTCTCAAGGACAATTAATGAGTAAAAAACCGCAACATGCTACGACACCTGCAGTTACGATTGTGGCCTCTAGGGGCATGAGTTACATAGTACTGCTTTAATTCCTCTTTTTCAATAATCAAAACCTGTGTGTCCCTTTAGTTTAGTTGCTTGACATTCAAGATGGCGTCTTGGTTTAGTTGAGGATCATTTGAAGGTGTAATTATGATTTTAAGAAACCACTCGTCATGCCACCCTCATGATTTAATGTGTCACGTTGTTCCCTGAAAGTAGTTTCCTTGATTGCTCATGGGTAAAAAGGTCACTTGTCATACGGTGTCTAATTGCCAGCATGCAGTAAAGGGCGCTCATAGTTGTTTTACACACTTTTTCTGCTTTTTAGCTGACAAACCCAAACCTGACATCATAGTATTGAGTTGGTAAAGCTTTCCTCTCAACCAACCTTGATATATGCAACACAACAATATCTTAATTCCAAGTACAGTACAACGGGCAGCATGCTTGTTTGAAAAAAACAAAAAAGTAAATAATAAACTGATACATGATATTTTCTTGTCTGCAGACACGTTATACCTAAAAATTGCAGTGTTTCTCACACCATTAGAATTGCAATGTACGATTTGATTACCGCCCCCAAGTCTTCATGCATTTCCCTACATTGCTGCCATGTCCCAACTCAACCCTCAGTCCCACCACACACACACACACTCCTGTCATGTACCCACAAACACAGGAGAGCCCCATTAGCGAGCCTTAATCCGCTGACTGTCAGTGGGATTACAGTGTGAAGGAGCAGTGGTGTCTGTATTGTACTTCCTGCCCCCCCTGCGTGGCATCTGGACCACTTCGGACCAGTTCAAAGGCCTGCTCGGCTGTGCCCCTGTATCTCCCGCTGGCACGTGCTCTGAACCGGGCCCTGATGTCTGAGAGGAGCCGACAGCTTAGGCAAAAAACAAAGTTTGGACTATTGCAGCTATAGTGACACTTAGTGGAGCGCACTGTGCTTTGGGAACTCTCATAAAGGTGGTCACTTTTAGGCGACATAAATGGATTTAATAAGCAATATTAGTTCCATGATAGAACTGCGCTGTAGCTACATCACAACCATTCACCAAACAGTCAGTGAAAAACAGTTAACTTTAATATTTTGGTTGAGAACTAGATTTGAAAGATACATTCAATACTTTTTTACTCCACTATACTTCTACAAAACCTCCAAAGTATTGAATAAGAGTTGGCAACATGTTCTGTCCGCAGTTAGCTTTGCCCGTTAGCCTGCTAGCTTCTTCTTCGTGATTCCATTAGTGTGTATTGTTGACCTCGACTCAGTGGCAGGGAAGTTGCAAGGGTGGTTTTCTGGCCAGAGACACCAGGGGGCGATGAAAAACATTTGCATAGAGTTCAGGAAATTCCACAGTTACTGTGGAGATCCGCCATCTTTGCAGCTGTAAGCATACGTTTCCATTGACTAACATTCGCTAAAAACAATATGAAAAGTGGAGAAAATAGCCTCTGTTAGCTGCTGAGTTACTGCTGGTAAATACATCTAACTCACTGTGGTGTCCAAGTGTTTTAATGTGAACAATAACTCCAGTATTTTAACTTTTAAAATCTCGCTGCTAATTCCATAATGCTTAGCGATATGACGTCACATTCCCAAACTTTATTACTCCCAGAGGGACTACAAAAAATATTTATTGAGGAAAACAAGTTACTTAGTACTGCTTTAAGTAATTCCTACAGCAAATACTTCATTCAGTACTTTCACTTAAGTAAAAGTTCGACCGAGTAACTTTTACTTTTATTGGAGTAATATTTGACCAGTATATGTACGTTTACTCCAGTAACAAAAGCAAGTAGCCACAAATAACCGATTGCATCTGTGCAATAAAACAAACGGGCAACTGATAAATGACACAAATCATTGGCTTGACCGCTGATGATTTTACAAGATTGTATTCATGCCTTTGAGGTAAACACAGCCGCTTTTCAGTACACAGGGCCTCCTATAGAAATCTATCATTCATCTAGATTTGCAATGAGCCGTGCGTTTGGTGCAGTCGTGAAGGGCATGTGAAACAGATGTCTCTCCGCAGACTGTGGAAGAGACTGCAAAGGTAGCAGCGCATAGGCCCAGGAGGATGCTCTCTGTCTGCACATTGAGACACATTAACTTAAGAAACTGTTAGCCTTTGTGATTTGTCAGGTATCTGCTGCTGTGGGAATAGAAACGACCTGATGAAACAAAGTTATTCCATTGGACTTTTTGTATGAGTGTGTCAGTCCTGTGTTGATGCCATACATCTATTTTACCTATAAAATGGATGAATTGGCCTATTGCAAATACCCCCATATGCTTTATATTTATTTATGTATTTATTTATACAGCCATTTTTTATTATCACCAGACAATACATGGAATGGGAACCTTATGCGTGTCCAACAGTCGTGTATTGTATTATTAGCATGATATTTGTTTGAACTATGTAGTGTTTACGTTTTTAAGTTGTTTAGGTCCCAACTAGGGGTGGTCATTGAGAATAAGCTTTGGCTAAAATGTTGTTCTATGTGCTTATATAACATATTTAAAAATAAATGAATGGAGTAGAAGAATAGTCAAAATGACAAAGATAATCTTTGTAAGAGCCATTTTAGAGGCCTTTTATGTCTGTGTACCACCAGCCACTAGGTGGCACTGCACTTCCTGTTTGTGTGAGCAGGTGAGCCCATAGGGTGAGCCTATTTAAGGACTGAAGGGAGTGGCCCCAGTTCTGCAGAGTGAAGGCATACAGTTTTTGACCGTGGTTGTTGTTGTTGTAAAATGAAATTGATTAGATTTCGTCCAAGCTCATTCTTAACTTTCTTAAAATATACCAATCCTTCACAAGGATCAGTTTCAAAGCATGCAGGGTCACTGTCAAAGAAATACGATTTCCCTGCCCACTGGGCCACTGGAAAGCCAGTCGAACAGGCACTGTCCAGATGATTGTTGTTTAGCTATGAAGAAAAAACTAGAGAGAGAAAAAAAAACTGTGTTACACAATGGTATTGATAGTGTTTTTGTACATCACAGAGGGCCAGATCTTGTGCTGGTGCACAGAGGGGCGCAGGCTCTTGGTGAATTATTTTTTTGAGTGGCGGAGCTATGTGCTTAGCGCCTTCGCCACTTGTGAGGGGGCATCACGAGAGGAAGTGGCTGCTCTGATCGGAGCACCGCTGATATTAATTTCAACAAAATGATACGCTAACATCTGCTTGACTTGAATATGCTTAATTCATCAGCCTTTTGCTGTTTTCCATCCCACTGTTGCAAAACACAATACTTAAAAATACATGTTATCCTTTTATGACTTTATTAAGCGCTTCCTTAAAAGCTGTAAAAACCTTGCCAGTCAACACAAAACCACATACCCATTCCACGATTGTGTTTTCCAGTGCAAATTGTATGTGTTCCATTAGTCTCAAAGCCTATGAAACTTTATAGATTTTATTCATACAGCCTAACCAAATGTATTCACAGTGCAATTTAAAAGCTCTAGTCAACAGCGTATACGCTCCACTCTTCCTGTGCGGACCATTTGAAGATGCCACACTGCGAGTTTACTATTTATTATTGTGACCACAGCAAAAAATCTCATCAAAGACAAACATTGTTTCACTTCCACTCGGAAAACCATGAAAAGTGGATTCCCGGTGGCTGGCGGTTTGAACACATGTTGCACAAGCACGATCTGGCATCAACTACGGACAGGGGCTGTTTGTTGCCTGTTTACAATTTACTCTGCCGAAATTTCCTCCTTGCGCCAATGCCGTGAAGCTAATTACAGACTTTAAAAAAATGGTTATGGAATAAAATAAAATACCGTGACAGGCATATTTTTATATAGATGCCTCCCAATGCATTGCCTTTGCATTTTGTGTTTGGTTTGAGTTAGTTTTTGGACATTGAGCATCTCTTTTGGTGCTGACTGTCCAGGCTGAGATCAGACATTGCAGACGTCACCTTCTTTAAAACATGTGGCTATGTTAAGCTCCATCCCTGGACTCCCGATATGACTACATGACCTCAGTGTTCTATTTTCTCAGGCCCCACTGCAGTGAAATGGGAGCGGTTTGTGTGTGAGAAGTGTGTCAGTAAGCGATGTGTGTGCGGGGCCCAGTGTCATTTATCAGTCTGGCCTGAAGCACGTCCCAGGAAACTCAAGCAGTCGGGAGAGCCAGGCCTGCACAGGTGTCTCCCCCTGCAACAGCTAATCCGCACGTGCACCTCGCCTGTGCACGTCCTCAAAGCATTTGTCAGATTTGAATCGCTGCATAAACTCCAGATCTTTAAGGTTTTTATGAGAAATGACTGTTCGCATATGATCCAACGTTACAAGAGTGCACATTCAGCAGGAGTTTTGGTTAAGATTGTTGGCAGTGGTTGAGAAGAGTAGTTTGCACGGTGGCCATCAACCAAATTTGCGATGAGAAGGAGAGGTGACAGAGAACATGGGGCGGCAAACCACAAAAAACATAAATAAATGCTCAATTAAATAATTGTTATTTGTAAATGTAGGTATCAAATGTCATGATAAATCCACTAGGATGTGTTAAATTGTGTGAGAAAGTCATTTGCTAATCAGATGCTTCAGTGTGGTCTTCCTTGTCGTCGTCTTGTCCCTCAGAGCTGTCAGAAGCTTGATGGGAATTTCCATTGATGATCGCTTATTAGAATGCAGCCTCTGATTGGCCGACTCTTGATTGTTCAGAGCCTCGGTGGACATGTTGTAACCTTAGACTGTACAAATAATAGACCGTGTTTGCTCACTCCTCCCCATTTCTGTTAATAACTTCTGTTCGAAAGAGAATCCATGCTGGTTTTACAGACTCCTCCCACCCAGCTCTGACGGAGCATGTTCCTAAAAAGGGCATAAGGGTGGGATGTTCCCAATAGACTCGGCCCTCATGGGGCGTTTAGTTCGGTCGAAACCGCGCCATTAGCTCTAATGCTAATGGCCTGACAATCAAAGTCAGGCTCTCATTTATATACAAGATTTCTAAAATGTCCCTTATGAAATCCTATCTTGTTTCTTTAATTGTACCTAGCCCAACGTTATCACAGGAGCTGTATAAAGTATACAAAAATTAGGCACCAGGCTTTACAGTTGTTTATAACGTGTCTAAAGTGCAATGCTTTCTAATGGAAAACTAGCTTGTTTTGCTGCCACTAGATGGAGGAATTACAGCAATGGAGGGCAATGGCAGCAGCCTGTGCCATAGTCATGGAGCAGTACAACCTGCGGCCATTGGTTGTAACAAACATCAGCTGAATGCCGATTGGCTGCCTCCAGAAAAAGGGTGAAAAAAGGCTCCTCCTCCTGAGCTCCTGCTCTGTGTCTGGGTGCAGCATTAGCATTAGCATTAGCTGATATCACTGTGTAGCCACATGAGGAAACTGAAGATGTTGAGACCAACATGACAGAGATGGACTTTATCTCAGCCATGAATGACATCCTCCTGCTTTAGCTGCTACTAGCCAGATACAGCTACATCATGAGACAAACACAACAGCTCAGTTAGCCCTATGGACCTGGTGTCTTTGTTTAAGCTCGTCCTACAGTACTTTTATTCATTTTCTGCGCTGCCCTCTTTGTTGAATTTTTTCTAGTTTTTAATCTGTTGTTTTTGTGTATGACTTATGTGTGCAGCTGATTAACTGAATTTCCTTTGGGATGAATAGTCCATATTTTGTATTATTATTGTTTAAACCCTGTTAGTGTTTTTACATGGTTTGGTTGCTGATGTGGGATGAGTCAAAAGTCTAAATGAATCTTATATGCACACAAAAATGTAGAGTACAATGTTGGTGCAGGTTTATGCAGGTCTGTGATAAAGAATAGAAAATATCATGAGCTTCCCCTGTTTCAAAGACCATCAGCCGCCACATGCGCATCCTATCTGTGAAGGATTGCCCAATAAATGTAACTTCAAATATAAAATGCAATGTTTTGACCATTTCTATACAATATTTTATTACGATATACTTTGTATAATGCGTGTAAGTTGCTCCCGTTAATGTTCATTCGGGCCTGACCATATTTCTTTGCTTCTCAGTGACCACAAAATGCCCAGTGTACAGTGTGCGCTGTAACATCTGTCAAGCGGCACAAGTAAGCAAACAGCCTTTCAACCATCCATGTAATTTGTCTGTTCAAAGTGAAGATTAATACCAGCAGGAATAACAAGGCCCTCCCCAGAACTCCATCAGCTCACGCTCTGCTGGCCTCGAACACAGGCAGCGCAGTCTGCATGGTCCCAAGACAGGGCGATCCCCCAATCCTGTGCCATACAGTAGCCCAGTATGGAACCTCAATCTGTGTACAAAAGCCACGTGTCATTAATGTTTCAACAAGTAAAGTTTTATATCTTTTATTTAGGGATGAGGAAAATGTCCACGCACCATGTCGTCTGACATCTCCCACCATAAAGCCTGATGTAGCATTGCCGTGCCAACCCATAAACATTTCTTTAAAAGACAAACACACAGACGGTGGCCCGGATGAAGATGGTCTAGTGAGGGTAAATGGAGAATATAATGCATGGTTCTCTACATCGTATAGACCCTCAGCACACTCATCTGTGCGCTGGGGTCCAACTTGTGGTTTTTCTGCAATAATGTGGTGGATTTAAAGATGTCAGACAATCTTTATGTGCATTTGCAACCAGAATAACATAGTGGACATTTTTCCACATATAAGACATTCCAGACACCACTCCATAAGTTTATTGTACGGGATTTAGATAAGAATAACTGTTATTATTGTGCAATCAGAAGCGAATCGATATAATGGAGGTGTAGAGTTATCAAGGACTTTTGTTCTATTGCACTGATGATTCTAAATTTGTTCTGAAAGAAGGAAAACGTATTGTAAGTCACTAATGTACCCTTGTGTATACCATATTATCCGACTATAAGTCACGCTTTTTTCATAGTTTGGCTGGGCATGCGATTTATACTCTGGTGCGACTTATATATCAAAATATATAATTTCACATGTATGTTATTTTCACTGCTACAGCTACTAGAGGGCAAAGTTTTTTTTTAAATGTTAATCATGCAGCAGAAAGAAAGTTTGGAGTGAGCGAGAAACTTGTGAGGGACTAGCGAAAAACGGAGGCTACTTACTTCAATGAAGAAAACAAAAAAAGCTAATCGCAGGCTAAAAGCTAGATGGCCACAGCTAGAGGAACCCGTTTACAAATGGGTCTTGAACAACGTGCTGCCGGGAGAGGCTTGTCAACAGTGCAGTTACGCCTCCATTCCCAGGTAGTTGGCACTCATCAACAATAGATATTTGCCTCTGCTCTCTTTATAAAAGTCTAATGTGGCCTGGTGAGGCTGTAAAGCAGAAGTTCTGTTTTAGGTTTACTCTCGTCTGTCAGTCGGTGAGGCCCCAGCAGCTGGTTCTGGAGGGCCCCTGCCCACCTGTTCACTTGGCCCCGATTGTCCTATATCTTTCATGAGTGCACACAGGTGTTTCCCTCTTGATACCAATCCCCATCTCCCTATCACCCTCCCAGTCTACCCAAGCCCAACATAATATTTTTGAGATTGATTTTTTTCCCCCTCTTTTTTTCTGGGAGGTGAACTTGCGTGCCAAAGGTTTCATATTTTCTTTGTAAGGCCCTCTTGATCAGGCTTTAGCCCTGCTCGCAATATTGAGGGACTAGACCACAGGAAATCCTTTATGACCATGAGCACACAATTTAAATGCAGCAGAGTCGCCCCGAGGATTATGTTGTGTGGGGCAACTTTGCACACACGTCGAGCAAAGGAGTCTTGGTGGTATCTTGGTGTCGGCTCTGTGACCAAAAAGGATGTTTTATAAGATAGATAAACACTTACTGACCAACATAGCCTTTGCACTATATTTGTTCCTTCCTGAAAAGCAATAGAAAATGTATCAGCAATTGCTTCTCAGATGATATGAGGTTACCAGGCTCTTTGAAATTACCAGGTTTGGCTCCTATTAAAGAGTCATAAATCACACCCCTTGAGGTGTGCATGTTTGATGGTATTTATCATGGCAGGTGTTGAGCATTGACTTCCATGGCTGTACAGATGAAGCAGTTCACCTTTCATTTTGCTAAGCCTGCACATCAGCCGAACGGAGCCCGTGATTTACAGCTGAATTTGGCGAGCCACAGTGTGGGTCTTGTGCCGGGCGGCAGGCATGAGCAAGCACATGTTGGCCCGTAATCCCCCTCGTGTGACGTGTGACGAGGCATGGAGCCACTTGAAAGAGGAAGGGTGGTGGAAAAGGGATGTGACATGTGAGAATAGGTTCTTATTTTACAATCGGATGCATCCATAATCTAAAATGGAGGTTAGGGGTTAATAAAGGTGAGAAATATATATTTAAATAAAAATCAAAAGTCATTGTTTTATAGAAAGGTTTTCCCAAATTTTAAATGTTTACTTTATTATGCCCATATGACTGAAAATGCAACCAATTCAAACATCATTGTTATTGCTACAATTCAGTAACCTAATCTATTCAGTGGTTCCCTATTATGTATCTTGCTTGTTTGTTTGTTTTTTCTTATTTTTAAACAGAATATAGTTTCACTAAATCAAGTAGCTTTCCCCATACATGCTCCCCTCTGCTGAGCGGCTGCTTCCAAAAAAAGAACACAAAAATAGAGTAAGAAATTGAGAAGTGATGAAAGTATTTCCTGGATACGTAGCCTCTCAGGAGGAACTTAATGGGAACAGAAGGAGCTTTCTCTGAGGTAACGCCCCACTGCTGAGAATAGCCAGTGGAGAAGATTCAAAGAATGCCCAAAGATGCGCGAGTGGCTCTAAACACAACACCAGGTCAGTTACACAACATGATTAAAAGCTCTAAAATGTAGCAACAGATGAATGCAATTCCGTTGTACAATTGTACAATGACAAATAAAGCACTTGCTTAAATGCCCCTTTAATAAAGTTGCGCACATCTGTCAGGCTTCAGATTTCCTCATAAAAGGTCAGTGTGACTGAAAAAAACCAAACAAATGTTGCATCTAATGTGAGTCAACAGCAATTCAGACATTACAATCCAGTGAGCTGCCCTCCAATCCACTTGAAAACTGTGACTGGCGGCATTCCACAAACACAAAAGACTGAAGTCCAAAGAATGTCAAGAACAATGCGCTGGACCTGAGCCATCTGCTGTTACCCAACAAAATTTAGAGCCGCCGTATTTCCATTTATTCCCAACAGCGCCATTTCCTCCACGTCACACTGACCTCCCCTCACCCCGGCCCCTACTGGCTTTATTAGCAACTCCCTCACTGCTCGGAAAGACTCTATTCAACCCAGCGCAGACAGGAAGCCAGTGTCCCCATCGCAATGCCAGCTGCTTCCAACTTAATTTGTCAGATGCTTGCTTTAAGGGAATTTAATTTGAGAGAGATGGACATCATAATGTACTGCCACTGCTGTTGGTCAGGCGGCGAGCCAGGATAGAGCCTCTTGGAGCCACAGGAAATAATGAAAGATTTGGATGTGTGTATAAACAGGAAATGGAGTACCACTCTTTCCTTTATTGGCCCTGGTCTGTGCTTCGTTAATTTGACACATGAACTTTGACGATGTGCTCTGGATGTGTTGCCATAAACAAGAGTATTGAGGATGAACTGTTTAGCTACAGATATTGAGATTATGAGGTTTTCTTTCCGCTCTGGCTTCTGGTGCAAAATACATACAAACACAATGCATAACAGTGTATAGCATGCAGCATCGTTCATTGTATTATTTAGGGGAAATGTACTGGTATTATTCATATCCATTCACGCAACTCACTTGTTTGTAGTAAGCCCAGTATCTTACCACAGCTGCCCCAGACTCATGACTAAAGTGGCCAAAGCCAACCACTAGGCCACACGTCACAGGAAGTTGGGTGAAATGCTTCTTTCTATGATGCAATGTAACATGCATCAGACCGAGCTGGGACTCACACCACTGACTTTTGGATGTGTGGACCAATACTTTAACTACTTAGCCAGTGTTGCCCCAAAGTATTTAAAGTAATTTGAACTTAACTTATAGACTTATACAGTATATTGTGCTTATCAGACAGTTGTTGCATTGTAAATAAGACTTCTCATTAGCAAGACATGCTTTCGTACAGCTTAACTCAAGAAGTCAGATGATCCCAATATGGGCCCTTAAAAAGGTCAGGTGGATTGTTCTCATGATATACTTAGTTCCATCAGGCTCAGAAACAGACAGCGTCCAGTCCTTCAGACCAGACACAGTGATGACATCTGTATATCTGAAAATCAAACAGTTTGTATTGACAGACAAGGCTTGTTTTTCCTGCTCATCTGTTCTTCACGTTAGTCTCATTATCCTACTGTTTATCGAGTACAGCTCCATGACATTGAATGCAAAGGACCATCCCATTGAAAAGGCCCACATCAGGAAAATAACAGTTGTTGTTGTTTTTTTTAGCTTTTATCCATGTCATACTGATACCTGGAGTGTTGCTTTCTTTCATTCGCACATTTCACAGTGATATGGCATAGTCAGACTCAAATTTCTACATAGCATAGAGGAATATAATTTGTTTCTCTGCATTTCAAAGTCTAGACACCTTTACCAAACTTGTCCGAAACTTGACCATGGTCAAACTCGCTTGATATCTACAGTTAGAAAAGCCTGCCAGCAGTAGAAGCAGCATTGCTCCCTCTACTGAATTAAGCATTAGGAGTGATTTGTCCAGAGGTAGTTTAAAAACCCAGAAATATATTGGAGCTTTTTTGAAAGAGAGGCCAGAGTTGACCGTTTGTATCTGAAAACACACCAAAGTTGTATTGAAGACACAAACCTTGAATGCCTTTTGAAAGCATGTTTGTCAAAATCTGATCTAGACTCTGGATCTTTGAGATCCAAGGCTGTTCAGTCACGGTTCACGGACTTGGCGCAGAGCAGAGGCTAGCAGATGAAGCAGCTATGGATGTCTGGAGGATACATAATCTACTTGTTTTTAATTTGGAAGAACTTGGAACTGGTGGTGTTTGTTAAATGGGGTTGCTGAAAACGTAAAAGGATGCTGTCTGGCCGTTTTGGCTTCGAACTTTGCATCTGTCACGTTAAGACCATTGATCACCTTAATACATTGGAACAGTGATGACAGCCAGATTTGAGTAAAAAAAAAAACATCAATCTGATCTCAAGTAGGGGTTGATAGCTTCAACAGATTTTGCACCATTTTCAAAGTTCATTGGCGGGTCATGCCAATAGCTGATGAAATGCCATCTGTTCATTTTTACTTCGTACTTTTCGGGCTCAGTTCTTGATTAGGAACAAAACTTGTCTGTACTTGTATTTCTTTCAATCTTTGTGGCAGACCGTCATCTACTCTCCCAAGACGCTTCCTTCGACTCTTTTGAACATTTCCCTTGATAGCAATAGAGAAAGCATTGTTAAATAGTTGAAATATTTCACTAAATACAAAAGTCTTGTTGAGACACTGGTAGGGCTGCTCGATTATAGAATAAATAATAATCACAATTATTTGAGTAATAATTGAAATCATCATAAATCTTCATTATATTTATTCATTTTTTTAAATGTAAACATTTTCTTTGGACTATACATTTTTTATAGATTAAATATGTTCACGTTTCTAAACTAATCCTCTATTGAGAGATGCCTGCCCCATGCCAGCCTTCACACCTGTCCAACAGAGCTATGCGGACTGATGACATCATCACACAGCGCTAATGTTTTTATGTCGTACCAAATCAAGAGCCTTTAGCACGTGGAATGCAAAGGGAGCAGAAACAATAATCACAGCAGCATGAAATAATAAGAGTTTGTTTGAGCTGCGTTGAGATCTGCTCCTAAAGAAGCGTTGACTCTTCTACTAGACAAAAACAGTGCCTGGGCAAAGGATATCAAGGCTTCTAAACAGCTGGATAGGTGAACAAGCGAGAAGGCATCTTGAATAATAATTCTTTCTCGATTATGCTACTTTTGTGATCGTCTAGTGTAACAATCAAAATCGTAATTGAATTTCAATTAATTGCGCAGCCCTAGACTATGTGCCTGAGCGACTTGCAAGAGGGCGTCGCTTACAAAAAGAAAAAAGGTCGACTGAGGCGTGGTTTATTACAAGCAGCACTGAGAGCGGTGCTTTGATGTCGCACTGCGTTGAGTTCCTTCTTACGCATTATAGGCTCTCACTGGTCAAACTAAAAACTTTATTAACCCCATTGTGAGCTAAACAATGTCTGCGTGTCGAGAGAAAAAGATAGCGGTCCCGCTGTGGTGCGGATCGGCGCTCGCTCAGCCGTAATCACAACCAAAACAAAAGCACATGTGAACTCCCCACTCCCCCTCTCCCCTTCCTGGCCGTGGAGTCTGGTTGGAGGAAAACAGGTGTTGTACTGTTGCATTTGTTGGTAAACGAATAGTTTTCCTTGCTTTGGGATCTGTTCCACCATGTCTTCTCATGAACCACTTCCACTGTTCGACAGTTGGTCCACACCAGTGAGCTCTCTAGCACAGCACATGTTTTGAATCTTTCTTTGATTTGTTGTACTCCTTCCTTCCTCTGGAACTTGTCTCATTTCAGTTGACGTAAATAAGTGTGCCGTTCCTGCTTTGTTTGGTGTGCATTGAACACAGTCATGTGCTTATTTTTTTGCCTTGAAAAATATGAAATCGGACAGTGTGTGCGTTTCTAGGATTGCCGTTGTCTCAAGTATCTCAATCTCATGCCAATTATGCAAAAGCTCTAAACATGACCGGCATGCTTAGAAACAATACGAAAAAATGTGTACTTTTCTGCAACAGTTTTCACGAGATCCTTAACCAATAACTCAAAGCATACTCACAAAACACATTGTTAAGATTTCCACAAGAACTTATCTCAATTGCTATGTGCACTTAATCTTGGTCCCAAATCCAAAATTCAACACACTTGGCAAACTGGGGGCAATGTTCTTTTGACATCAATTCTTTTTTGTTGCTATAAAGCTTTGTTTTCCTTCAGATTTCTTGAGTAAATCTTAGGAATTACTCTAAACCCCAGCTGGAACTGTTGACTTTGTCACTGAAGCTAAAACATATTGAAAAATGTAACTGGAGCATTAGTCATGACACGGAGTGCGACACAAGTTTAACACAGAGACAGAATGATCCCTTCTCGTGTGAGCTTCAGTCAAACAAAGCTCTACATCATTTAACACTTTCTCAGATGTCCCTCCAAGAATCTGAGGAAACGTATGCGATTAAAAAAAAAGGTAGTTCCAGTGCTATTAGGGTTAAAAAAGATGACAAACATCTGTTATTAATGAGCAGCATGTGTGATGTCGGGAAGATGTTGCTATTGAGGCCTAGAATCAAATCCACGTGCATGGCAGATCTGAGCGCACTCCCGAGTTCAGCCAAAGCTTCACCCGGCATTGCGCAGATGAGCTAAACAAGTAAGGTCATCTCTGCACCGAAACAGCTGTGGGCTTACGTGATTCTAAACACACAGAAGTTCTGGTAAACTAAGGTTGTGCTATAATCAAGTTACTGCATTTTAACTTTTCCACCACTGACATAGTTCTGAATGTAGCATGTGAAGTGTGTCCCCTAATCACCGCATGAAGTCACCGTCGGAGAAGATCAGAAACACATTTAGTGCCTTCTTGTGCAATAGGAAGCTTGTTGCAACCTTTGTTTAAACTCAATAAGACACCTGAGCGCGATGAAGTAACTAAAATCTGCTTTCTATTGAAAGCCATTTCACCCAACAAGAAAGAATGATATACAATCATTTATTTCATTACAGATATTTTTTTTTTATTATTGTTGAAGAACACCTGAAGAAAAGGACCAAACAAACAAATGTGTCTTTTACTGTGAGTGACCCGACTGCAACTTTACTGGGAGAGGGGGTGTCCGTGAAGATGTTGACTAAAGGCAGCCAAATATGCTATTTAACAGGCAAGGTCATCCATATCCATTTTTTACCACCCACTGCATTCATCCATTGATTACCCTTTGCAAAGACATAGTTTTCTCTGTACAAATGGTCATTAAGAGCTTGTTTTGTATCGCTGGCAACTGCATGGTTCATAATATTACGCTGTGTGTCTTTTATGAAAACAAAATAGTAATGGCATAGCACCCAAAAGACACATGTTTATACAAATGCACAGAGGAAAAATGAAACTGGAGACAAAATTGGACACAAGTCAGTTGGAATTCTATTCACAATAGTGCTTTACTTCTGTAAGCAGCATAGATTCTTACCTGGGTAAAACCCTTGAACGAATGACCCCCATCACTCGGGGCCGTCTTAACATACTGTACCTATACGCCAGTGGGCTAATCAGGAAAAATAGGGCCCCCAACCCTACTTAAGGCTGCTTAAATTCTGATAGGCCCTTTGGCATTAGCTTGGCCCTCTACAGTGGGGTTGGTGAACTTAGTGCCACTATGAAGTGATTGACAGAAAATTCAACAAGTGGTAGAATAATATAAACTGTTATGACTTCTGATTGGCAGAGGCCCTCACTTGGCACGCCTACAGCAACTGCACAGATGTGTGCCTGCAGGTTGGTCAACTCATGTTAACTCATATTATTGTTTTGTGTTTTGGGCGTTTGTCATTTGTTAAATACAGTTAAATACAGACACCTGGGAAAAAAAAGGATATTATAGGTACATCTTTACTAGCCTTGCCCTCATAATTATTGTTTGTATTGCCTTCATGTGACAGCAAGTTCTGAAGGTTTCGTACACGGCTTAATACCAATGCCATGTGGAGTTTTTTTTATCTGTTACAATGATTTCATGTCAGAGATTTCGGCAGTTTGTGGTTGCCATTAAGTTTTACCAGCGGACATAAGAGGCATTTACGATGGCTCTTCAAATATAGGGCAAATATGCCAATAAATGTCACTATTCCTTTTCAGAAGATGAGCCGCTATCATTTTTTACAGTCCATTCCAATATGTTTTCATTTTCACCCTTTGCTGGACATGGTGGACACATGGTCAGAAATTGTACGGATTATTTCAAAAGATACAAAGTGGAGGGTCCACAAAGGGTCATAACTTAAATAGGCCTCTTGTTGAGAAGAAGAAATTCCAACTCGTTTCTTTTTTTTTTCATCTTTTAAACTTAATGATGATCTTTGGATGCCTGTAACTGTCGATGAATACTATTGCAATATCATTACTGAATGTTCATGCTGCATTGATCACACTGATGACGTTGGAATTTGATGAACCAATGTGAATTCCTTGACATTTTGAAAGGATTAGCATGTTTCTCTTTTGTGATCGATTATAAAGTTAACCATAATGTAACAAAATGTTGGCCAGGGCCTCCTCAGCTTGGTGTTTGTGACACTTGAGATGAATCCCGCTGCTCTACAAGTCTACAAAACCAAATACAATAGCAGGTACAGTACGTTAGGTCTACTTGTAAATTTGCTGTAGGACATATGCAAGGACATTACTCAAAATTCTGAGTAATAGTTCTTTCCTTTTTCTAAATATTTGCTTATGCCAGTCTTTGAACTCCAACGATGCAGTTAAAATTCAAAGAGAAAATGACAATACTTTGAAGTCCAATCCAAAACGAAAACACTTAAGTCCTTTAAAAATGCACTTGCTTTGAGGAAATAAACAGGCCTTTTGTCATAAATCGCTTGCGGCTCCAAACGCTGACACTCAAAATATGTTATTGTGCCTTTTGTTTCGAGCGCAGTCACAACTGTTGCATTTTCAACAAACTCCCCAACTCGAACAATTACAAAGTTTACGATGTTTTCACGACACAAAACAGGCAACTGAATAGAAATAATTAACAATGTGGCATAAGTTTCGCAATGGAAAATCCTAGATAAACATGACCACAGAATCCATGGAGTTTTAGACGAGCGCGCTGCCAGCATGTGCAGCTGTGTTTTAGATTCGCGTAAAACCAGTCACAAGCTCCAGCAAAAGCTTAGTGGCCAAAAAGCGGTTGAACTGGCTTACCCTAAACTCCAAATGGATTTCAACAGTAAAAATACAATTTGAAGTGCATATGTTTTTTTGTTGTTTTTGTTTTTTTTCTCTAAGAATGGAATTTTGGACGATAAGCAGCAAGTGGGAGGGAAGATGCATGATAATGGACTGAAGATGAGGATGTCCACATAATAATGGATATTTATGTGTCTCTGGTCAATTGTGATACAGCCAGCGGGATCCAGTGTTGCAGCAAGATGTTAGCTCTGCTGCATATAAAAGTTTACAATATGGGGTTTGGTTGGGCAAGATAATCCTTGGAAACGAAAATGAGTTTCATAGTGTTAGCAGGGAAGGGCAATTATCATTTATTCAAGGCTTATTTATGAAAAAAACAAGTGTAATTGTGCTTTTAGTGTGATTTCATAGTGAGATCATTACACAGTGTTTTTTTGTTTTTGTTTTTCAATCAGATATCAGAACTCTTAATGGCTAACAAAGTGCTATTTCGCATACTCTTTAATGGTTTATATCATTAAAAATTAGCAATACCTTATTCTGCATGACTTTAGTCTGCAGTTTCAACTCTTGTTCTTAATAAGGAGCTGACTCTTTTGTCATAAAACACACCCTATACGTTTGCTTGGTGGAGAGCTGGTTTTCCTCCCTGCAATCATAGGGCAAAGTAAAGCATTATCGTATAGCTTAAATGGGTGTTCTTCTAAGAAATTTTAAAGGAGTGCTGAAAAGAACTGACAAAGGCATTTGATTTCTGTAATATTTAGGGCTTGGTACAGTGGTACTTTAGCGATACTTAGTTTTTTCCGATACCTGTACGATAAAATGTCCATCTAGAACCAGAAAACAGAACAATAATGTGTGGAAGATCTGCAAATGTGCATGATCGGGTTTATCGCCTAGAAATGTGTCAAAAATGGGGGAGAATGGTGAAATAGAAAAATGGGGCACACTGGGCAAAAATAAATAAATTGGGAAATAACTGGGAAAAATAATCATTCATTTGAGCTGAAACAACCAAGTCACTTCCTTCAACGCTGTCCCTGGACCAACAGCATCAAAACTTGGATCGAAGGATAGAAGATTTTTTTCGGTACCTGCTTTTTTACCCCGATACCAAACCATACCGATACCAAACCAGTATCATTTAACTTGTAATATTCCTCAAAATCATCTTGAGGGCCAGGGGTTCAGTGATGCAGGGCCGGTTTTGACGTTGCCTACACCTTGCCCTAATAGGTATGAATAGTGTCCATTAATGCTCAGTAAATAGAATAAGGAGAACACACCCCATCAAAAACAATCAGTGAACGTATTCATAGAGATAAGACTCTTTTGGGAAAGCATGAATATTGTACCAAATGGTGAATATACTGTAGGTGCTAGCGTACAACAGTATGTCTTGAAATCCCTGAGTTCTGTTGCTGTTTTGGGGACAGGTATTAACATAAGAGGTAATATTATTGATGCTAACGTGGTAAGCACTCTTTCCTTATAGTAAGAAAGTATGGATATGACTCCTGTTAAATCATAAAGGGTTTCTCTGTGTGGTGTTTGCATGTTCTCTCCATGATTGTGGAAGCTTCTTCTGCTATAGTCGTTAATGGTTTGAATCTTAGATGCAATGTCGGTATGGTAAACCAGACTGAACTGATGCCACAAGGACGCTAAAACGCTTCCAGTTTTCATCCAAAAAAACATTGAAAGGGAGATGAACAAAATGCTAACACAAGTCCTTTTGGGTAAGAGTCTGCATGACGTGGAACATGGAGGTGCATGGAGACCTACCAACCTCAACAAACCAGCCGCTGAATAGTGAGTGAAGTTCCAAGGAAAACTGGGAGGAGGTTTTTGATGTGAACGCTGTATCCTTGTCAAAGCTCCTAATCCTTTAACCTCAGTTCTCCCCATGAGTTATAGTTATTGCACTTCGTAGACATTTAATAACTGGGGAGCTAAAAGTTAACAGCCTCCATAACACCCACGCAATTGGTTTACTCCGACATGGAATCTCTAGTTACGACTACTGTGCAGAGAGCTCACGGTGCTATCAACTATCCTGGGGCGTGCGAGAAACTCAACACCATGCAAAGGACAAGTTCTCCTTCAGTGTCTAAACAACATCCCATGGAGATTGTCCCACGTGCTGCGTTCGCTTTGCTTCCTCTGTGCGGCCCACATCCTCTCGGCCCGGCCATCTCTCTTTCAAACCTCAACACAAACACTTCTAGCAGATGCTTAAACACTCACAGCCACACAGTTGGACACTTTCTTCTTCTTTCTGTGGATACTCAGTGTGTTCTATCCAAAGGGCCGGAGATGTACTGGCAATTTGAGTACGTGCAATTGGATACGTGACATCACCCTCTCGCGTTCTTCTCTGTACGTTTTGTGATGGATTTTTGGCGTGAGTGAAAATGCATGCAGTTGGCTTTTAGGAAGGAAGAGCAAATCCTTATCCATGAAAGTGTCCTGCCATTGTGATCAATTCTTTGCCACCAGGTGACCAAGTTATTCTATAATGGATTTCTTCTTCCCTGATGGCAAGGGTGCACCCCAGGATGAGAATGCCAGGCTCGCATCAGGCTCGCATTGTGAGAGAGTGGTTCAGGGATCATGAAACATAACTTTTCTGCATGGATTGGCTCTAATGGGTGTAAGACTGGATCTTACCCCCATTGAGAATGTTTGAGATGTGCTGGAGGAGGCTTTGTGCAGTGGTCACACTCTCCCGTCATCGAGACAAGATCTTGGTGAAAGATGAATGCAACACTTTTGACACACTTATTGAAACAATATCATGGCAAATGTGTGCTGTAATTTATGCAAAATGAATGAAATATATAGAGTGTGACATTTCTTTTACATTTTTTTGGGGGTCAGGCGAGTTCAAATCTAGCTGTTTTTTTGACTCAAGGGCCACGTTTTTACACGGCAGAATTTACAGAAGGGCTAAATGTTAGCCCAACTCCTCGTGTATACAGGTTTGGGGTTCCTGGGTGATTTAGATCCCAGTTGATGATTCAGCTGCATGGAAGATGGCTTGAACATGGGATTCATGCTATGATATCTGTAAAGATGGGAGATTCTGTACATTTGAGAGGCAATGGTAAATGGATTCAACTCTCTCTTTTCTACCTTTATTAGGCCCAAAGCGCTTTACAGTAAGGAACCAGTCACCCATTGACTCTCTCATTCATACACCAATGTACGCATACACTGGAGGCAAGTAGGGTGAAGTGTAGGGACACAACGACAGTGTGCATTTGTGGGAGCTGGGATTCGAACCCATGACCTTCCAATCACAAGACGCCCCAATGGCAGCATAGTTTTGACAGGTACAAAGTAAGGTCTTCTTGCAAGTATTCTTCATTTTGCCTCATTTACATATTATGTTGTGTAGCAGATGAACTGACAAGCTGTGGACAACAACAACAACAACAAAAAGGAAACTTCAAAGCAAGTTTGAATATACGCCCTTGTTTTTCAAGTCCGTTATTAAACCCGTACAAAGTGTGATCCAGGGTGAAAGAATCCCAGTGCTACCACATGTGGTGGCTGCTGTCCAAGGCAAACACTCCCTCTGGTGTGCACCAAGACAGATGAGCGCAGGACTCAAAGGCTGGCTAACAAACCATCGCCCCATTCCCTATTTATTTTCACTGTTCAAAGCACTGGCAGCGTTCTTCTAAGTGTCTGTAGTCCACTCCGGTTCAGCCATTGCCGCGGCGAGCGTCCACAATCCCACAAAGCCGTACAGTGTAACAAATGCCAGCTTCTAACTCCACATCTGCACCGGGCTAACGCAGCATCCCGGCAGGAATGAGACCAGGCTTAAAGGGTAGGGGGTAACGGATTCCTCGGCAACCACACTTTGCTGTGGCTTCAAGGAGGCTTTGTGCAGCGCTGGCCACATTACAGACAGTTAGTCACCGCTGCAGTGATAAGTAATCTGTTGCAGTGCACTGATGGCTGCCATGAACTCTGTGCTCTTGGCCGCGAGCTTTATCAGAGCACTCACCGGATCTCTCCTCAGCATCAAACAGGAGGCTCAGTGTATAAAAGTCAGGACCATATAAAACGAGGCCGTATGGAAGCTGAGAGGTCATATGGGGATGCACATGTGAGACGAGCGGCGTCTCCTGTTTCTTGGTTCGCATCCACTGTCTGGGAATAGAGCGTCTCCTAAGTGCAATTCGTCCAAAGATGAAGGTGGAAAAGCTGTTAAATGATGAGGAAAATGTTGTGGAAAACCAGTTAAACTGTCAGCGCAGAGGAGGATGTAGAACAACGTCTGTGCACCCCGCCGTGTTCGCAAATCTAGGTCATTTACTTTCGTTGTTTTCAGGTCCCCCACTTCATTTAAAGGACCATTGTTGCTGATTCTAAGTTCAGTTCCAGAAGCAGGACATTGGATATGTGCAATGTGCAGTAGTTGAATATCAGTTGAAAGTCATTCAAGGTACACAGGGGGAAACAGATGATTTTGTTATAATCACAGCATTTTGTATTTGTAGAAATTAAAAGCATTACTTTGGTTGTTGTTGAAAGTCAAATAAGTTCCAGCTGGAAATTAGCACAAAGGAGACCAGAGCTGCTCAACATCAAATGTCAAGGAGTGTCTTGTGGAGCAAGCCGACAGATTCAAATACCTTTGCGTCATCATTGACCACACAGCAGATGGGAGCAATGAGATCAGAGCCTGACTGGGGGCAGCAAGATCAGTCTTGAGGTCATTTAGAACAATATTAAGAGAGCACCATACAGTTATTAACTTAGGGACAGTGCTAAGGACGCTGGTGTGGCCTGTGGCACTGTATGGCTGCGAGATATGGACCCTATTGCATCCGTCTTGAAAAGAAATGGGTATCGAGCGGCAGCTAAATGTAACTGTGCTGACAAGGAAATGACAGTACTTTGGCCGTACGATCAGAGCACAAAATCTTTGCACCCATATCCCGGACAACAGGTGATAAGGCTGCAGATGGTCAAGAGGAGACAAAGAAGAAGATGGAGAGATGACATCCAAGACTGAACCAAAACATCCCCTGGGAAATACACGTTGGCACATGAAAGGAGCCAGTAGAGGAAGCTGATCGAGAGATCCATGGTCCCCGACCTTCAGGATGGGTTTGCAATTCTTATTGCAATACAATACGTTTTGTGTTTCAATAAAGAATTTCAATTCCAACCTGTATGAAAACAACAACTTACAAACGGCTTTCCAAAAGTTATACACCATATGTGACATTGAGTGAAAAATGGCTGTGGTTGAAATACAAGAAATCTCACTTTCGATTAACTTTATACAAATCAGTGCCTCAAGGCTTAAGCTAAAACTATATTGATACAAACAGAAGGTGGAATGCATGTCACTCAAAATGCATGTAACATTTATATCAACCTTTTGTGTTATATCAAGATTAAGGTTTTTGTAATTCCTCAGCGAGACAGGACGTCTGTGTTTAGTTGACTCTCTCTCTCTCTTGGGAGCTGTTTGAGAGGTGCAGTCAGGCAGAGCAGTCACAACTAAAACAAGCATGCAGACTGATCTGGGGCACAGTTTGGAGCAGTTTGAACTCGGTGCGTTTAATGGTCCTCGGCAGCAGAACAGTCTTTGTTGAGAATTAGCCTCATATCTACTGAGTAACAAACAAATTAGACAAAGCAATGCAGTCATTTATCAAAGTAATATCTGCACTAAATGGCCTGCAGCCCTGGTATTAGTCGTCAATATTTAAAGCTGAACTACCAGATTTTTCCTGTTCAAACTTTGACATTTTTGGCTCAAATTCAAAAAGGTCAGGTACCACAACTTTAAGATTGAATGCCCGGGAAATCAATGGTAGAATTCTATTTCATGAGTGGCACTTGAGCGGCTAATGTAACAGTGGGATTTTCCCTACAAATTAACCACAATTATTATTACAGCTTCCAGCAGACTTTTATGCTTTCACTATTTTCTGACTAAACACTGTCTCCTGCACTTTCTGAGTTGAAGCAGGACTATGTAATGGTATAAGTCTAGATCACGTTGGCCAATGCACACATTCTTAGTTTTTATTGCTGGGCCCTTCTTCGTGAAGTCCAGCGGTTCCAAGTTTTCTCTCTCAGCCTGGAGCCTGTCAGAAGCCACTGTTTGCCAGTGTGCTACAGGTGAAGTGAAGGCTATTATTCATAACAAACTCATCGTCACTTGAACGCCTTGGATCACCTCTCTATGCTTATTAGTCTGGGCAAGGCCATTGTTGGTGCAGCACAGCAAGGGTCTGTTTTATAGCTGCGTAGAGGTGCCTGTCCACACTATACGCTACTAAATAATATGCTTTAAAACAGTAGGAGTGATACAATGCAACTTTGACTGACTTGTTTGAAGTGTTGTTACCCGCTTTAAGTGTTGTTACCCCGTTTGGCTGTGTAATTCAGTTTTATGTGCGATAATAGTTGATGAACCAAACCCTAACAAACCAAGGTTTTCTACACAAATAGTCTTTGTCAAACACAAACAGGTGGCTCATGTTGCTCCCATCTTCAACTTGACATCATTGCAAGGAGATGAAAAACTGTGAAGACTGTGCTGCTATGGATTTGAAGAAGAAAAAAAAAAGTATTTACGGACTGTTGCTAAATGAGGCTATACGGTGTGGGGGGAAGAACCTAAAATCACAACTTAGTGCTGGAAATTGAACAAAGGCAGCCTGCTATTGCCAACCCGTTACACAGACAGCTTGTATCCGGGTGTTTGGATGTACCGCTGAAATCAGCTGAGCTGATGTCTGTAGTTTGTGCTGCAGAGCGTAAATCTTGAAGGTTTCGGACAATGTTTTGAACAAACATCAGATTGGCTTGTACAGGACTGCGGGTCTTTGCAACACTAGGGCACATCAATCTTTTTTGTCTCTTTCAAGAATGTTACCTGTTACAGCTGCAGCTTCTGCAGAAAACACAGTTTGAACATTCTACAGTCCACAGCATGTCAGCAGCCCGCACCTGTCACAGCCTTTGCTCAAAGTTGCACTCACTAGCCGTTGTAGAGGGAGGGAAGTACAGGGCGGATGGGGAGACACTGTGGGATCTCAAAGCGGGGAGATGAACAGATCATGTGCAGAGGATGCGCCTGTGAGTCGGAAGGCGCTGAGCTGATTGTGTCACTTTATGCAACTCCTCTCTGAGTGGTTCAAACACATTCTGTCAAACACAAATACAGTCATGGGAAACCCTGAGGGGTTAAACAGGTGCACGTCATATAATTAGAATATCATGAAAAGTTCATTTATTTCTGTTATTCAACTTAAAAGGTGAAACTAATCCGAGCGATCGCTGATATTGTTTACTTTTGCAATTTTTGCCGGATGTTTTGGTGAATGGTAGGCAGCTGATGCATGCAGGTCTCTATCTCGGTTTTATAAAATGATAGATCTGTTACAGCGCAAGAGAAGAATGCCCTGTTTATGGACATTGTTTTTGCCTATCATAGGATTTTAAGAACATTTTTATCAAATATGAAAACGTAAAATGCCTTCCACGGCCACGGATGTGACGACATCGCGATCGCTTGTGTATATGATATAGACTCATTACATGCAAAGTGACATGTCAAGCATTTGTTTGTTATAATTTTGATGATTATGGCTTACAGTCCAGTTTTAAAGTTTGCTAGTTTGGGGTTTTTACAAGCTGAGCTATAATAATCTAAATGATAACAAATAAAGGCTACATATCTCAGTTTGCATGTAATGAGTCTATCATATATTAGTTTCACGGTTTAAGTTAAATAACAGGAGTGAATGCACTTTTTCATGATATTCTAATTATATGACGAGCACCTGTACATGGCTTTCTTACATTTATTTTCCTTTAAATACAATGTCAAATTAGCCTATGGCTGTTTGTTGACACCTGTGCATTTATGAAACCATCTCAGTCTATATTAAGCAGGTACTTAGTGTTAGCTTGTTAATTACAGTCGCTCAACACATTCTCCCAGCTGTAGTGAAGGATTTGTCAACAGGGCAACGCAGACATTGAAGTGCAACATCCAATTGAGGTTGCTGTGATTACACTTTAATGACACTAAAACGCTCTCACGACCTGACACTTTAGAAATTGATGAGTGAAAGTTGGTGGAGTCATTGTGGCTGAGTATCTGAGAAAGATTTACTGTAAACATTGGTATATTCAATGATGATGTGTTGTGCAATTAAGGAACAATGGCGTTGACAACTATGGTTAGTTTGTGCGCAGATGCTGTGTGTCTATGTCCCAGGCTAACTCCATTCGCCCTTGCATTTTATAAATCTTATGGTGTTACAGTAAAAGGGAATACAACGTTTGGCCTTCGCACAACCCCAAAACATGAAGAACTTGAGGAGATTCCAGTGTCTCAAAGACGACTACCGAATGTAACCAGGCAGTTTCCTTGTGTACAAATCAAAGGAAGTGAACGCCACTAAGAAAACAGGGCCAGATGATTCAGCGTGAGAACTCATGATTGAGAGTCTATACCGCCCTCCGACTGTTTGTGTGGCTAGGTCGCCTTGCCAGGAAGAGCTCTATGGATTAGCCAGTAATAAATTGGTGATGAAATAATCGCATTGGCCAATCCCATTTCAAGGAACAGGAAGTGGTGTTTCCCAGCAGCGTGTTGAAAGAAAACACAATAGTTTATAGCCGTAATGATTGAGACTTGCATAGTTTGTCCATAACTAAAGGGCAGATGTGTCTTGTTGGCTTTGACGATGATTCTTGTTTGGTTTACAAGCTTAAACTGTGCTGAAAGCCATTTGGTTTCAATTGCACTTGCATCCTATGGAGAAAACCGTCCAGCATGGATCGGTGATTGATTTTTGATACAGTTCCATGCTAGATAATGCTATTGTGGTGAGTCATGCAATTCAGTGAGTGCACATCTGTGGAAGATCAGCAATCAGATTTTCAAACATGCAACAAGTATTTGGGCAAACCCATGTTACCTGCACACATGGGGGCTCCACTGTAAGTATAACACTGCATGAATCAATCATCATCAAAGTGTTAGGGGAATTGCAGTAAAACTATATTCTTTGCCATTTTGGATCAATGTAACATTTTCTTATCAACAAAGTGTAAGATGACGATAAAGTTGTGTTTATTACTATCAAATATCTACAAAGAGCAAAAGCAACTCATCTTTAAAGCTGCCCTATGTGATGTCTTTTTGGTCAGTAGGTGTCAGTATTGAACCCTGCTGTGCTCCACCACCAGCCCCCTCTCCTCACCTGGCTTTTCCCCCGTCACCCACGCCCCTCCACACCATAGACCACACGCTGCTCTGATTGCATCTCAATACTCGAAACATTTGGAGACATACATTTACTTGCTAAACTGCAACTTTCATGAAAATCTTTCTTTTTTTGGCATTTAGAACATAATATTTCCATTTTGAACTAAGTTTACAGTGCAGGACTTCTTTTTTTCCCCGCAACCCTTGAACACCTCAGCCTCCGTCGCTGCTTTGCTTTGTGATCATCAGGAGGAAAAAGATCTGACAGCTCCTGTAGATATTGGATTAATAAACAAACAGACATTTCAGCTGAATCAAAGCAGGTCAACTCTATCCCGCACACACTTCTGTTTCCACCGCACACACACGCCATTTATTGTTGGACCACAACTAACAAAATTATTGGTTGTAAAAAAAATAAGGCCTTTTAAGTAGCATTTCCTCAACACGATTTAGGCCTGCTCTTAATTTGTATCTATTTGAGATGTAGAATAATTTTGAAAGTCACATTGGCCACTCTACCCACCACTATTACTATTACCACAGATGCAAGATTCATGAAACGCCTCCATAATAATGGTTCACTTCCTACAAATCTGCATTGTTTTCAGTGCAAAACCATCTGTCAGCAGTACTACAATCCCTTTTGCTGCTATGTCCTGCAGAAATAATGCTAGAGCCCATGTTTATTATCTTTCCACACATATCCTGTTCTATATCGCCCAGAGCTACAAACTTACACCACGTATCACTTTCAATCTTGATTTTGTTAGCCTAGGCACCAAATATATTCGTGTAATCACAGAGAGAACCATATAATCCGAGATCTCCATCTCTGAGCCCGCTCTGCCTGAGGGGAACAACAGGAAGTGGGCTGATCCGCATTTAACACAGTTTTAACAAACTGCTATATCTGAAGAAACCAATAAAAGCACTTTATAGGTCCGGGGTGACTGACAGCTGTTCACAATGCATGTAACTGTGCATAGAGCCACCAGCCCACCCAAGACAGTCTATATTACTTCCAGATCACACATTTGTGCGTCTTAAAGTAAAAGGACACGGAGATCACTCCATATGGTTTGATGTGCAAAGTTAATTACCAACTTAAAAGTGTGCCGGCTGTTAATTTGGTGTACAATCTCACAACTTGTTGAAAGCAGTTTACACGGACAGTTAACCACATGCGTAAAGGATCAGTGGGTTGTGTATAGCATCTCTGAGTGCAATTAGAAATACATACACATTTAGTTGTTGTTTTTACTTATTTTTTTTATTATTTTTTTTAGGTAGTCAGTGCCATATGAAAGGAGCAGATTCCAAATTCACTCATCATTGCAAAGAAAATGAATGGGACTATCTATTTGATTGAAAATCCTTGGTCAGAATAAAGTGGGTGAAGAGAAAAACTGAATTCCATCATAAAGGACATTATTTCTTCTGTATATATTGCCTAGATAGTTTGCAGCACTGACACAAACACTTGTATTGTATATGGGATAAAAACTTACTTCTTAGACGGATAAGATTGTGCAATAACTCCAGCCACAAGAGGTCAGTAATGAAGCAAACGTTTGCTTTTTGCTTTGAATTTGTCGTAACACATTTTTGGTTGTTGTGAAAAGTCACGATCTGGACATTTGATATACAGTATATTACTACATTTCTTATCTTTTTTTTTTTTAGTCCGGGGGATTGTGGTGTTGCGTAGACACTTCTCTGGAGCACATTTGACGTTCCCATGGAACGATCAAAACAGTTAGTTTTTTTTTTTCTTTTTTCATTTGAAAATGTCTCTGATTTTTTTTAAATGGTTACAATCGGTTCAAGACGGCTAAGAAACATCCTGTTAAAGTCTTCAAATTGAGAATCAGGCTGTTTAAATGCATACGCGATAAAAAGCAAACGATCTGTGGCAACACGCAGTGTTTGAAAACATGTCAGCAATGTTGTAGTTGAAAATTGACTTGAAACTGAGATATTTAGGCATTTGCCTCTTCCCATCACGTTAGTGCCTGGGAGGAGAGGAGAGAGGAGTTAATCAGAAAGGAGACGGTTTCCATAAAACACACGATATCTCAGTTTCTACAAAAAAGTGATTTTGATCAAAACTAGCCTCTGTTTAGCTTAGATTTCTCAGAAACCGAGGCACGTAGAATTAAACTGTTTCACCTACAAAGAGCTTCGATTCTCACCTTTAAAATGAGCCATAGCATTTGTCCATAGCTATAACATAGAACACGCTGTGGTGCTACAAATATCATGAAAAATTATCTGGATTGTTGTTAAGACATAACATGGCAAATATCAAATGTTCTTTCTTGCTTAAGAGTTCTCTCTCGATACATTAACCATTAATTTCAACTCTTGGGTGCATGTGGCTTACAGATTAACTAAATCTTTCTTTCTCATAATAACACAAGGAAGTGAAGTCAGAAATAATAAAAGATGATTGTTGCTATGCTTACATAAAAGTCATAAAGCAGACTCTCAAACGTCCCCAATTGACAATAAAAAAATGTCAATCGTGTTTCAGAATTGGAACTGTGCAAACCTCAGATCTCAGGAGGTTTTCTAAAGCTTTTCAAACTGTTGGATCCATCCACAAATGTCCTAATGTTTGCTTCCATTAAATGCCGAGGAGCGGAAATGCCCTCACACCACATCATCATCCTCACTATCCTCTCTGCACTTACGACATCAGACCAGAAACTTGGCTGTTCTCCAGGAGGTGACCTAATCGCGCTTTGTCCACTGTGGTCGCTTCAGTAAAGTGGATAATGACAAAACATGTAATTATCTAAGCAAACCGTCTCATTACATACACAAATGTCACTCAATATGTTATGGAGGCAGCGGCAGATAGTTGAATCCCAAGTGTGTGGATGCGGTGTTCAGTAAAAAAAATGGCACGGGTTTAAGGTTGAAACATTATCTACTATTTTTATATGGCATCCACAATGATTATCTGTTAAAAGCATCTAATGTATTCACCTTGTGAGCACTATGAAACTTTGGTGCTAACTGAGAATACATCATGTTGGAACGATAATTATGTTTTGATGATTATTCAGTTTTTTCCATACTGAGATATGTTCTTGCCTGATCTTAGACGGGTTGGTGCGTACCTGTTTGGTCATTGTGCGTGTCCTCAGTCACGCAAAAAGAGCAAAGATGTAGTAGCATTTTGCCTCTCCCAATGTTTTCCTATAGCTCCAAACGGGGTGAAGTTGGAAGCTACCACGCTTACAGGTACGTACCAACTCGTCTAAGCTCAGCTAAGAACATATCTCAGTATGGAAAAACGGTGAACTATTCCTTTAAGGTGAGTCAAAAAGCAACATTGAAGCATCCTGGCTGTAAAAACTGTGTTAAACTCAAAACAAAACAACAACCCAAAACTAAGCACATAGCAGTGTATAATTTGAGAAAACAAACCTAAGAGCAGCTTTGTAGACACTGAGTATTTGATGATATTGCACATCAAAGTCTATTGTATCTGTTTAATCCATTACACTGTAACAGGACCCAGCGTCCTGTTGCCCAGCAGAGCACTCCCACACAGCCATCTTTATCACGGTGTGGCTGCTCCTCTTCCTGTCCCACTGCCCTGGGCCTGGTGGGCAGTACATCTGGATAATTCGCGCAAACAGAGCTGCATGTATAGTCGATTGTCTGGAAACATGGGCCCTCCACATGAAAGGAAACTCACCGGCATGTTCTGCTCCAGACGGGTTCACTTGAATTGTCGACAGGCTGGTTATGTTTGGTCACACTTTTCACAGTGGGATATAAAAATAACACTAAAAAGTAAAGACATCCTTCAAAATAACTGAAACCGTTTAAGAAAGCAATGTTCCATATACGGATGTATAGCCGATAGATGGAACGGTGCGGCGTCGCCAGTGATGCAGTCTTTGTATCGGACTTTCTATAGTTTCCTCATAATTGATGCAATAAGAATTGAACACAACCGGGCTAAAATACAATGGTTGCTACACAGAATTTTGCACAAACAATAATGATTGATAATATCTCAGATCCCTGACACCCCTTTAAAAATGTGCCAAATGGTTCAGCCCACACCGGTGTTCAGCACCGTGCGCTTCAGCTCAGCAGTGACTTGATGAGGTGGACTCTGTAATGCAGGGGTCCTCAGACTTTTTTCTGTGGGGGCCACATTATTGTTCCTGACTGTGATGGGTGGCCGGACCGGGTTGGCTATAATATAGAATTGTGTGACTCAGACCAAAATGCCTCACCAAGATAGTTTGTACCCAGGGCCCAGAATTTGGTGCTACGCCCCTGGTCATGAGAACTGGGTAATGACCGAAAGGACAAGATTGCGGATACAAGCGGCCAAAGTGGGCGGCTGGGCGCACCCTTCAAGATAGAGTGAGGAGCACAGATACCCAGGTGTTCCGGTCATGTCCTATTGGGAGGAGGCCTCGTGGAAGACCCAGGATACGCTGGAGGCACTATGTCTCCAAGCTGGCCTGGTGTTGCCTCGGGGTCCCAACAGTACTGCTGGAGGAGGTGCGCGTGGATCGGAAAGTCTGGATGAATGGATGAAAAAAAAAAAAAAATCCCCTTTTTTTTCAGTGAGCATGATGATTTGCCAAATTAACATTTTTTTATGTATTCACTGATTTACGACAAAAGTGGTCGTTTGTCTTATCCCTGAATTACGACCATATAAGACGTTTGCTAAAATAGCGCCCCCAAGCTCCCATTGAGGGTTTTTGAGTACATTGAGTACATTACATTTAACCTGATTCAGAAACAACTTTATTTTACGTAGTGTTTTTGACCACTTGCGATGACGATTCCAAAACTCAAACGCAAAGTAATACATCACAAACTTGCAAAATGAGTCCCACATGCAATAAGTCCCAGATCTTCAGCCCTGCCACACCTGTGGAGGAACTGAACTCTCCAATCGCGCTCTGCGCTATTACGCATCACACCTCCCCTACCGCAGCAACGGCTACCATTCACCACTCTCCTAATTTATAATATTTTATGGGTAGGCTAGGTAATCGCCATTTTACTCCCAACAACAGCGACACAGCTGTGTTTAGCTCGCGGGTTTATGAACTAGATTTGACGGAAACTCGCTCCGTCCAATGAAAACACGTGAATCAGCTCGAGGGCGTTTGGGCAGGTGAGCCTGCGCTCTGATTGGTTGAAGGGTCAGCTACGTCATAATTTCATATCCAGTAGTATAGTAGTATGTCTTATCATCATTATATAAATAAACTGAAATAAACAGCTGTAATGTTTTATATGTTTTATTCTTAAATGATGAAACTGCGGAGAAATTAACCACATCAGTTTCATCTCGGACATTTGACACCACGTTCTCACGAGGAACTCGAAAGAGACGCAGGACTTTGTGGAGAACAGCAGCGGAGCCAAGGCCCGACTTTGCCGGGATGACGAGAAGAGTTTCCCCGCATCATATGCACTGGAACCCGGCGCGGATCCGAGGCTCACCGCGGTCACCGAACAACCGGACGTACGGGTGACACGGAGTCTGACAACACGAGGACGTTTGAGGACAGAGATGGAAGTGGGCATGAGAGCTATGGAGTTGGCAGTGACGCATATGGAGGAGAAGCAGGACTCACAAAGACATCAATGGTAAGTTGTGCTTGGTGTCGCTGTTGTTGTGTAAAATTGGAGAGCCTTTGGCACAGCTGGACGTTCCTCCACAGGTGTGGCAGGGCTGAAGATCTGGGACTGCTTTACTTATTGCATGTGGGGCTAACTTTGCAAGTTTGTGATTTATTTCTTGGCGTTTGAGTTTTGGAATCGTCATCGCGAGTGGTCAATAACACTACGTAAAATAAAGTTGTTTCTGAATCGGTTTAAATGTAATGTACATACCCTCAATGGGAGCTTTGGGGCGCTGTTTTAGCAAACGTCTTATATGGTCGTAATTCAAAACGACCACTTGTGTCGTTTTCTGTTGGAGGACAGTCTCTGTAAAACATAGATAAAAATTTATAGGACCTGAGATGAATTTACAGTAGCCTATGTGATGCATAAAGTTTGGAGCATCCACATATTTTTTTTAAATCATGGATATTTTAGCCATTTCTCACTCTACTTGGGGTATTTTACAACAGGGGTTTTGATATTTGGCTTAATTTCACAACATTTTTTAATCAATATCATTTAAATAAAAATGAAAACAAATAAAGCATAAATTGAATTGAAAAACAATTTATCCTGATCTTATCTGATTTGCATTTCCAATGACAACATAATGTCAATTCTTTACAGTCACCAAATAAAGCACAACACTCCCGGTGGATCTTTGGACAACATCTACTTTCAGTCATGATGAAACAGTGGTTAAGGAGGCAAGCGTTTGTCAAATCTTTATTGAGTCAGAACACGTCATAAACAGGACTGTATTCGGTCTCCAGGCGCTGTATACATCCCATAATGAGCTGTGGGGTGGGGGGAGTGGGGGGGCCTCTCCGCCGTAACAAATAACATCTGAGGACATCTGAAGGTTGCCTCTCATGTATTTTCTTGTTTCTCCTTTCTCTTCACCCGTCTATTTCTTTTCCAGCGTGGATGACTGGTACTTTAATGTCTTCCATCTGCCGGCTCCACTGTCCCCCCCCCCCCCCTCCCTCCTAGGCCGTTTTCTTATCTTTGCATGAGGTGAAGTTTCCACATGGCGATATTCGAGTGGGCTGGTGCTTCCCGCTGTCAGAATCCGAGAGAACACAGCGAGAGCAAAAATTCTTTGTTATGGATTTAGTGTTGCTGAGACGTTTACCACATTAAAAGGCCATCTATCAGTATCTCCCTATCAGACCTTGACGCAGCTCCTGATACGCTCCCATATCTGCTCTCTAGTTTGGGGTATTGCGAAGATAAAGATGTGTCCGAGGGAATGTATGCCACTGCTCGAGGTCATAAATAATTGCTTTCACTTTCATTAGCCTCACCATATGTCCCGTTTGAGCGATGGGCTACGGTGGAATGCTTACGATGATCCATGTTGCATTAAGACGTGTACCACCTGGAATTTACATAGTCCAGACCCCTGGGTTCGAAACCGCAATGCCTTTTGCAGGCCCGCCGCGCCAGCAAAGGCGGACAACATGATGGAGGTGTTGATGCGGATGGATTCGGAGTGAGAGAGGAAATGTAATTCAGTACTTTTCACTTGTACAAAGTCTAATTTGACAACCTGGGAAGGCAGTTTGCTCATTTCTCTTCATTTCCCGTATAGAAGAGCAATGGGCATTAAATGTAATGCAGAGTGATTAGATATTCGTCTGAGATCTGAATGTGGTGATGTCTGTAATATTGCCACTCATAATAACAATTTTGATGGAAGTAAAAGGGTCAATGATAACATACACCCCTAAACAGCATCACTGTCAATAATTAAAGGGCTTTTGTCATTTAAAAAAATTCAATCACTCCCATTGCAATGAAATGGAGAATCGTTCACAAGGAAGCATAAAATAAGGACAAGGAATACTTTTGACCCTATATGGAAATTTGGCCCTTCAACGCTGCTAGGTAGGTAGGTAAAAAACATATTGGCTTTTATATATATGTTTGTATATTTCTATGCTTGAAAGCTTTCTATAGTAAGAAGTAACTATTTGAGAGATGAAAAAAGAAATACTTCAAATATTGGCCATAAATCCGCTATCAGCCACGCCCCTTCGCATTGGTGTCGGACCAGTATTGGTTGGGCCCTAGTGCTGGGAAAACTTGTTGAACAGGGACTTTGCTTCAGCAGAGACAAGGCACCTGCTGCGCTTTCAAATCTGCAATGGGTTTCTCCGGGACAAAAAAAAATAGCATTCTTCATGGAGGTGTTGAAATGGGACTGAAAAAAATGGCAATTCACTACTTTTCACTTGTAGAAAAGTATTATTTGACAAAACGTAATCACAACTTTGGGATTGCTAAAGGCTCTTTCCACATTTTGGTTCCTGTCTCATATCCAGCAGCGAGTGATGTCCAGACATTGATTTGTTTGAACATATCAGAAGTGTTTTGTCTCGCCTTTATAGTTATGGCAGTCTTCTTCCGTGGGATCCTTATTTTCAGCGCCTGTAAGCCACTTAACGCTGAAGCCCCAGAGCTCTGGCGTTGCATTCAAAAGCAGACTGCAGACTTGTTGATGTCCAAGTTCCATGATTCAAATTCAATGAAAGGACAAATTGAGGAACTTGAAGCAGTAAGCTATACTACACTTCTGTTCTCCGCCCGTTGACAATACAGCCAAGTGGAAAATGTGATGGAGGGGTTTTTTTGTCCTCATGAACATCCATCAAGACCACGTTTCCAGGCATGAATTCAGCTAATATAACATTGATCGCCCAATCTGATATCGCCAGTGGTAGTTACGACTGTTTAATTATAGAGCTGTCCTACAATTATCAAATCTGTGAATTCTAAACAGAAGATTGCAGGATTAAAAGTCACTCAAGACACTTTTGTTGTATTGTTGGAAGAACCAGGCACAGCATTGGTGCAAATTGAGGCAAATAAGTACACTTCTAGTTTAGCAACTGCTACACATACAGTATATGTTCCTATAAAATTCCACCTCACAATTGATTTGGAATGATTTTAAACCAAGTTGCAAATGCAAAGACCCAATAACTATCAAAAAGCCCTGCTAACAGGTCACTGAACTGTTGTTATATGGATGCCATACCAAGAGCAGCAAACAAAAGCCTACACATGGAATCAAGATGCTTGGATATGTAGTATGTAAAACAACAGGCCACCAAGACTGAATCCTCTATGAACTTTCACTATAACAAACATGTTTCTTCACATTTCTCACAAACAGAAATCAAACCCACCGTTCTGAACAATTCTGATAGACCATTGCAAAAACCAAGACCAGTTCCACATCAGCGGCCGCCATCTTGTACAGCAGTTCAAAGGAATACCTTGAGGTCATCCATTATGAGAAACCGTGGTCAGTAAACAGTTGTTATTGGCCGGCAGTAGGTTTAGTCAGGTGGACATCGGTTCTTGCAGATGTGTCATGAAGTATCAGCCAAATTAAATGTGAGCTGAGTGTAGAATTGGTTCAGTGTAGAACCCAGGCATTTGAAGCAATGAAGTGCAATTATAAAGGTGGCCCTTGCAGAATATTGTGTTTATAGACATTTGTGATAAACATTGAGATTGCTACATCAAACTATCGACTGTTTACAGTTATTACATAACCAGAAGTTGCACTGATGCAATGGTAGCAGGCTACTTGTAACATCCATTGACCGCTTAGCTCTACCTTGCCCCCTGATAATTGTGAAACGTACAAATAAACTGATCTCTTAGAAGAGTCATAATGCAAGCAATGTGGTAGGAATGATGTTAGCAAAAAAGTTTGAATCCCAAACCCCAAGTTTGAAAACAGAAAAATAATCTGATGCAGGGTCTTAAAAACTGGTCATTTGAAATAGACACTCAGACTTTTGGTGATCATTTTGCTGCATAACCAGATTGAGTTTTTTTAGAAATTGTATGAGTGTTTTGAAAAGATAAACATTGGTACAAACAAAATTATCGCAAACTATCATCAAAAAAGTTGTTTTTGCTCCACACTAGCACTTAGGCACAAGTGTGTAATCAGGTGTTTCAAAACAAGAACATTTTAGCTTTATTTTTATTTATTTTTCGTTAAACACTATGACTGTGGCATTTTACTTAACTGCAGCTCCATCAGTATAGTGGATCACATCTTGGACTTGGTCTGATCTAAACCTAGAGGTGAATATTCATGAGCATAACTCATAACTCACTCACATAGCAAAGAGGGATTTTTGTTTCTTTTATTTTAAATCTCTCTTCACTGGCTACTGCTTAATGGAGAAACGGATCCACCAAATTAAACCAATATGAAAATTCCATCTTACAGTCGAACTGCCAAAACATGTGCAAAATAAGCATGAATCACAAGTGTTCTCGTACCAAGATGTGACCACAGAGGCAAACTCTTTCCATGCGTCGTGTATCATCGTCTTTAAGCTCCAGTGCACTCGTTCCTCACCATACGCAGCATTACAAAACAAGCCTCATCTTGGCCCCAAACTTAAAGGACTTCTTTAGCATCCTGCCGAGTTGTGGACAGAATGTTAACACATGACAAACGTTGCAGGCACTTGCAAGCCTTCACGGGCCAACCAGTGCAATCTATCTTCAATGTGTGGAGGGTCGAGGAAGAATGAGGACTCAGGAAACAGTGGCTTCAGTTTATTGAACATACCATGGATACCAAGATAATACAATTCTCTTCAAGTTCTTTGGCGTGGCCTTCCAGGTGTAAAAAAACGCCATAGTCATTGTCATCTAAACAGCCCACTCTCAGATGACTACTTTTTGAAAATCTTTGCTGCGCCCATGTGCACAGCATGGCGTTTGTTCCGTTCTGCTCGGTCATGTTACTGTGGTTGGCTTATCACCAATCTTAATCCACTTTAAACCTCTTTCTGCCAGATCAGTGATCCATATTTTGTGGCTTAGATGAATGCATTTACTTTCAGAAGGACATTTTGGCCTTCGATGTGGTTGTCCCAGATTCCCAGGTTTTGCCAGAACGTATTGTCAACAGATGTTAACCCCAGACGAATGTTGCATGCACTTGGACGCACTCGAAAGCCAACCAGTACGATCTATCTTCAAGTCGCGGAGGGCCCGGCAACATGCACAGTGTCACGAGTCCAGGATATTCAGTCAGGAGCCTACACCACAGAACCAGATGTTTGCATGAAGAGATGGGAGGAAACCACGGGGAGAGTTGTGCGCATCATTAAACAGCACTGTGATGTGGGCAACGCGAGGAGCAAAGCACATGGCGGCATTAGGTTCCGTGTCTGTTTTGGCAAGATCCACGTTAATAGCTTTGAGGCATGATGGAAGAAATTGAAACCAAGAGATAACTGTCACACTTCTATCTTTGACCTTTTTGATTGTGTACTTTGAAATATGGCTTCTCAACTTCAATAATGTCAAAGTTATGGATGGGTCCAAGATGTCTGTATCCCGGCAACAGCACCAGTGGAATGACAGATTATTAACATACATGCGTGCAGCTGTTTTCATTGGCAAGCCCTGAAGGTTATCAATAATGGGGAAGAGAAAACTGAAATGACAGGGCCAAGTTTAATTTGGAAATTCAGTAATTGATCATAAGTGAAACTCCACGCACAAGCAGTGTCGTCAAAGTATGTCTATGATGGCAACAAACCTCTGGTGCAGCTGGATACGCTGTTTCCCCCTGTGGATCAATAAAACGCGTCCAAGTCTAAGATTTAGGTTTTGCTTCTCAAGTAACTGAATTGACTTGAATGCTAAACATCAGTGTTTTTACATTCTGATTCCAAAAGCGGGAAGTAACAGCCAGTTGCTGGAGTACCTTTGTCCTCAAGTTTTCAAACTGTGAAAAAAGGGAGGAGGTAGCGGGGTAAAGCCATGACCCCAACTCATTTGAGCATTCACAGCACCGTTCACACCGTTTCACATAAACACATTTATTAATGCAATTAAAGACAGTGTGCACAGTCTTTTTCACAAATCACTGCGTTAACAATTTAGTATGGTGCCAAAGAAAAAAATTCCCCTTTCTCTTTTATTGGCTGAGCATTTATAAACCTTGGCAGACCTGGCAAAAATCAGGCAACAACGATCCACAATCTAACCAGAAGTCATGTGTTTGTTCGTAAGCAAGGTTTTTGTTTCAGCCTCTTGCCTTTACTGCTGGCTTTTACCAGTATTCAATCGGAAAGTTAAACAATGAAGTTTACATTTAGTTTGATAGATAAAGAAATGGGAGTGTTATAATTAAAGTTTATAGAACCCACCCTATCTAACGTACTTTCAATAAACAGTTTAGAAAATGATTAGTCGATATGTGATACCTCTTAGTGGTTCCAAGCGAAGATTTGCAGGGATTATGTGTGAGGGAGACTTCAGTGCAGCGGGTTTATCTGCTGTATCATCTCGACGGGTCCTTCTCATACCGGCAACGGGGCTGGAATTGGCCACAGATGTGTTTGCCTAAATGATAATCCCGTCACTGATGACTGCACAGGCCTAAAGAGCATTCGATTAAATTGGGATTAGGACACGGCTAAACTAATGAGGAGAAAGTTTGGACATGGGAACTCGTATTCGACACTGTTGGACACTGAATTTGTTATTCCTATATTTGGTTACAATGCACTGTAGTTGAGCGGAGCCTCGAAAGGTAGCCAGTTCAAACATTGTCAGACCACATCCTGTTATCATTATGCGAGACATTGTTCTCGAACTAGGACGATCTTTGGTCAGCAGTGTTGGGGGATGCAAGCTATAGTTCAAGAGAGAGATGAATAGGTGGGAGTCTGGACGTCTGGACAGACAAAATATAATATATTATAAAACTTTATAATAATGGTACATGCGTTCATGCATGATTTTCATGAAATTATGCATGAATTAATGTATGATTTCATGACACATTCATGAGTTTGAAAAGCTGCTCTTCTGTCATTTGGGTCTTTATGTAGGAAAAGAAGAGACGCCTCAGTAAACAAGAACAAAAAGAACCTTGAATGAAGTACCGTAATAATCTAGGCATGTTTTTTGATGAGAGAAAAGTATATTTGGTAACACTTTATAATAATGATGACTTTCATGAACTCATGCATGAACTCATGCATTACTAAATCATGACTTCTCAGGAACAAACATGATTACATGTTTGTTCATGGATGACTTTATCCCTGAATTAAACGTGTAACTATTGAAATGAATGTACATGAAAATCTTAATAATTCATTATGATCATGAGGTTCACATAAGAATACCATGAATTCACTAAAACAGCAATGAAAGAATAAAAGAATCAACCAATCATGATCATGAGGATCATGCATGAACATTATGACTCATATGGAGCAAATCTATTTGCAAAGTATGTCCGCTCAACTAAAGTGGTGCATCACCCTGAACATTTGAACCTGTTAAAGACCACCTTAGTCCTAGCCTTACCCATCTGTAAACTCCGAAAACAATTATAATTTCCCTACATGTACGTCTGGGTCTGATCTCAGTGGTCGCGTTACATCTGTTAAATTTCCACCTACCATTCAGGGAGTGGGGGAGGCGGGTGTTGTCGGTGACGTCAAGCATTCGCGCCGCATTTGCTGGTTGTAGTTTGGCAATGGCGGCGGATACGAAAGTAATGGAAGCTCCTCAATCCGTCCTGGCTTGGCTCCGAAACATCCAGAAATTAAAATTGAAGCCTTGGAATGTGCAAGGTAGGTCCCCAAGAGTTTTGATAGCTGCTTCACTCACTCGGGCGAAAATCAGATCCAATCGTTTCAAAGGAGTTCATCCGTCCCACCTGATAACGGAGCTCAATTGTGATGGTCCAGACCCTTGTACGAAACGCAGTAATGAATTTTCATGTACATTCATGACAGTAGTTGTTTAAGTCATCCATGGACCAACATGTAATCATGTTTGTTCCTGAGAAGTCATGATTTAGTAATGCATTAGTTCATGCATGAGTTCATGAAAGTCATCATTATTATAAAGTGTTACCAAATATACTTTTCTCTCGCCTTGATTAGTACTGTACTTCATTCAAGGTTCTTTCTGTTCTTGTTAACTGAGGTCGTCTCTTCTTTTCCTACATAAAGACCCAAATGACAAAAGAACAGCAACATCAAACTGATGTTCTGAGACAGGTATTTACAGTGACCTACAAATACAACATGATTACAGGAAGACATTGACATTGTCTTGCAAACTTGTAAGATGTTTGTTTCATCGACACAATTGCAAGTCACCAGTTACTGAATATGAGAGTGGAGGAAAGTGATTTGTCTTGTATGTCTCAAACAATGTCTAACACCAAGACAGTTTCAGGTTTATTCACCTACATACCGGTACTTATGCTGTCAATCATTCGTCCTTCACTATTTTTAATTCTAAAGTTTAAAATCTCAGACATATTTACTGCAGCGGTTGAAACAAAACACCACAATGTCTGTGGGCCATGTCTACTGAGGACACATGGTCACATAATACTCCCATGATATAGATATTACATTTATTATAAAGCTGTTGGGAATATTTAAACACTGGGCCACTTAGGACAGATTCCAGTTTGATGAATGGTCCAGATATTTCACTAACGGCTCAAACATTTCGGGGCTTGATTTCAAACCAGAGGTCACCGTATTGTTTTCCTAAGACGTTTTGCAAAGCATTTATTTAGTGCTGTGCGCATATCCATTTCAGATTCATGCGAAGCTATGTTCATTTTGGATTTGCTTCTTGGAGCCCTGTTCAGGAGGGACACGTTGACCCACAGTTCCCCTGTGTTTCTCTCCAAAGCTGCTTCTGCTCACGCTAAAATGACAAGCTCTTTTGTTTGATTTAGGAAGGCTCTGATCATCCTTTATATTATATTTGATCCAATATTTACATTCATTTGAACTATTTTTACATGGCCAGTCACGCACCATCCCATAGTAACCCCTCCTACACAGAGCATTGTTAAAGTAATAGAATAACACCCCACCCAGCACAATTTAAAACTTTTGTCACAATGAGGCCAGTTTGCCATTGACACCTGCTTTATTTCCCTCAAATTTACTAACTATGGAAGAAAAAAAGAGTGTTGTTTCAGGCAAACATTTATCTAAGGCATCCATTGCTGTCATAAAAATGTTTTTCAGTGTTGCGTTTATGTCAATCTGTTTACCGCTGGGCTTGAGAAATTGCCCCAAAAGCGAAAGAAAAGTTGTGAAGTAGTTGTTCAAGGATTATTTATCACGACACATGGCTGTTCTGGTTGTCACAAGTGCAATGCCTCACAGATGTTCTGCAACGTCGGCATCTTTCAACAGAGACCAGAGTTTACACTTCCACCAGCCTATGCCCCGTTTGACAAATGGCCAATCAATTGATCATAGAGACATGTCCAGTGTTTTTTTGTAAACATTTGGCACTAGTTATAGGAGACTTGTCATGCTAAATCAACTTTTTAGAGCAACTATGTTTTATTTTTATTGTTGTTCCAGGAGTAGTATTTCACTTCACTCGCGAAAGTTTGGGTAATGAATTTTTTCTATGGCAGTTTTTATTGTATTCTTCAGAAGCTTCTGCACTGGTTTGGACAATCTGCATTGTAATAGATAAAACGGTTCTTTAGATTTTTCACCAACCCATTCAGAGCAGTTCTGAATGAACCGTGGC
The DNA here is from genome assembly GCF_951799975.1 of Gobius niger. Classification (NCBI taxonomy): domain Eukaryota; kingdom Metazoa; phylum Chordata; class Actinopteri; order Gobiiformes; family Gobiidae; genus Gobius; species Gobius niger. Next base: position 24,818,009 of record NC_136856.1, on the reverse strand, counting down.
GCTATTGATTTACTAGCATGATATCAGCTAAAAATATAACCTTGAATTTTGTGTATTTTTGCAGCAGCAGTTGGAATTGGAAATAATGATCAATGCAACAGTCCTTGCTTATAAACTGTCTTAACCTCTTACCCCCCGCCTAGGCGCTAACAAATTTGAAGTTTGATATATTGAGGCAGAAAAGTATCGCGATAAACAATATTATTCACTCACAACGATACTAGATACTGTCAACTCTCAATATAAATGACTCTGGTCTCAAAGTGCATCATCATATCCTAAAATACCTCACAAGCTGGATGAACATGAAATATTATGTATCTCAATTTGCTTCAGCTGAAAATCGAAGTTTTACAAAGCAATAAATGAAATAAATGTACCGACGATAAACACTGAACACAAAAATGCATAGTTTATGTATTTTTTATCGAACGATAAGTCGATATAGTATTTATCGTGACAGGCCAACACCCGCCTGAACCGAGTGCATCTTTTCCAGTTCAGCTTTACCCAAATCTAAAAGCTTTTCAACTGGAGAGCAACAGTGTAGTGCCTCATTTGAAAGCTAAGACCTACCGAAGTGATCGTAACTTTGTTGTCACATTGTCGCCGCGTTTTCGTTGTGTTTTTGCCACGCTCTTGAGTCACTTTTTTGTGTTTTTTTGTTTGTTTTTTTGGGTAAAGCCAAACTGGAGAATTTGTGCGCGGTTCAGGTGGGGGTTAAGAGGTTCATTACGCATGGATAATATGTTTTACAGCATTAGCATTAGCATTAGCATTGTGAATGTGCCCAAAGCAATGTTTAAACCACAATTACGCATGATAAGTCAATTGAAATGGAAGTCATGGACTGAAATTGTCTATTTTCTCAGATTTGCTGATCCCAAACATCAGGAGTTCTACGGTTGGACTCGAGAATAACAAGCATCTTCCAAGAAATGTATTTGAAGAAGAGGAAACAACTTGCACATAGAACTTTGAAGGCATCACCTGTAAGCCAGATCCCCAGCATGAAAAGCTCCCATTCTGGTGGTGCGCTGATTGGAGAGCGAGCCAGCACGGTCACACCCAAACTGGGAACAAAGCACTCCTGTTTGATATTGTTACCAGACTCCTGCTCTGCTTTCAGGCCCCCACTTCAAGCACTCATCTGAACTCCATGAGATCACATGCGGAGGTATATAAAAGACACGCACAAAAAAAAAAGGCAACCAGGTTATCTAATGACCGCAGCTGGATTTGCAATCATTACGTTTTTGAGCGGGAAAAAAGAAGGGAAAAAGGAAATCAAACAAGTATGGTGTGGCACAAGCACGGAAACCCCAGCACATTTGGAAGCAGTTGTAGCCTCCAGCATCTGAAAGTGCTTGGTTGTGATCCGTCATAGATTCTCCATGACTTTCGGAAGGTTATTTTTCATACTATGATCAATTTTTAAATGTATGATTTTTGAACCGTCTTTTTATGTTCTATTCTCTCAGGGATATTTTTAAAGTTATATGTTTGAACTGTATTTTTTTGGCATTCGTGATGTATCCAGATGTTTTGTGAGTTGGTGTACGACGTTCCAGGTAATGTATGTCCTTAGATGCTCCAACAAGGAGTGGGTATGTTACAACTCCCAATGCCCATTTCCTTCCCTGGCTTTGTGACGATGCTGCAAAATTGTCTGTAAAATCTCTTAGCTCAGCATTCCCTTGATTTAGAAAGAGCTTGATTTAAATTTAGCTTGACAGTTTTTGGAGACATTATTGCACTTGTCAAAATCATTCAGTAAAATGGAAATAATCCAATTATAAAATTGTAGATCTTGTATGGATTGATGTGATGGATTTGGAGAACAGGCCAAAACAGTTGCAGGTACACTCTCATTAAACATTATTATATCATCTCTCTTTGCTGGATCTACCAAAAAGTTCCCGGATCCTTTTCCCTGGAAAACCTAAAGGTGGGAAAACCTTTAAGTTTGGTAGGGAAATAGGTGAAGGGGGGACAAGAGCACCCATACACAAAGCCCACAAAGAAATGCCCCACCCGTGAATTGAATCCAGACAATTGTACACTGGCATAGACAGAAGAGTGAAAAGTAGAACTGTTTCTTTTCTTTTGATGGACAGAATAGTAACATTATTGAAATCCCAATCCCCATTTCGGCTGCAAAATCAGTGTATGTTCACTTACGTTGACCTACTGGAGCCCCCAACTCCAAAAAGATACATCCATGGAACTGATAGCAGGTGATGAGATGAATGAGGAAGTAGGAACACATCAGTAACATAGGAGGAGGCTTTCCACCGAAAGGAGTGACATTCCATCAGTAAAGATTCTCATAAATACAATAAAAAACAAAAGTTTCAGTGGGGCTCCTTGTGCATATCAGACAGCGAGGCATCCTACACATCCACCCCACAGCCAGGAGGAATCCACCTCCAGATAGTTAGCCATTAGCTTTGATACAATGCCTCACACCAACTCGCTGAGGACTGTAACACTTGTGCACCATTGGTCTTGATGATGCCTTTCAACAACAGTTAGTGTGCCTACTCGGGACTCCAAGGCTCCAATGCTGCTGTACTCCACTAGTGCTTCGGCCATGACGCGTGACGTCTGGGACAGGTCAAGTTTTATATGTGGATTCGCAAAGACAAACTGTCCATACTTTCACATTAGAAACTTGCTTACTTTTTTAACCAAACGAGTCAAAGTTACTAGAAAGTTTCACAGTGAATGGTATTAAATCAAAGCAGACACTGAAACATAAGCCAGAAGTTAAAAGTTTTGACTACGGTGCGTGTGGCTCTCTGCTCCGGAGCTTTATTTCTCAAGTGTTTGAAGAAAAGCCGTCCAGGTGCTTGGTGCTGCTCCTTCTTTCCGAGCTGAGCGCATCCATCTGCAACGGAGAGATAGAACTGACACTTTTCACATCAAAAGTCACTTCAGGACTCCCACTCAATAGAGCTGACTTTGAGCTGTGTAGAATGTACCACCCACCATTTCCCCACGTAGTGGTTCCTGTCAGGCCCCCAGCCAGAGTGGATTTTCACCTGGCAATTTAAAGATGAAAAAAGAAGTATTAGCTCTTCCAAGTTCAGAGTCCAGGGTTGAAATGGATTTTTTTTTTATCCTATTTCCTTTTCCTCCTATCACATCCGGCTGTCAAATAGCGTATTATGCAAAGCCCCTGGATGTGCACATGGAGGATAGATCAGCAGTTTTTCTCTGTCCTTTTTTTAAGTGGCTGGGATTGTAAGTTGTTCTCTACAGGTCGGACTTTGAGCAAGGTGTGGGCGATTTCACTCCACTCTCAAGGGTCTTGTTTTCTTCACCACATAATGAAACTAAATAAAGCAAGAGGAAGAGTAGGGCCAGACGGGAAGCCTGTTTTCTAAACTGTAAAAAAAAAAAAAATACAGTGACTGTGTTTTGTTTGTTTTGTTTGTATACTTTTATTGTCCCCGTAGGGAAATTTGTCCTCTGCATTTAACCCATCCTTCGATGCCACTGGGGCAACCCGTAAGGAGCAGTGGTCGACGGCAGTGCCGCGCCCGGGGACCCATCTCCATGATGTGGAGCCAGGCTGATGGTTAGAATCACCTGGCTGGAGGATTCACCTATTGCACATGTTTTTAGTGGTAGGGGAAACCGGAGTACCCGGAGGAAACCTACGCAGACACGGGGAGAACATGCAAACTCCACACAGAAAGGCCCTGTCCTGGTGGGAATTGAACCCGGGACCTTCTAGCTGTGAAGCGGAGGCGCTAACCGCTGCGCTACCGTGCCGTGTTGTTATGGTTTCACACAGTTCATGCAACTTGTTTAAGTGATGAACACAAAAATCCATTTACCCTAACGGTGTAGAAACTGAAACATAATTTCAACCTGGATAGACTCAAACAGACAAAAGCGACGATTAGAAAGATTTATTGACATACTGTATGTATATTTTTGGCGATCAGACCCCGGCAGTAGACATCAAATATATTAATTGAATTTATAATGGGTGGGCAGGTTAGAGTTAGAGGGGTCTTCCCCCAGAGCCTGGACACTGGTGGTGGTATGGGAGGCCTGAGAGGATGCAGCAGGGAGAGCCGTAGATTGAAAAGGTGGGGACTAGGAGGAGGTGGGTCGCAGCACAGCTGGGAAGTGAAACGGCCATGAATGCCAGAGGCTTAAAAGCAGATCCGAGGGCAATGATTAGTTGCTAAGAAGGTATGGCTCTGCATTGATAGGCTGAGATGGAGGTGTGACCCTCGCAGATTCGATCTTTGGCTGGAGGTAGGTGATGCTAATTTGGTCTCTCCTCAGTTGTGACAAGAGGTTTCCACTTTTGCCATAAGGTCTTGGGATTTGATTCCTGTACTGTTTGGTACTTTTTGTTTTGAATGCTGGGTACAACACTACGGTCACCTCTTGACAGGTTTCCCTTCGGTAACGATTGCGATGAATGTTGACTGTCCATTTTAGTCAATTTTGCATTGGGCTCTTTTGTAGTTTACGAGATTGGGCTACAGTGAGCTGTCCTGACAACTTCCTTTTTACTCTGTACTTTGTAAGTCGTCCAAGGCCAGTCCTCTATTGTCCAGTCTTTCGTTCACGTCGATCACCCTCATTCTCTGTCAGAATAAAAACATATGCAGTAGGTAAATCCCTTGCACTTGTCAGCAAACCTTTCCCACAGCTTGAGACAAAAAAAAAGTGTTGGTAATTATATTAAACAACACTCTTTTCTTCTTAGAGTAAGTTCTTGTGACTGGAGCTTGAAATCGCCGCAGCGCAACACATGCTAAATCAATCCGTCACTCGCTAGCAGCCCGTACCAGTGAGTTTTGAAGTGCTATAGGACGATCCAGCGACACCTCACCTTACACCGAGCAGCCACCCACTCGCGGTCACGGAGCTGCTCTGTTTTCTGCGTCAACCTTTCAAATAGAGACATGCCTCCTCTGCTCGAGCCTCGTAACGCGCCGCAGTTGGTTTTGATCAGCGCCAATGTCAACTGTGATAGCGAGGCTGCGAAAATATTTCCCCTCTCCGGCCGATTGGGTTACCGCGGGTCCGTGCAGAGAGGGCTGTTGTATGGAGGATGCTGGAAGGCCTGAAGTGTTTTACAAGTGCGTCTCCGGAGGACTATGTACAGACGATGGAAACGGAGTCAGTACCTGTGGATTAGAGAAATAGTTCCCATAAGTTAGACACTATAGGGAAGTTTATAAAGTTTGTAATGTTTGACCTGTGTGTACCAAAATGAAGCATCTGTCCCATGACCTTCTGACCTGGCAGGTATAATAACACTTTAGTTAGAGAAAACAGGGCTGCACACATCACCATCTGGACTTTGACCTGAAGAATAGCGCTTAAGTACTCATCAAAGCCATGCCAGACAGTGGGGATAAAGGAGGAGTTGGTTTAAGATACAACAAAGTGAAACATCTCGGCCCCGTTAAACAACTTCAAAACAGTTCATAGCTTCAGGGGTGAAGAAGAGAGGTGCTGCTGTTTTCACACTGGAGCTGATGAAATTTGACAATAGTCCTGCTGTAAATTGGTTCTATATTGGCCTACCGCTGGGGCACACCAGATGTTTGACCGCTGTGGACTTTATATTCTCACTCCATCCTAGAAAAAAAATCCCAGCTGCTCCATGTGACTGGCCAGAGAAGCTATAAACTAAACTGGAGCCATTCAGCGACTGTACGGGATTTGTGCACATCTTTTATTTCTTTTCAAGTGCTATTTTTTCCAACTTTTTTTGTATATGTAAAAAGGGGACGTGGATACAACAAAATGTTCAATTCCTTTCAGTAATGCTAATTATGGTTGTGCAACTGCCATATATGAGTTTGTTACACTTGGTAAATAAGAGTCTTTGACAGTGACCACACTGTGGAGCAGTGGACAAATGAGCCCCCGTGGCCCTATTCCCATCGGACTGGTAAATGAATAAATATACAGTATAACAGAAGTGTCACCTGAGATGGACCGATTTATGACATCTAGATGATTTGTCACCCCTGGTTTGACAAATAAACATGTCAGGAATACCTTGTATTTAGATTCAAAAGATCCAAACAGTAACTTAACACGTTTCAGTCAGATTTATTATTATAGTGTCCCAACAGCAGAGCTATCACTGTACCTTGTCTCCCGTAAATGACACCTTATCACACTCAACCTCGCTGCATGTGTTTTATTTTCATTTGTCCAATGCTAAAACATTTAATGGAAAACGACCCTCCTTTGAACATTCTCTTGTGTAGTAAAGTAATTATTTGTCCAAAAGCTGCATGTATTCTTCATTCTCGGATGTTGAATTTTCGTATTGCGTCTCTCTGCGGGCCAGCACAGTGATACACATTTTAAACTGCTGCCTGTCTGCTGGTCATAAAGCTACAGGTGCATGAGCCAAGGCTGTGGACCAGACAGGCTAACCTCCGCCTTGGTTCACAGCAACAGCTTGTATCCCAATCAAGTTATAGCACTTGCTCATGTTTATTCCATTACAACAAATCACTTACCTGGGCACCACACAGCCATATGGACATACTAATAATGGAATTTGTGCTCCGTCTTGCTGCCGGGATTTATAGCTTTTATTAAAACGTCAAGCTGCCTTTGACATCCCTTGGCTGGTTATACCTTGCATGTTTATCTTCAGAGTCCAAGATGGTCTTTTTGAAAACAGTGCAACCTTGGTGTGACCCAGAGGCTCAAGGTCCCAGATGGGGATGGGAGGGTTTCTTCACCCGTGGACACAGCAGTAGCAGCAGCGGGGCCAGTCCCATGACAGGGCCGCGATGCCACACAGGGCGAAAAAGAGGTCACGACTATCCGTCCGCGAGAGCATCTGAAAAACATTATGATTCCATTTGAAAGTGCTAACTCATTTTGACAGGAGGACGTTAAGCAACAAGAAAGCATTGTCCCCCTCCCCGTTGACCACCCTGGTACCTATAGATTTTAAAGATGGCAAACTTATCTGACGAAATGGAATGTGGAACCCTCACTGTGAGTAATTTGCAAAAGGCCGTTACCTTTGAGATGTCTTTGAGCAAACAGAATTATCATGAAAAGAAAAAAAAGAAGAAGAATTTAACTCCTCTAGCCACAAGATGTCAGTTAATGAGAAATATGTTTATGTTAAACCAGATTGGTATCTCTTTCATTAAAACAGTCATTATCTATTTGATGCAACTGACTGTCCAAAAGATATTCATGTGGAAAAGTGAGTTGTTATATAGTAAAATATAGTATAATTTCTATCGCGGAGTAACCCGGTAAGAGCCAGATTGATACTACAATGCAAATAACAGTTCCGTATCAATCTGGGATTGCTCCAGTTTAACTCGTAAAGGGAGAGGACAAACTTGACACAGCAATAGCTGCTGATTGGATCAAGCCAAACAAAACAACACACCACAGATTCAAGAAATCGTTTTGAAAAATGTGGAGTCGACCCACCATTGTGACAACCTGACACGTTTTGATACCTCTATTCCGACAATAGTTTTGACAATAGTTTCACCATACCTTAATTAGTATTGATAAAAGTGTATTTGTTCTGTTTTTGTCGGTAAACGTTACTCTCATGGCAATACTTCCACATAAATGAATTCCGAACGACCAGTGGCTGGCTAAGATATAAGATAAGATGGTACTTTATTGATCTCACAGATGGAGAAATTGCATTTGATGAGAGAGCATCCGGCAGCAGCACCCATTCAGTGCACACCACTCTTTTTTTTCTTTGGTGAAAGATCGTTGTGTCGTGGCCGCCATCTTCACTGTTTTGGTCACAGGAGGAGCACTGGTTGATGGGAAATCCGTAGACGATGACCACGGCGGTGGAGCTCTTGCGCTTGGCCACGATGTTCTTGGCCACACAGGTGTAGTTGGCCGTGTCGGACGGACGTGCCTGCTTGATGATCAGGTTGTGGTCCACGGTGATGTAGAAGTTCCTGTCCTCGGCCGGGTCGATGATCTCGTTGTCCTTCACCCACTCCACCCGCATGACCTTGGAGGATGGAGAAACTGTAGCTGCCCTCTGTCTCCTCTGATCATCTGAAACGGTGCACCGCCTCCTGGGCTTGTCCCCGTCTCAGAGCGTGGTGTCCTGCACTGGTCAGCTCCACCTCGTCCTTCCTCTTCCTCCTGCACAGCTCCTACAGCTCATACAAAAGTGAGTGTAATTTTTTTGTCACGTTGTCACCACATTTTTGTCCTGATTTTTGTCTCTTTTTTATGTTTTTGTTGTTTTTCCGGCACATTTTTTGTCGCGCTTTTTTTTAACATTTTTGTTAAGTTTTCATCCTTGTTTTCATAATTATTTTTGATGCTTTTTTAAAAGCTTTTGAATATGGCCAGGTGGAGGTTTAGGTTTTTTATAAAATATCATTTTTAGATTTGTCAAATACACATTGAGAACTACAATGTAAACTATTGTACCCTTTGACTTTATGTTTAATTAAAGTAAAATTTGTAATGACAAGAATAATTGTGATCCTTGGTGTAATTTCATTGTAATGTGATTTTTCATTAAATATCACCCCCGCATTCCCAAACATCCAAAAGGAAAACAAGAAAACAGATGCCTTATTTATGGTCGCACTTTGCAAACAGGATGCTCACGACTAACCACAAACTTATAGCATCTCTCCAGTGAACATTTCTAAAGCCATAAATATATAATGCATACAATGACAGCATTTTAAACAATATGGGCGTACCTATAAAGCATGAAGCGTGAGATTGTTAATAGTGTGCTTGTTGGCCAGACAGTTTACTCCAGACGATATAGTGTGCCTGTAAACTCTTAATCTGAAATAAAACCCTGCAAAATACTATGGACTTTTTCACATTACATCAAACAGGTTATTGTGACTACATTTTACAACTGCACCTGGACACAATATAAGCCGCACTATGTCACTGTTCCCCGCTTGTTTCCATTTGTCATAAACTCTGAGCCATTAATGCTGGCCCTATTACCAAGAGGCAGCTACATTTCACTCCGCATCAACAACTGACTGAACATGTGTCCGTGGCTGTAAACAGGTTGTCGTCATTCATTCGCCATGCATACGAGCCAGTGCAGATATCCAGAGCATATTAGTTTCAAATTGGATATAGGTATGGCACAACAGACACAATATACTGCATGAGTTGTATATCCCGCAGTCACAAAGGACATAAAACTATACAAATGTGGTTGTTAGAGCAATGGTAATAAACTGGGATTCCTGTTTGGTCATTGTAGCATATCATTGCACTGTACAGATCAGGTTCATGTGAAAATATGTGATGTCAGTTTTGTTTGTGAATGAATGTGATCGTGAATATTTTTCATTTGGCCTTTCAGACTCATGGCTTTTATTTAGTATTTTCAAAGACAACTCGACAATAAATTGCGCTACATGAGCCCAGAGCACACTGAGCTCTCATATTAGAGCAGTTGTGCTTAATCTGATGTAGACGCCACATTTATTACAGATTTCACAAACTAAAAACACCCGTTGTTTTGAGCTGCTTTTAATTTATTCATAACATGGCTCTTTTCTGCAGCGCAAGAGCTACTTGTTAATAAAACGATATGTCCTGATACAAATTCAGGTTCACAGATTTAGTTCTGGACATGTGAAATAATAGATGTTAAAACAGAACAAGAAAGCGCACAATTGGGTTGTTTTTCTAAGTAGGCTGGCACAGAAGTCCCGTGTACATTTAACAGTCTTCCAACCTATGGGGCTGTATAGTTGATATTGTAAACACCGTGCCAGATGCCTAACATGGCTTACACTTAAGAGTGATGTCAATGTTGAGCGATACCACCCATGATCTGCCTGTGCACTGCACTTTGTCAAAATTCTTCGCCAGATTCCCCCCGAGCTGCAAGAACATCCAAAACCCAGGACCTCACTCAACATTCAGATTACATTCATCTTGTGGAGCGTGTAATCCCTCAGAGCATGCCAACCACCTACAGGCTTCCAAGACTCTTCCAAACATTCTGCCTTCTGTGTGCTCTGCTCAAAATGTAGCTTAAGCGCGCAAATCCACATTTCATCATATCTAAGTTTATTGTGTTATTTACTATCTATATATGTTTATGTTGGGGGGAGGGGGGTTTAATGGCATTTCTGGCAAGCAGTTCAAGGAGACATAATATGCTAAATCAATTTATAATTATTAACTTGAGCTTTTAACCATGTTATGTTGTTCCCTGCTATAGCTGGGGTGGCTTGATCCTGTGAAGCGCCACATAAGCATTTGAGATCCACAAATTTCTTCTTCTGAAACACTGAAGAGGCGCCAAGCATTAGAAGAGGCGCGACAGGAATCAAAAATCGGACGAACAAGAAGAATATGGGGAAAGACTGTTGTGGAGTGGAGGGAGCTGTGCAGGAGGAAGAGGAAGGAAGAGGTGGAGCTGACCAGTGCAGGACACCACGCTTTGAAACGGGGACAAACCCAGGAGACTGTGCACCATTTCAGAGGATCACAGGAGCACTGAAGGCAGGCAGCCAGGTATCCGCCAGGTGCTACATTTTCTCCTACCTCCAAAAACTTGCTGGTCAGGTTGGCCCACAATGGCGGCTCAGTCACAGTGCACAATGACAAATAAAGCACTTACTTCTGTTCAGATAGGGACAGCATTTGATTTGCTTATTTACTTTTTATTGTTATTTGTAGTATCATATTTAGTGCTGGGATATGTTTGTGTGTGGGGCCCTGCCCGCTTAGCCCCCTCCTCTGATTCGCCCCTGGCCTGCAGCACTCGCACGCTCAGTGTCTGCATCCTGGTCCTGACTGGTCCTGACTTAAGTTCGCAGGACGTCTGAGCTTAAGTTGTAAAATAGAAGTCAATGATTTTGCGTATTTCCACGCTGCGATGTCGTGCTTCATATGTCTTGCTTTGTTAGGGTGTGTCTTTTTCCATTTCCTAATTTTGATCTTTTTTCTGTGAATATGAGGCCACTCTTCATCAAATAAAGAGTGATCAGAAACTTGAGGAGCACAGAAGCTGTTCCCTGTGCCACGATCTGCCTGACTGTTGATTTACTTTCGTCTCGCTTTGACTGAGGCTGCACGGGCACCTTTTACACGCCGCCTCAGGAGAGAGAGTGCAGGGAGAGATGCAGACTCTCTCTCAAGTGTTTTCATGAGGTGGGAAACAGGGTCTGTAGGAACATCACTGGATTTTTTTGCGAGATTCTTCATGAATATGTTTGTCTGTGTCTGGGGCCATAGTATGTACCCATATTATGCGGAGAAGAAAGCTGCATTACATCAAACATAACCAATCAGATCAAGAGCCACACTCTGATTGGCCAAGAGCTGCATGCTTGTTTCCTCTTCTACTAAGAAGATAAGTTGCATATTTATTTATGTTGCATATATAACAGCACAGGCAAAACCGTAAATTCATACATGCACATTCTCTAAGCCTGTTGCTGGCCTACAGAGTTGTCATCCAGATGTCTCCCTGCACGCTATATCACAAATTGGCGAAATCTAATTAAGTAGCATGCTATCCATGAAGGGGACTGACACCAAGCAAGACATTATGCAGATCGCTGCCTTTGTGTAAAGCGTGCCAGAACATTTGGGTGACCTCCGGCGTGGCAGCCATCTTGGACAGGGCCCTGTTGATAAAGCCCAGCGCCGGTGGGCAGAGTCAGGTTACAGAGCGGATAGTGTTTGCTGACTGTATAAATGTAGTAATTGAAATGTAAAGCAGGCTCACCGTGGTACAATATTTACACTAAAGGCCTCACATATGGTACGAGTTGTCGGACAGCTGCTATCAATCCAACAATCCGAGCATAAGAAACAAGACAAAAATGAATTTTAAATGAGGAGTGAGGGATGCTCAAGTGCCGGAGACAAAGAGGGTTCTGGTTCTTAGCGTTTCCTGTTGCCTCTGGAGACGTAAGTGTGCATCCGCTGCATTGTGCTGAGAATCTTTGTAATATTGTTAGTACTTTTTGACATTCAAAGTTGCCACACAATTTGGTTTGATATCATTTGCCAGAGCTGCCCTAAGGTTGACTGATAAAAGCGTCAAGGACCCCTGCAACCACCACCAAGTTGGAACGTTCGATACCAGGTTTTTCAGATCTGGCATGCAGGCTGAAACTGTAGAAAGGAAGGGAGAGAGAGTGCCTTCATAGAACGGTTTCTGATGTGATGATTAGGTAGGAACAAGGTCAGAAGATTTCTTTCGCAAATGTTCTAAAACATTTCACATCACATTCCACCATCTTGGGTCTGACTGATGAAGAAGAAGTTCTGAATGAGAAAAAGAGAGCTCAAAAACTCTTCATGTAATTGATTCTTTGGATTACCAAGAAGAGAACCCTTATTATTATTACATATTATTACCACATGAAGCAGCCACACACCATACGTGGCATCTCACCACTGTTCGAGAATCACTGCTTAGTGGAATTTACACTTTATCTTAATTTGCCCATGTTCAGCATGGTTTACCTCTAAGCCTAAAATAATATTCATATAAATGAGCAGCTGAAACTTCTCAGTTTGACCCACTGGGTCATAAAGCTGACCACATTGTCTCACAGAAAGGGTTTCCACTCAGAGGGGGTCAGTCTGTGGTTCGTCTGCAGGGAATCCCAGCATACGTTTTAGGCCTTTTTCGTTTGGTTTCCCCTTGATGTACTTGCATGTATGTGACTCACAATAGAATTAATGTGCTTTGTACGATGGAAGTATTTGGATGATTGATACCACATGACTGAGAGTTAATCATATGAACCCTGTGGGGTTTTTTGCCAGCTCAAGCTACTTTAGTTTTCCCAGGTCTTATGCCACGTTTGCGTCCTAAATTATTTAAGTTATTCAAATGTTCCCAATCTGTCGGGACAGGTTGGGAACCGGCTTTCTTGCAGAATAATGCTTTATTATTAATATTTTTTTTCAAGTAATGTTAGCTTGAGTCTAAACCAATGAATTTTGTTTTGACAAGGGGATTGGAGAATATTTCAGAAACCTTTTGCATCCACAGTAACTTCTGCTGAAAGCATTTGCAAAGAGGAGTTTTTAGTATGTAATTTTGTGACTCACCTGCTAATGTTTAGCAATACAAATGAATACTTTTTTAGTCAAACTGAGAGACATGAAGAAATGAGAACATTATAATAATGATAATCACTCCAAACGTTTCTGGAAATGCATTGAAGGTATTATATTATACAGTCGAATAATGAAGTCACCTTGACAACCTCCTGAAGCCTTTTATTCTCATCTAACTAGATCGTGCGTTCACTCCTCTTCGGGTCAGTAATTAACCTGATTTCTTCCACATCTGCACAGCGGATAAGCCCTGCTGACCAGCGTGGGCAAGCGAGACCTCGGACATGTGAACCTTTTGCTACAGACATATCTAATCTCCAACTGTCTAGGGTCTAGGCCATCACTCATTTTGTTTGAAAGTGTTCATGTCAGGCCTCATAACATATAGCAGAGAACAATGGAATGCTGGATCGGTGCATGGGAAAACCAGGTGGACGTCTTTCAGCAAAATCAGTCACAAATTTGGGATTGAGATTTCGAATCCCATCCTTCCAGCTGCTGCGGACATACCACGCACGTACAGATGTTTTGGCTAAATAAGCAGTAGCAGCATACGGTCATGACATCAGCCCCAATTTGGGAGCTCTGGAAATTTCTAAAGGATCGACTTCCTGCACTTTGCCCATCAGCTAAACTGACGCAATGGCCAATACTGCAAAGACAGCTTGTGTTAACACATTACGGTTGGTTTAGGGAGATATCATATTGTTATCCTTACTGAAAATTCAAAGTATGAATAATTTTTGTATCCTGGACAGTGAGCGGATCTAACCACAGACCTGTACTTTTTCATGAATGTTCAAGAACAGCACAGCTACAATTAAGAGCAAGGGAATTGGTTTGTGTGCAGGGTCTGAATACTGTACTTAAAGTGATGGTCTGTAAGTTTGCAAAGTGAGGAGAGATCGAGTCAAATTTGAAGGTAAGCAATCAAATCCCTCCCCTCTTTAACCAGAAAGCTTTTCTGTGTTTGCAAAATGGGGAGAGGAGGAACGGAACTTTCAAAAGGAAATGATCAAGCTCCTCCCCTCCCTTCTGATTGGATCTGACAGGAACAGCTCGTCTCATTGGCCAACACGGGAGGATACTAGACTGATTGGTTCCTGAGATCCGGGAAGGAGGGACTTTATATATTATTTCTTACATCAAAATGCAAGACCAGGTGGTTGATTTTGCTCATTTTCTAAAATTCGAAAATCACTTTAACTTTCTTGAATCTTTATGTTAAGGTGTAACATGCACAGATATTTGACTCGTAGAGACAAAAATGTACTGCACCAGACCCAGATTATAGAAGTAGACATTCGTAAGAAGAAAAAAAAAAAAAGACGTTGCATGAAATTCTAATCCTTTTATATCAATCATGAATTAAAAGACCAGTTGTTGAAAGTTGTGAAATGTGAAAACCACAACTAACACTTTCAATTTTACTCGCATCACTTTCGTTACTGTATGTGTAGACATCAGGGTCTTTCAACGGGTCTGAGAACTTTGCTGCAGAGATACAGTACAAACACTATGCATTTTTGTATACATGGACAATTACCCAAAGCAAGGACCTCGTCAAAAGCCTTTCGGTCAGAATCTAAACAAGGAAACTCTATGTAAGACTAGCTGATTTCCTATTTTCCCATGCGCTAAGGTCCTCTTCCGTTACTTACGTCGGAGCGTAATTGAAGTCTATGGAGGCCTCGGAAGCGCACACACGTGGGTAATTCCGTGCGACTGGGTGCTTTGAGCTCTTCATGCCGACCTTGACTTAATCAAGCTGTGGGCCTATGCTCCGGCAATGCTACACGAAAGCAGTTGCCTTTGACCCGTGTTGTGTTTTGCGGCCGCAGAGATGGGCCTTAATTGCAAACTCTGGTATGCCGTCAGTCCCACAGAGTAGCTGGGGAAGAAGCCACATTAGGAGTATTAGAAAAGGTCCCAGAGGCATACGTTTCAACATTATGAAAGGCAGGAAGCATTTGGTCGACAGTGAGTAGTAAATATTCTTTGTAATGTGGCAGCTGTGTAAATCTTTGTTGTCTTTCATCAATGCTGAGTAATCAACTGACAACAAAGCTACTTTTAATGTCCATGGCAGATTTATGAACAAATGTTGGTCTGGACTGGCAAAATAAACGAGTTGTTATGCAATCTCGATTCCTGTTAAAGGACATTAAACATCCATCAGATAGTGTTTGAAGCAGGAACTAACAAAGAAATGGTGAAAAGCCTGAAGTTTAGTCCAGTAGTGAGATGAAGAATTGTTTATAATGTAATGAGACATTCTCGCGAACTATTCAGAACATAGCGTCGTCCATTTGTTGCATTTCCTCTCACATCTTACCATCCCCTTGTACTCATTTCGTACAGAGGGTCTGGATCTTCACAATTGAGCTCTGTTTTGAGATGGGAGGGGTGAACTCCTTTCAAAGTTTGAAACAATTGGATCTGATTTTACCCAATCGCTACGTTCGGCCGTGACGTGACTCTTGGGGGCAGCCAAGGCTTCCATTTCAATTTCTGGATATTTGGGAGCCAAGCCTAAAGGATTGAAGAGCTTCCTTTACTTTCCTATCCGCCACCATTGCCAAACTACAACCAGCAAATCCGCCGCAATGCCTGACATCACCTACAACACCCACATCCCCCCCTCGCTCGCTGAATGGTAGGTTGAAATTCAACCGATGTAACGCGGCCACTGAGATCAGACTCAGACGTACATGTAGGGAAACGATAACTGACCGGAGTTTATGGAAGGCCAGGCTAGGGTATGCACTGACATACCCTCTATGTAAGTGCTCTATATATACCCTTATAGAGGATATAGGGCGCTCTATTAATGGTACTGTAAGCCGACATGTCATGTGAAATATGATATTTGTTGCTTAATGCATTGGCTTAAAGCAGTACTAAGTCACTTGTTTACCATAATAAATCCTTTTCGTAGTCCCTCTTGGGATGATTGGGGGTTCTTTCATCTCCCCCTGGTGTCTCTGGCCAGAAAACCACAATTGCAACTTTGCCTGCACCGGGTTGGAGGCCCCAATACACACCAATGAAATCACGAAGAAGAAGCTTACAAGCAAAGCTAACTGCGGGCTAGCACCACTTTAGCAGTATTTACAGCCAAGTTTGAGTGAAAAAAATTATCTCCATTGTGTAAGTGAATGTACAATATCCTTCTCTCCCTTTGTCTTTTCTATCAGTGTAAAATTTACTCTCACAGACAATTAATGAGTAAAAAAAATGCAACATGCTACGACACACTTATGGCCCCTAGGAGCATGATTTACTTAGTACTGCTTTAATGGTTGGTGCATTTGTCCATCCAAACGGACGTGGTTTGACCTTCTTGTCATTTTGTCATTGTGGAGGACGTCTCACCTCTGTCAGTGTACCTTAATGAGAGAATGAATCATGGTGTAATGTTGCACTTTGTGAAGCTTGTTAAGCAAGCCATCATATCAACTCCATACGATAAGGACAAGTGAAGAGGTTATTTGTCAGTGAAAAGAAGACTGTGAAGTGTCCGAACCCACTGCGTGTATGTGCACGGACATTGTGGGCCAGACTGATCTGCATGTTTTTGACGGCAGGGGAAATTGGAGCACCTGATGAAAACCATAAAAACTCAACCAAAAAAAAGCCCCCATCTGGTTAGGGATTTAAACTTCTTGCAATGAGTCAAGAGTATGAAAGGTTAGGGATAATTCACCTCACAATAATGGTTCATCTCCACTTCCCAAGCCACCCTTTCCAAAACCTTGCACAGACACTTAATAACACCCGTTATGCAACTTGTGCATCACTCTCTCCCTCAGGTTAATTGACTCACAATAGGTTTCATTTCCCATGCTCTCTTTGTTGTGGACAGTCCATAATGTCAGCTATGACCTGCTCAACCCGCTGGTGTCAACAGTGGAGAAAGGAAACAAGCAGGTGTGATTCTACCCCTTTTAAAGCGTGCCAAAAGACATACACCTATTATGTGAGAGCTGACAGGCGCAGAGATGAGCTGCAGAACTGTGTTTTCCTACCCAGATGGGGTCATTAAACAAGCAGGGGAGAGCAAACACAAGGCCGTGTTCGGAACCAAAGAATGTTAATCTCCTCACCTGCCTTTGATGATCGCAGCGTGGGGCGTCCCTGTTGGCAGCGGTCTGAACAGGATGAGACCTAAGGCTGGCCCCTGATTGGCTGCTTGTTGAGTGTGTACGTGTGCATGTGGGATACGGGGGTCAGATTACCGTAATGCACTGAGGAGTTGGCAGGGGAGATAAGGAAGTGTCCACTCAGCAAGTCCACGCGACACGTATTGATTGGATAAGTTGGCTTAGATTTCCAAGGTACAGTGCAAGAAGAGTCTAATCATGCATTTTTGTCGTGTTTTTGTAGTTTTTTTGGTCATGTTTTGTCGTTGTTTTTTATAATTGCTTCTTTGTCACTTTGTCATTTTTCTTGCGTTTTCATCTCTTTTGACAATTTTTTTAAGATGTTTTCAGATTTGGGTAATGCATTGTCTGTTCATTTATTAGGAATTTCCTCCTATTTTTTTCTTTTGTAAAACCTGATTTTTAACTGAAGCAAATCGGGTTACATTATATTTCTTGTTTATTGCACCTCGTGTGGTATTTTAGGATATCATTTTAGGATTTTCGAACAAAGGTTTATTGTCATTTGTCGTTTGTGCTTTAGAGTTGACAGTGTTTAGTGTCTTTAGAGTCAATGTTATCGTGATATTTTCCTGCCTCATTATATCGAACTTCAAATATGGTTTTGTGACAGGTAGTGGTCCAAACTTACCCCAAACTTTCCATGTTTCACAGCAGAGTGACCCACTCATTTTGAAGAGGGGGCATTATGCTTTATGTAGTTATTTGGCAATATTGCTCAAACACATCCTGATCACTAAGAGCTTTGTCCGTCCTGCGACTAGTCTCAGTGGAAGAGATAGGAAGGTAAGGTTGCCATAGTAACATGATGGTGAAGAGTCAACGATTACTCAAACATGTGACAAATTCCCCCTTTTAACTAAACGTTTTCCGATTTATCCATTTTGGGTTGAAGTCTTAAGTGCAAACTAACCAAGCCCTCGTGCTCCCGCCTCCCGCTGACCTCACCACACGGACAGCAGTGAGCGGCTGTGAGCAGGCCTCTGTAATCAGGTCCTTAGGAGACGCCAGGAGCAGGAAGCTGGGATGAAATAGTTATTAAAAGACGTGCATTGGCCAGGCATTATTCTCCTAATCATCGTGCTTTATGATGATTAGGACCCGAGGGAGAAGACGAATGATCTTATCTTGAAATCCTGATAATTTGCTGTAGCGCATCTGGCTCAGGGACTTGACAGTAATGTAAGTGTGTTTGTTGTATACAAAAGGGATTGATAACTTGCAACACAACATATTTGACCTCTTGGATCATCTAATTGAGTACTGTGGTTAGCGCTCGTGCTTCACAGCTAGAAGGTCCGGGTTCGATTCCCACCTGGACGGGGCCTTTCTGTGTGAGGTTTGCATGTTCTCCCCGTGTGTGCATAGGTTTCCTCCAGGTACTCCGGTTTCCCCTACCACTAAAAACATGTACAATAGGCCAGGATGAATGAGAGTGTGTTTGAGAGTGCACATGGGGGACGACAGATGGAAATTAGCCCAAGATTACAATCCGGCGTGGCTTGTTCATTAACATGCACTGTCCACCAAATAAACCAATAAACAAACAAATTTATTTCTTATAATTTGGTAGCTTGCGCCATACAAATTAAAGGGACCCTACATGTTCCAGCAATGTCCTAATGTAGAATGAGCTCAGACCTATTCACCACAACTGCCTCTAAAACTCCAAAAGTTGTCTGATTTGCCGTCATGCATAAGCTTAATATAGAACCTGCAGTTACACTTAAGTTGAATTTAACTATAATAAACTAATAATAATAATAATAATACTATTCAGGACTTTTCAAGATGCTCAGTGTCGCTATAGAATCCAGTTCAATCACTCACTTCCCTGCGCCATCAGATACTGTGATCTACCAAGCCCTCATTCGTTCACCACCATTTGTACATGGGCACCGATCACACCTGACATTTGAGACTGCCACCATTGGATAAATCCTTAAGCGATGAACCATGATCACCATTTGCCTTGGAGTAAGTTCTGCACCAGACACTATCTCCCACTTTTGACTGATGATTTTTTTTGCATGGCCTCAGCCTTTGGAGCTCCAAACTACAATAACCTACACTGACATCATGCACAGAGCCAACAGCAAAGAGCAGAACTTTAATCTTTTTTTGGCCATACCTCAAACTGAGTTGTCCACAGATAAAACTTACATGATAGATAGTTTGGGGGCAGCTCACGAATCCAGAAAACATAAATAAATGCTGGTGTCCTCGCAGCGCCTTCTGGAACCCCGTGACTCTTGGCGTAAGCACAGATAAATAGAATAAATTCATTGAGGGCTGGAGCCAACAAATCTACCATCCTCTGTGCTCCCATAATACTTCCTCGCACTATCAGTGAGGGCTCATCTGCTTTTTCTATTTCTGGAAAAGACATATTTCAATAGAGTTTGTTTTGAGTGAGGAGAATTTGATATGTTCAGTGAAGATTTACAAAACATGTCCGAAGCTGTCTAGTTAGGGGTTTAGTATTTGATAGTGCATGTCAGCTTCATGTTGCTTTCAACGTTTGTTATAATTAGAGTCTATGCAGAACTTGACATGTTTATTTCCATAGCCTCCATATAAATTTACTCCTCCCGACAAACTTCTTGACAAGAATAAAGATACATGTGTATGGCATGCTCTGTATTGCTCTTGCAATTATTGAAATAAGCTGTTAGCTGCTATGTAGGCCATTGAAGCAGGGTATTGTGCTTTTTCATTTTGTCATTTCAGACATGATGATCGTCATGTTACATGTTGTTGGTTAGAGAGAATACTATGTAAGGGATAATGTATAGAACGCTGGTCATTATCTGTAAAATAAGCACCTTCAGGGCGAAACAAGTTCGCCCTGTCGCCCTGCCAACTGAACACACACAACATAAACTTTGTACACTTTTATGAAGGTCGAAAGGTTTATTTAATGACTTCCGCGACAAATAGTTCCCAAAAGTTTGCGCGTTGCTCGGCCACGTTTTGCTAGGCTAGAAGCAGCAAGGCTAGTAGCTAGCCTAGCTACTTAGCTGAAGGCACAGTTGGAGAGGAGGAATAGTGGTGAATCTCTGAGTAAGTTGAAAGTCAGACTCACGCTAACTTCACGAGCAATTCCCCCAACTTCTCTCGCAGTGACGGGGACAGATAGTGTCCGCTACATACGCGCGGAGTGATATGAAAGCACGAACTCCGTTGCCATTGGCAGCGGTCATTATTTTTTTCAGAGGTCCTTTATGTAAGGATTAAACAACGAGGAGCCGTGCATTAGACGGTTATAATGCACGACGCGGAGTCAAGAACACCACGACGCGCAGCGGAGTGCATTATAACCGTCTAATGCACGGCTCCGAGTTGTTTACTCCGCTTATACCATGGTCCCACAAACGTAACATTTATAATAAATGTTTTTTTCATTTACTAAACTCACTAAATATGCCAGACTACCGGGACTATTTTATGTGGGTTATTAGCCGGTCCCTGAAGGCTCGTCTCAGAGCGAGTCATTCTCCGCAGCTATTATGAGGATCTCAGTCAGGCGCAACCAAACAACATAAGCACACGCTGCATCGCCAGAATCACAACACAACAGGACTAACCCGGCACTTTTCCGTGGAAGTAAACACCGATGTGAGGAGTTATTTCACGTTCACAACGTAAGTAGAGCCGTATAATAAATTGCTTTGGTATAATTCTAATTTCACAATCAATAAAAAGATTATAAAATGGGCTACTTGGAAAGACAGAGGCATTACTCAGCTTGAATGGCTCTTTAATGTGAATGGATTGAACCGCATTTCATTTATGGAACGATCTAAATATTTTTGTCTCAGGTTTTTTTTTCAATTTCACACAGATGTAATGAGAAAACTCGATAACTAGATTGCCTTAACTGTAGCCCCAAGTTTTATTTACATCACACAAATTTCAAATGATAAAATAGTTTTCGCTGTAAACATAAGTAGTTTTCATCAAAACATGTGCCTCTTGGCAGATTGAGGCTTAGATGATGATTTTTATTGATTAAAAATGTGTAGAAAATAAGCCAGTCTTTTGAACGACCCAAATATTTGGCTTCCATTAGAGCCAAAAATCCCATAAACAGAAGATTCAAAGATTACTCAACTGTGCAATTGGCTGAAAACATAACTCCAAGTATGTTTTTGATGAGGGAACCATATTGTCTGTTTTTTTTTTACAAATATATTATAGTGGCTTTAGGTTGTCAGACCAAAGTTTACCTTAGGTACCACATGTGTTCATAAATATCCTGCTGAAAAGTGACTGGCGCTTAGCGGTTAGCCTTCAGTGCTCATGGATTATGTGGGATCTGTGAGCGTGTGCACTCTGGATCAAACAGGTGTCAAAGGCACACACGACAGGATCAAACCATGTCCAGTGTGAAACGCCCGGCCCTTATTCTCCATATATTCCAAACTGCATTAACACCCCAGTTCTCCACAATGGCCGATCTAAACTGGGCCTATAGCTGACAGGGAGCCAGGCAGCAGCTGAAAGTTCAAAATACTCAAGCTGGACAGGTGCAGGAGTCTAGCCGGAGCTGAGCAAATGCGTGTGGAGTGGGTTTTGGAGACCTGAAAGGAAGTAGCTGATATGAAAATGTTTTTGCAGCACGGTATGTCGTTCATTTAGGGGACTCATAACAGACACATGTGTGAGAGGGCTGCGGAAAGTGATCCGGTGCGGTGGAAGTTGGCAAATGGAAGAAATGGGTACATGGGTGCAGACGACTAAACATAGTTACAATTCAATGGCCATAACTTGATAGGTTACTCGCTATGTCAACTCCAATTAGCCAAAGTGCTTCAATTATGTTGAGTGTAAACTGTAACTTGTTCAGCCCGACCGATGCGTGCCGTTTATAGACGGACATAGACACTGCTGCGTTGGATGCTACATTGGATTTTTGTAAAGGGTTCAAAAGTGCTGATGCCCACCAGGAAAAATGTTAACTCTCTCCAGAGAGTGTGTGTGTTGTTATTAGTTCTTTTTTCATTTCTTTGTTCTTGGGTGAGTCTATGGGAACTTGCGTACGTAGGAATAGTAGGAATAGGAAAAGTGTGCAGTTAGGCTGGCCAGGCTTGTGGACCATTCATACAACAGCAAGTGGTAGAAAGTCTAGTGTTTTACTCTCTTTCTATTCCTCCTGAGCCATGTTTGCTCATAATTCAATCCATTCACATCATTTGAATATCATCTAAACAAAACAAGGATGCTATTATCGTTGGTCCCTTCGCTAACTTTGAAAAGTTCAGATTTTGTGTGTGATAATCAATGATAATGGATACATAGTGCAGTGAAGTAGATGTGTCTGACCAACACATGTTTCAGCTCAGTATATTTGCATTTGCACATCGGAATGTTTAGTATACAACATGACAATCATCACACAACTAGTTATTGTAACAATCCAAAAGGTAAAACTACTGTTATCACCAAAATGCACACTTTTGCACCCTATAATTCCTTGCATTTTGGCCGGAGGTTCTGCGGACACCCTTCGAACCCGGGGGCAGTAACCTGACTCCAGAGGTGGCCCATGTCAGAGAGCTGGAGCTTTGATTTATGAACCGCTCGTTCCGCCAGCGAGCCCTCAGCAGCCGCCGCCGCTCTCGCCCCCCCAAATATTTAGCGTGAGCTACAGGGCCTGACCCGCTCCCCAGGTCAAAGGTCAACTACGCTGTGAAATATGTCCAGACGTGGAGCGAGGTCATCGCGTCTGCCGCACCGAGCACAACACAGCAGCTGGGACGCAGGAGGGTTTAGCATGTTATTTTGTATTTCAAGTTCACCGACTAATGAACATTTTAAGAGAAGGTTGTTGGGGAAAGTCGTTCAGTATAATTTGAAAGCAGCAATCCTTTGTGCATTGTAATGTTTTCTTATAAAGCCTTTTTATCAATTGTGAACTAGTTGAGGTTAGTATTTCCATGACAGTAAAGCTCTGAAAGACATGAAATGCATCATTCTCTTCAACCCCATGAAGAATTTGGACAATAAATTAGAACTGCTTTTGGATAAGAGTTTGGACCACTTCTAACAATTTATTCGCTCCCTCTTCAATTGTTTGTATATCAATCACAATCATAGATAATTATATGAACACATTGTAGGGTTTTTACCCTACTTTCCACGCTCTCTCTCTCTCTCTCTCCACTGTCTGGACTGGAGCAGTGAACTCAGTTGGACCCACAGCAGCAGCAGCAGGCAGGAGGAGAGGCAGTGCCATGATGAGAGCCAGACATGACGTCCCATCTTATCTCAGCTGGCTGTTTCCACTGCAAATATCAGCCTGAAGGCCATACATCCAACCTCCCAGTGCCCTACCTCCTAGTGACTTGGAGGAGGAGGAGGTAGACGGGGATCTAGTTTACCTCCTCCTCCCTCTTTCCTTCCTCTATGACTCCAATATTCTCAGTAAAAACATTGGCCAGGTGACGGTGGCAGGCTGTTTTCTCACACCCTGGTAGCAAGGTTGCATTATTTTAAACTTCTGTGCTGTCATAAAGAAATGAAGTGCAATGTTTATGACTTCTTTCTGCAAATACAGAGTTCAAGTGGAGTTTTCAACGCAGCTGCTAGAGGCCGACCAATGGGGGCTGCTGCCACCTAGTGTTGGCCTAGGACAACTGTGAGCGCCAAGCATCAGTGTTGAAGTTTGTTGGACTGTTGCTTCATTCATGAGGCATAGTTATGTACGGTTTAGTTGTAATGTTGGAGTATCTCATGTTGTTGTAAGAGCTACAACAAGATGAGATACATATTTTAATGATTAAAACCTGGCATAAAATAAGCATATTTCAAGTACGCAATACCCAATTATACAGTTATACTGAATGAAATGAGAGCCCTTTGTTTCACTGCTTGGAAGTTGGATGTGCTGTAAAAGTGGCAGTTTGAGTTATCTTGAGTTCAAACTAATAAATTACATAAAATTATAGTTAATATTAGTTTTTACTGATGTATACATTTTGTAAGCTTTGCATTTACATTTCTTATTGTGCAAAGTTGTGGCTTATAAACTTCCTTTTGGGCACCTCAGCATCAATAATTCACATTATATACAATACATTTTGTTCTTTTTATTTTATTAATGTCGCCTATGTGTACCAGAATTACTCTTTTACGCATCTCGCATTTGGGTTGTAGAACCATCTGCTGACTTTTGGAGGAATTGGAGGAATGTTCATAAAAACAAGCTATACGATCATATGTTCAACCAACAGCATGTCAACAAATCGATAATCTAAGTACATTTGGGCAGATGTTGCAATAGTTTGGAACTGCCAACATTCTGAGCTCTACCATTTCAGCCACTGCCCAAATATGACCCTCCCAACGGGATGTTTTTCACATCACTCTTAGCCTCATATTGCAGTATGAGGATGTTTTCTATACATGTATGACAGTTTGACAGTTCTAGCCTTACAATAGCGAAGTTCATTTTTCACCAGTTCTTGTGCTAAGCCACTGGTGACAGATTGTGCGTATCAATACCTCGCGGGAGTCATGTATCATTTCACAGCATCTTAAAGAACAACATGGCTGAGACACATATCTACGGAAATGGGAATCACAGACTAAAAATAACACGGGTCTGATGTGTTTACGCTGCGATATGTATGCGAGTGAAATGCTCCGGCAGAGGAGTTTCCATGGACTGTTGGGACTTCTCGACAGACTTCATCAATGTCAACTATTACCCATTTTCATCCTGCAGAATTAGAGCCAAAAAAATGTCAAAGTCCCTTAAAAAACGCACGTGTATGTCTCAGAATCACCACTTAGCACCTGACCTGGTCTGTAATGTAATGGCTGCATGTATAAGTGTGAGTAATTGGCCATATCCCAGTCTACTCCCATGTATTTAAATATCAGATTAGTGAAATATAGTGTATTCAAGAATGGTATAAATCATAGCTGGACAAATATAAGGTGCCATGTCTTATATTTACAGCTGAGCAAGTATATTATGGACATTTGAAAGCCTATTTCAGAAATTCCTCTGCAAGACTTTGTACTTCTTAGTTTTATACCTGAATTAAAGCAGTACAAAGTAACTTGTTTACCTTAATAAATCCTTTTCGTAGTCCCTCAGGTGGTAAGTGTTGATGGGATGATTGGGGGCTCTTTTGTCTGACCAGAAAACCACACTGGCAGCTTTCCTGCTCCCAATACACACTAACACACGGGGAAAGCTAACTGTGGGCTAGCGCTACTTGTATTTACAGCCTAGTTTAAGTGACAAAAAATATCTCCATTGTGTAATTGGATGTACAATATCCATCTCTCCCTTTGTATTTTCTGTCAGTGCAGTATTTACTCTCACAGACAATTAATGAGTAAAAAAACGCAACATGCTACGACACCTGCAGTGGCGCTTATGGCCTCTAGGCGCATGAGTTACTTAGTTCGGCTTTAAATGACCAAAGATTGGATAGAAATGCAAGAATTTTACATATTGAGCCTGTTGTTAAGTGCCCTCAGCCTCTGTGCCACCTTGCAGTTTTCTATACCAGTCTTCAATCAATGTTTTCTCCCATTGTACACTGTCGTTCAGATAAGTTCCATTCCCCTATGACATCAAAAGGAGTGCAGAGAAAAAGTTGCTGAATGAATGCAACTTATGCTGGAAAAATTAGTTTTTGTGTTGTTTTTCCCCCCCCTCAAATTGGCCCCCGTGGAAGATGCCAGTAAGTAGAAAGTGACAGCTGCAAAAGTTTGTTTGAATTTTCATTATTATTTCAACAATCAATGAATAAATAAGCATGTCTCACCAGATCATCTCTTGTATCATCTTTCTGCATAAATGTTTTGTTTTTGTTTTTAACTCTAGCACTAAACCAATGATTAATCCTTTTCACTGCAAAAACAGCCACTTTCCGTTGAAACGTTCAGGCATCATTCACGAGTCCGGCCTGTGAGTTACTGCCTATACCAATGCCTTTAACGAAATCGGAGTCAGCAATTTTCCTCTTTCCCTATAAAATGTATTGATAGTCCCTTTTAAACAAACATGTCAGATTAATACATATGCTTTACTGCCTGCTCCAAAAATACCAATATTAACCCTGAGCCGCCTTGAACTCCACTCCCTGTATTCCTCCCGACTGTTTTCTTGTTCAATAAATACAAAGGGCCAGGGAGGCTCCCATATATTCCTTGGCAGGGCTACTTCTCCGCGCCAGTGTCAGCCCACAAATTTATACAGCTCACCAATTGCAGATGAGGACAAGCAATTAAAAGCAACGCTATGGTCTCGTGGGAGTGCGGCGCCGAGCTACCAGCGCAAGGAGTGGAATTTACTACCAGAGGTCAAAGGTCAGGCATGGGCAGGGGTGAAACGTTGGAAAAAAGAAATAAGTTGGTTTAAAAGAAATTGCGCCAGCGTCCCTTTTAATTGAGAGTTTCAAAATGCAAAAGTGGACAAACAGAAAAAAAAATATTGGTGTTTTTAATGGTAATTCACTAGTTTAAATAAGGACCTGTTGTTGATTCTTCTCTCCATTTTCAAGCTGAAAACAAACAAAAAAAGTACAGCAGCTTGCCAGTTAGTTGTAGTCCGAATCTATACCTAGCTTTTCTTATGTATTCTTCGCGAAGATGGGCTTTCAGGGAGCAGAGTGACCCAGCAATATAGAATATTAATCTTCACCAGGTTAATTATCTTAAGCATCTGTGCTACTTTCAGGTTTATGTTTGCTCATATTACAGATGCAGTGGGTGTCTCACAAAACGCCTGTGAATACAATGCACTGAACTGTGTAACATGTGTTTCACTCTGCTATGAATATATTAGTTGCAGCTTCTTTAACGCAATATGAGTGCTGAAATTATTGTGAGAGCATTAGCATTAAAGTAGAACTAAGTAACTTGTTTACCTTAATAAATCATTTCCGTAGTCCCTCTGGGGGTAATACAAGTGTTCATGGGATGATTGGGGGGGTCTTTCATCTCCCCCTGGTGTCTCTGGCTAGAAAACCACCCTTGCAACTTGCCTGCCTCCGAGTCAGAGCCACTAATAGAATCACAAAGAAGAAGCTAGCTGGCTAACGGGCAAAGCTAACTGCGGGCTAGCGCCACTTTAACCGTATTTACAGCCAAGTTTGAGTGAAAAAAAAGATCTCCATTGTGTAATTTAATTGTGGCACAATGTACAATATCCCTCTCTCCCTTTGTCTTTTCTGTCAGCGTAGTATTTACTCTCATGGACAAGTAATGAGTTCAAGAAAAAGCATTCTACATCACCTGCAGTGGCGCTTATGGCCTCTAGGGGCATGTGTTACTTAGTTCTGCTTCAAAACAGGTAAAAAATAATAATAATCTAATAAAATCTGACTTAAGAAGGCCTTTATACTCCCTTTTTTAGTTGAGTACAGATCTAGGAGCAGACAGATTTTCGACCTATTGACAGCATGGGATTGTAATCTTCATTTTGTTTTTGCCCCCATGGATTTCAATGGATTACGTCTCCCTGATCTTCAGTGTTCTAGGAAGTTTCTTGAATTCCAGCATTTTAACCAGTCAATAGTGTCAATGTATTTGAAGAGCTTGCAGCACATGAAGTGTTCAAATCACTGCTCCTTTGCACTGACATAGCCAGTCAACATTTAAACTCTTGCTGTCAAGTTTGAGTCGAGAAAGAAGCCAGGTGATGGGCAGGTATGACTCATTCAACGTAATCTCTGTAGATTCAATAAGTGACAGTGTGTGAAAGGCAGTGCAAATTACGTGTGAAACTTGTGACGTTTTTATGTGATCCACGCTCCTCTTTTTGGGAAATGAATTAACACACTGGCTCAAAATTAATTTGAACCTCCTTTGAGATCATACGTTTCAATTTGCAAGCACACAGGAAGCCAAGGCTAGGCGCTAGATTTGCAGCATATCTTATAATCAAGCATCCATTTTAAAGCAGCAATAATAATACTCCGTAGAGTGCAAACTGTTGGCTGCAGCCTCAACTCGTTCCTGTCTCTCACAATACGTCCCAAACATCCACACTTTGAGGTTGATATGCTACAATATAGTGGCCAAAAAAAATGACACTATTGCAAGGTGCTTATACGGACAGTGTACCTTTTGAACGTGGCTAAAGGAGAATATGAACAAGCAAAAACAATAATACCCCCCATCAACTAAATCTGGGAACAGAAAGGGTTGTGTAAATCGTTATATCAACTGGCCGAGACTACATTATAGACTAAATGAGTCAGCATTGCATCTGTTTGTGGTAACTTGCAGTGGTTTTCATTAATAGCCTGAAATTGCTAATAAATTACAGCATTGCACAGTCAGTGATTACTGGAAGTTTCTACAGTAAACAACACTAATAGAACTGAGTGTCATACCTTAGTGCTTGAGCAATTCCTGTCCGGTCAAATCTGAACATATTTGATATTTTACAAGATGCTTTGATCGTTTTATCTCCTTATCGCAGACATTTCCCCATGTAACTTCACGCTCATAAACAAACATCCACTTGGCCCTCTCCAATGCACCTGGCGTCACCCAAAAGCAGCGTGCAAAACAATATGGCTGCTGTTCAAACAGGCCTTAATCAGGCGGGGCAGATGCGGTGCTTTCATATCCGAGGCGGCACTTGGCAAAGAACCCATTCATCACAATTGTTGAAAATATAGTTTGGTGGAAGTCAAAAGTCTTTATGAAATCGCGCCGTGATGCAGCGCAGTTACACACATGGCGCGCAGAGCTCTTGACATGACTTTGCATAGGTGTTACCACATTACATGGCAGCGCCGGAGAACGACGGGAACCGCGGCCAAGTTAAACAAGCTGCGGTTTGAGTTATTCAGAGGTGATATTATGTGGTCCTCAAGCCAAGAGAACTGGACGCTAGCCGTATACCGTGAGCGTTGCCCTTGAGACAAGTGTTCGGCCTTATGCAGATTAAACCCTGCGAAAAATAACGCCTCGCAAATAAGTGGATAATCTCATGCAAATTGTCTAGACGGTCTGTGTGCTCCTGGGATCATGTACGAAATACTATGAGAAAGTGGGAGTTTGTTTACATATTCTTGATAATCCATGACAAAAATAGCATTGTTGAGGTCTTTGCAGAGGAGCATGTTTTATACCTCTGGCATTATTCAAACTCTTGAATGTTTTTCAGTGTTGCTTCAAGTAGAGGAGACAGTTTACATGGAAAAAATCTCCTAGAGAAGGCAAGGAAACTCAACTTTCAATCTCACACAGAGGAAGACAGTTTATTTTGTTCTACTTGCTTGGATGCTGTGGCTTTTAAAGGAACAGGCCACCGTTTTTCCATACTGAGATATGTTCTCACCTGAGCTCAGACGAGTTGATGCGTACCTGTCTGGTCTTTCTGCGTGCCCGCGGAAAAGCATGGTAGCTTCCAACTTCACCCCCGTTTGGAGCTATAAGAAGACATTGGGAGAGGCCAAACAACATCTTTGGTCTTTTTGCTTGACTGAGACCAGACAGGTACGCATCAACTCGTCTAAGCTGAGGCAAGAAAATGTGAAGCCAAGGCGTTAATTCAACCTGGGAGACTAATTTCAGCATCACTTACCTCCAGCCAATGATCGCTTCCGAGAGGGCCACATCTCCACCTCAGCCATCAGCGTAAGAGCTGCACCTCAGTAGCAGCCAATCATAGCCCTCTGTCCCGCTTTTAAGCCCAAGCAATCATGGTTCGTTAGCTTCCCAGCTGTGCTGCGACCCGCCTCCGCCTCACCTCCGCCTCTTCCATCCACGGCTTCTACCTGCTGCATCTTCACGGGTCTTCCATACCACCACCAGTGTCCAGGCTCCAGGGGAAGACATCCCCAACTACCGCCGGGGTCTGATCGCCAAAACCAATATACATGTCAATAAATCTTCCTAATCGCTGCTTTTGTCGAATGTGGATGAAATCTTAGTATGTAAAAATGGTGGCCTGTTCCTTTAAGGCAACTGTGGAGCTTTCTTAAGTAAAAGTAAGTCAGCATAAATTATTTACAGGCCGTTATTTGACTAAATATCAATGTGAGAAGCTTCACAACACAATATAATGAGATTGTGACTTTAGCCAATCAGTGTTCAGAAAAGGCCATGACCATTCTGCGTTCGTCCTCATATTCTGCAGTTCACAAGAGGCAGGGCAGCCGAAAACGGCCTTCCCTTGAAACATTAAACTACTTCCTCCAAAGTTTTTAGTGGACCCGGGTGTAAGGTGATACGATGTTCGTTTCTGTGTATGAGGTGTGTGCGTCTGATACCAACGTACTGCCGTTTTGTTGTCGTGTAAACTGCACTTTACAGTAGGAGAGTGGATGTCTGACACTGAGACATCCACTCATGTTGGGAGGAGTTTCGATTCACAAACACCTAACAACTTCTTGTCTTTGGATGGCACACACAAACATGAGCCACCGTGGCAACAGTTCATTTGAAGAATGTTAGAATTAGACCTTGGATTTTACCTTCAAATTGAACCTAAAATGCATCTTGAAATCCTTTTTTTTCCATGCTGCAACCACCGCTCTAATCGTGCAATGACTGAAGCACACTGCAGAATGTGCTGAAGTAAATCTGCATGTTCTTGCTCATTTGCACATGTTGACGTCTTATGGTCAAAGGCTTCTCGCCAAGTTATTGTTGAAGCAGGTAAAAACAACAGCCCTTTCAGTCAATGGCAGGAAGCGGAGTCCTCGCCGAGCTACTTTTCAACAGAGGAAGCTCCATTAAACAAATAAAAAATATATCGAAGTAGATTTCGGCGCTGTATTTATTGAGTCAGCTTGGCCAGACAATGTGATACCCTGACACGGGCCAAGACGAGAAGATGATTCCCCGCTGCAAGAAGTTAACAAAGAGTGACAGTTGTGTATGTTTTATATGATGTGTTTGAGATACAGTAAAATCTACTTTTCTGTGTTATATGTTTTCAAATGCAAAGCCACAAGAACAAGAGCCAAAAGGAGACCTGATGTATGGGCTGCTCCATTATATAGCATAGGCTGATAGTGAAATGCGCTCGTCGTCCGTTATGTTTGACTCCATGTGAATGAGGTGATGCATCGATACAGCTGATAATGGTGAAAATGTGTAATACATAGATGCTATTTTCTGGTGCACACTGTGTTATTGTTCATAGGCTTATATTATGGCAACTACTGTACAAGTGAATAATGCATTGGGTAAGAGTTGATCGACCAGTCAGAAAGGGTTGGCGGTTCAAACCTCTCCAGAGTGCTCGCTGTTACGGCCCTGGAAAAGATACTGACATAACGACCTGGGGGGGGGGGTTGTGTTTCATTCAGGTTGGACTACCTGCTTTTTCCCGTTTTCGTAAATTAGAATGTGGAGGAAGTGGAGATCATTTCTCGGAGGCTGGAAATCTGAACTCGGAAAGATGTTTCAGTGTTCCAGTTGTCAAGGATGAAAGTTTAATGACAATGAAACAAACACAAATAATTTACGCTTCAAAGCTGGTAAAACATGAGACAAAACATGGCACTAATTAGGGATTAGGGAGCCCGAACAGTGTGGTTGTATTTATAATCTACTTAACAATCAGCTGCAGTAGTTATTAGCCTGCGGTGGACGTAGCAACATGAGCATCACAAAGCAAACAGTGCATTCTATAACCGCAGATGCTCAACTTCCGCTGCAGGAGCTGAGTGACAGACAGTGGGCGAGCAACTGAGTACAACCATGTTGCTTTCCCTAACTTGGGGCGTGTGAGGATTGCTCAACTTTCTCAGTAGGTAATATGACATCAGGGGACGTTCCAGTTGAAAATTCTGATTACCATTTACAAATGGAACGAACCAATAAACGTTTTTGCTGTAGCCCCAACTTTCTAGCGGTCACAATCCCTGCACTTCCCAATTTCATCAGCATTAAGTTTAAGTGTATACAGTGCGTTGTGCATTTAAGAAGTTAATTTAGGAATATGTCATTCTTATATATTTCCAAATGGTGAGATGTGAATCTGTCTTAAGAGTTTGAAGATCTTTCATGGGACTCCATTTAGTACTAAACTCATGAGGACACACTCCCAGACAACTGCATCCAATAGTTCTCTTTTAACTAGCTTTTGATGAGTCCCCAGAGATAGTAGCCTGAAGCTTCCTGCACACAGGTCAGAGTGCTATTTATTAGGGTCACTGTTCAGGATGTTCAACACTTCCTGGCGTTCACTTTAGTAAATGTTTGCCACACCATGAGCACAATAGTAAAAACTAAAATAATAAGGGTAACGCTTTAGAATACGGCCCGGTAATTAACAGGTAATTACGGTGGTACATCCCTGGTACTTACAGAGGTAATTAACAGGTAATTACGGTGGTACATCCCTGGTACTTACAGAGGTAATTAACAGGTAATTACGGTGGTACATCCCTGGTACTTACAGAGGTAATTAACAGGTAATTACGGTGGTACATCCCTGGTACTTACAGAGGTAATTAACAGGTAATTACGGTGGTACATCCCTGGTACTTACAGAGGTAATTAACAGGTAATTACGGTGGTACATCCCTGGTACTTACAGAGGTAATTAACAGGTAATTACGGTGGTACATCCCTGGTACTTACAGAGGTAATTACTATGTAGTTGCAGTGGTACATTCCTGGTAATTACAGAGGTGTGTTTAGGTAACTTAAGTGGTAGTAACTAGGTACTTTTAGTGATAAGACCTAGACCATCAGTGATATATAGTAAGAATGGGCTTATGTAGGTTATGATAGCCGGTACTGATATGATGGTTGCTTATGATTATGATGACTTTGTGAATAAACAAAAAGTAATACATTTAATAACACATGAGTCTCTTTATTTTGATGAAAACACAGAGAAAGCAAGAAAAAACATTTATACATTTATTACAAATGACTGTAGATAACCAGTAATTAATACAGCAACCCCACAGACTTACCAGTTACAACACTTGTAATTACCAGGTAATTAACACAACTCACGGGCCGTATTCTAAAGCGTTACCATAATAAGAATTGATCTTGCCATCATGTTGATTGTATTTTCATCACATTCCGGTGGAGTCGATCGTGAACATCCTTACAAGAGGAATCCTGGAACATTTTGTTTACATGTTGGCTGCAGGAGTCTATACAGTAGCTCTTGCTACTCTTGGATGTTGTGGCTCTTTTGCCGATAGCTGTCCACACTGCTCACACAGCAGTTTGACAATTCTTCAGTTGGGCGTAGCTATCTTAAGCCAAAGGGAAAGGAAGTGCTGCTAAAGTTGTGCTAATCTACCTTTTCATGTGGAAAAGTGTATATCCTGGTTTGCACGGATAGGCAGAATCCGTGCAAACCAGGCGTAACAGCCGTAAAATGAGCGCTTAGCAGCGGCCTTTGAAAGCAGCCCTCCGAGAGGCATGCAGTGGAGAGCAAAGAAGTGTGGCACATGATTGTATTCTTGGATTTCAGCCTGATCGCAACCACAAGCTCTAATTAAACGGTTATCTCGTGGCTGGTTTCCATTGAATTATATCGTTCCTGTTTGATTTGGAACACATGGCGCAGGTATTTTTTTAGAGAAGGGAAAGCTTTGGAAAGATAAGTTTACATCTTTTAACAGGATTAAACAGTAGAGGTATCTTTTGTCACACAAAAACAGAGAAGGGCAAACTAAGGCCTGGGGGCCAATTGCAGCCCGCCCAGTCTTCAATCCAACCCACAAAACCTGACCAAGCACCAAATGGATTGGTTTAAAAAGTTGAAAAACAGTCATGTTTTTACAGGATAATGCATAACCGCTGCTATTGTGTTTAGGCTATTACAGTCTATTTGAGATTAAATATAAATCTAATTAGGAATTACTATTATTACCAGTTACCAACTTTTCTCCTCAATACTCAATAGTTTTGTGTATGGGTTTGCATCTAAAAGTTTGCCCATATCTGCACTACTCTATACTGTATACATTTAAACTGGAGTAAAATTAGTTTTTATTGGTGTTCATTACCACTTCTGGAACCGCCACCTTAACGTGGTGGAGGGGTTTGAGCACCCGAATGATCCTAGGAGCTATGTTGTCGGGGTCTTTGTGCCCCTGGTAGGGTCTCCCAGGGCAAACAGGTCGTAGGTGACAGGTCAGACAAAGAGTGGTTCAGAAGCCCCTTATGAGAGACCAACAGGCCCGGTTAATCATGAGGCCGTCCTCCCGTGGACCCACCACCTGCAGGAGGAGCCATAAGGGGCTGGTGCCATGTGATTTGGGCAACTTCAACGACTGCCCCCACGACCCGGCAACGGACAAGTGGAAGAAGATGGATGGATGGTGTTCATTAAAGAGCAAATATTTAAATATTAAAAAGCCCGGCAGGACAATACCTTTATCAATAATAAAAACGGCTTACACTTGTATTGCACTTTACAAGGCTGTGTCACAAGTTCCTGCTACATGTAGTCATTATTCATTCACTACACACTCTGTGGTGATAAGCTAATTATTCTGGTTACTACACTTGCCGGCCGGAAGTGGCCTGCGGGCCGCCTGTTGGAGACCCCTGATATAGATCACCAGACATTCTATGTGTGCTTCTGGAAAGCCAAAGGTTTAGAGACACTTGCCTGGCTCTACTTTGTCCTTGCCCCTTTTTCCACTGTAAAGCCTACAAGACAAAACACTTCATTTGGAATTGATGGATTAAATAAAGTCATCAATAACTAAAATAAAGCCCTATAATGAAGCTGCATTGACCAGTTGAACCAGCAT
The DNA here is from genome assembly GCF_951799975.1 of Gobius niger. Lineage (NCBI taxonomy): Eukaryota > Metazoa > Chordata > Actinopteri > Gobiiformes > Gobiidae > Gobius > Gobius niger. Next base: position 24,783,037 of record NC_136856.1, on the reverse strand, counting down.
TTGAGTTTAACACACTACAAATGCCCCCCTTCCTATGAGCAGTCCTCCTGAGCTTACCTGACAGATAGCACGTTTACTGGCCCGTCTCGGTGCGTACATTGTGCAACTCCCACATGTGCGCGCAGGTCAGAGTTGGTCTCATCCCTCTCCGTCGGTAGCACTTCATAAATCCCTCAGTTGTGTGTGGTGAGGCGGCGCATACAGTCATATACGTAAGAGAGAATGGTGCCAAGTGCTTTATGGCTCTCTGTCATCGGTGATTTGGTACGGCACATGACGGCAGGTGACAGTGAAAAATGCAACAGAGCCTAACGTTTGTTATTTTCATGGAAACAGACGGAGGAAGACTGACTTCTCACAATCTGATATTTATTAGTGGAGTTTGGCATTTGTGTGTTATATGGTTCAAAATGATAGCTAGATCTGGAGAAGATGGTGACCTCTGGGGGCTCTGCTAAACTGCTAACCCTAATTTTTTGCTTTTGACCATGTTATGCTATGTCATCTCCTCCTCGAACCGCCTCCTTATCATAGTGGAGGGGTTTGAGCACCCGAGTGATTTGTTTGTCTTTTGCTCTCTGAAATGTATCCGGCGGTTTCCACATTTCTTGTCTATCCTCCACTTTCATTGTCAAATAATGGGATAAACTAGCAATCTTAAAATCCCCCTCAAAGACTTCTTCCACGTTTGTTAAAGATGTACTTCACACACTTCATACTTTAAGGAAAGGAAACCCAAAACAGCCGATAATTTTCCAGCGGCTCTTGTCTGACTTCTAATTAGCCCGACACCGAATCTCCCACGAAGTTCATCCATCAGGCTTGTCAAGAACATGAGAGAGACCGAGCATGTCCAAGTCAAACAGAGCTAAGGGCCTCCATCAAACGGTTCATCCAAGGAGTAAGTGTAATATGAGGTGCTCTGCTGCGATTAACCAGCACCGGTCAGAGTGAGACTTTAGCCATTTTGCGTAAACTGAACCACTGTGAAACGCTAGATGACAAATTTGACATTGTTTATATCCTTGTTTTTGATAGAAGCCATTTAGTGGTAAGACGAGTACCCATTGCCAAACCTTTGTCTTTCTCATGCACTCATTACAAGTGAGACTGAGGTTTATAACTTTTTCTTTTTTTGTACTTTTTTGGGGGAAATGTTGAACAGAGTGATCAGGGAGGAAAACCAAACAGAGGTCTCCAACTGGTTTGTATCCTGTGAGCTACGTTTTCTGTAAGAAAAATGGTAGCGGTAACGTTTAGTTCAACATGTTCGGAACAAAAACGGAAACTGAATCACGACTTTTGGATTTATGGACGAAGGCTCTAACCACTGGGCCACTGCCACTGGGCACACAAAGAACTTTTCATCAAGGAATCACCCAACCATTCAGAATGCATCCATACAGCAGCGTCTAACATGGATCAGATATTTCAAAATGATCTCATTCTACCCAAGCTGAGATGTTTCCTTCACCCAAAAGCACAAACTGTAGAAATGATGCAGACTTGTTCTTTGAAGGATTTATTCAACTTATTTTTAATAAATGGATTTCCCATCGGGTTAATGTGAACGTCCTGTAACCTCATCTGTGCATTTTAATACTAATTTGCAAGTTCAAAGTAAAAGTCTCACCATTAGAAAAGCAATTTAACTTGGGAGGAGTGGGAAAAGCTATGCACTAATGGCTGTGATAGAGGTGTCTGGAACAAAAAGCGCAGGCCATGACCTGGTGCCAACCTTATTATAGCACAAACTTAGGGTGGATCAGGGAATATTGTCAGGACTGGATGGAATGCTGGCTGGTGGAGTGGTTGGCACTCTTTCCTCACTGGTTCTGGTTTTGATTCCTGTGAGTTTGCATGTTCTCTCTGTGTCTGTTGTGGGTTTTCTACAGGCGTTCTAGTTTCTCCCATCAGTTCTTGTCAAAAGGTCTAGAATGGGTTCCTGGGCCATGCACACAGCTGTGACCCAGCACTCCTGACAGGTTGCTCTCGTAGCAAAGGAGGATGAGTCAAATACGGAGACCAAAGTTCTCAAAATGGAAGATGAAGTAAACCCTTAAAGGAACAGTTCACCGTTTTTCCATACTGAGACATATTCTTACTTGAGCTTAGACGAGTTGATGCGCACCTGTCTGGTCTTTGTACGTGCCCTCACGCAAGAAGACCAAAGATGTTGTTAGCATTTGGCCTCTCCCAATGTATTCTTATAGCTCCAAACGGGGTGAAGTTGGAAGCTACCACGCTCTTCCACGTGCACGCACAAAAGCCAGACAGGTACGTATCAGCTCATCTAAACTCAGGTAAGAACTGTGTGAATTCAGTCACGCAAAAAGACCAAAGATGTTAAGAGCATTGGTAACTCCCAATGTATTCCTTTAGCTCCAAACGGGGTGAAGTTAGAAGCGACCAAGCTCTTCCACGGGCACACACAAAAACCAGACAGGTACGTATCAACTCGTCTAAGCTCAGGTAAGAACATATCACAGTATGGAGAAGCAGTGAACTATTCCTTTAAGCGTGTCGAGAAAATGATGTTGTAAATGGAAACAGCCGTCAGACACAACACTTGATTTGACCTGATTGAGACGATTGGTGATGGTCGTATTTCAATCCTTCAGCCTACACAGTTCTTTATGTGTTCAACGTCTGCAGCCACAATAATTCCATTCTAGTCAGACAAATTAACCTGGGTCAACATCATGGCAATACAGTACATAAGCGTGCCCAAAATAGGCACTAATATGTAACGTAACACCTGAGAGGGTGCTAAGCCAAGACAAACACACGTCTGTGTTTAGAGCCTTCACAGCCAATAAATGGCTTAAGGACTGTGGCTCTTTCACTGGAAACAATCCATACAGTGTCGACTGAGACTGTTTTTCTTTCAACAATTGAGCGAGAGAAAAAAAGTCAAGCAGGATTTATTATTCGAATAATGGTCTTTCCAAGGTGCTATTAACAGGCTGTGAGCCATTTAGTTGTGTCACAAAAGTCATGTGGCGCAACGCTATCATAAAAGACACCACTTGATAACCAGTGCAAGTTTCTCTAATTGTAATCAGGTCATCATTTTAACATGCACTTGACTTGCCAACAGTTTCTGCCATAAGACGTCACTGAAAATAAGGAAAGAATGCAGTAATTACTCTTTGTGCATTTTCACCAGAGCCTAATGGTGAAGTGTGGGGAGAAAAATGTGTGCAGTCCTATTTTTATGACACCTAATGCACTGAAATGAATCAAAATTGGCTTTTAGTTGTTGGGTAAAATGGAGAATAACAACAACACTGTGTTTATCGAACACATCTGGGCCCGTGATTTTAATGACCATGCAGGCCTGAATAACTGCCTGTGCATTGTGCAAAAGTAGCAGCGTGCCAAGCTGCAACTGGCCAGGCAGCAAGTCAATGAGCTGTATTTATTTTACGCACACCCAATTAGAGCAACAAGGGTATTAAATGTGTATTAACCTCGTATTAGCGGAGTGTTGGTGGGCCCATTTTTCCCCAAATGAACCTACACTGAACCTTGCAGAGTCCCCAACAGTTATTCAAAACAACACTGAACAGACAGAAATATTTTTTATTTGCAGAACTTATATGATAAACGAGTGTTTTAGAGGATTAAATGTGTTGTTGTCACTCAGTTTATTCAGTCCATCTCGCCTTCTTGAGATTAAAATGTTGACCTTATGGTGTCACAGCATATTGTGGTTTATGAAGCTGTTAATTTACATAGTCCCATAGTTCACACCTTGTCATCTTTCAGAACTCAAAGAGAGACTTAGTAACTTGATTATTGGTCACAGTTGCAAATGTTTACACAATATATCGTCCTTGTGTACTGTGTGACTAAAGTACAAGTATTACATATTTCTGCAGACCATGTGGAAAGTATAATCATCGTTAATCCTTGTTCGTTTACATTCTGTGACCCATAGGACACTCATTAGCCCCCTGCTGTATTTATAGACATTTGTCATCAGGCTCTTTGTTCCTGAGGCCCTCAGCTGGAGTTCAGCACCAGTGGTCAGGAATCTGAAACTTAATACGCAGCATATTTGAGCTCCGTCCACACCGTGCCATGTGTGCTCCATTTGTCTGAGCTGCGCTAATGAAACAAGGCCTAATGTGGGAGAGACTGGCCCAGTTCAGGTGTACATGAACTTAAACTGAGGGGCATGTTATTAGATGCCTTCCAGCAAATACCGCTGGGTCAAAAGCTCTCATTTACGACACCAGCGGGGACCCGCTCCAAATAATAAATGAGCTTACCTGAAGCACAAATCCAGAACACATTTGAGTGAGGTGGAGGTTGGGGCTTCAGCCGAGACACCGACCACCTACAAGCAGTGTCAGGTTCACCTGTTGCAGACAACGTTATTATGAAGAACATCTCCCAATTTTCAGATTTATAGCAGTTAGAAATGGTCACAAAAGGACATAGTAAGGCTGCACGATATATCAGAAACTATTGTGATTGTTAATAACTATCTGGAATATCACTGTTTCAAAACAGTATGTAGTAAAAAAAGAAGAGAAAATTGTTTGCACTTGAAAAAAATAATTCAGGACCAAATCACAAAACGGGACTGTTAGTTGCATTGCATTTTTTAAGGCTGTGTTTGTAAAAAAGCAAAAAAAAAAGGTTGTACATTTTAGATAGAAGACCTCAGTGATTCTGTGGAAGCATTTTTTTTTCATAACTGAGTCGTGTTTAGATCTTCAGAACAGAAGCAGTTTCTTTGTGAGAGGCAAAACATATTCAGTATGAAAACACCTACTCCACATGACTACATTTGAAAACCTCTGCCACATTGGAACACATCTGGACGCCCTCATATGCACTTTTTGGCAATACTCTGGCACAACCAGCATTTCCACACAATATTTCACAGATGATATAATGGCTTGCACCAAACACATTGTACATTTGGTGGATGGTGTACGATCAATGGATAAATGGATGCCGGTCTATAAACTCTTGAGACAAGACTATCTGTCTCAAAAACACTTAAGGCAAAAGGACGAGCAGTTGTTTTCCTAATTTCCTCAGCTGCTGTCGCATTTATTCAGCCACACTGTTCTTACCGCAAGGCCATTGCTCTTAAAGTCAGCCCTGGTGCCACATGGACAAGTGCTCCAGCAGATCCAAACCTAAATACCTCTCTTGTTCCCTTTGCAATGGCACGGCTTTTAACAGTAACTCCAGCTGCGTGTGCACGCCGTTAGGTCCCGGTGAAAGGGGTAAAAAAAATAATAATTGAGATGATTAAATCTGCAGTGGGTGGGAGATAGTCTCAAATCGTAAATATAACATGACTTGTAATAACTGTACAATTGAATATGTCAGTTTTCTCAATGTGGCTACTACATTCAACAGTAATAGCCCCCTGATGTGAACCCTTCCCAACACTTTCTCAATCTCGTGTTTGCTTTTCGCACATTGACAAAGCCACACTGTTGTTGAGTCACATTAAATGGAGCATTTTAAGCCCATTTAATGAACACGTGGCATCGGAGTGGAACGTCAGTCGGACACTAAATTACTCTGGAGCGGTCTGAATGGCCCAGGTGTGGTCACCGTCTGTCAGAAGCCAGCATACAGTAGTCTCACTTGGAGATTTACCAAGCATGTTAAACTGGAGGCACTTTTACAGTCCCAAATTATATGGCCGACTTGGAAAAAGGAGTCAAGAGCTAATGTGGGCTGGGGGGGATTGACCTGGTGAATCCCCATACAGAAGTCTGGACACTTGTGGAAGACATAACATATTAGCACCGAAGGAAACCAGCGCAATGGGCAGCAAGGATGTGCCAAGCCAACTGGAGAGCTGAACTGCTGAGTCAAGTTAGAATAAAGTAACTTTAGTAGATCAAGTTTCACGGAATAGAAGCATAAGATTAATGTCTTTTATTATTTCATCATTAGTGGATATTTGAAAGGGTTTTTTGAAGTCCAGCTGGTACCGTTTATTGAATTGAGTTCATAATAGAGGTGGCTAAAACTCTGCATGAAACAGGTTTTTGTGATATTTGGATATATTGAACAATTACATAGAAATTCATTCATCGAAAAGGTGCTGGAAAATCGAAGATAGTTGATAATTATCATAGTTAAATAATTGTAGTCAATAATTGTAGCTTTTAAACTGTGGAAAATATTTGGAAATCTGTCTTCTATACAGACTTTCCTCCTTTCATCTCAAGAGGCTTCGTCAGCAACAAATGATATTCAAGCAGCAGGCAAGAGCCACAATGATAGCATTATAACTGATATGAATCTAGGATCGTTCCAACTTAAATTGATTGGGAAGAGGACAAACTTTTGCAGCAGATTGGATTAAGTGGACCCCATTTTAGCCAATCACAGTCAGGTCTCAAAACAACAAACCGCGAATCCATCAAATACTTAGTTTTCGAAAAAGGTTATGTGCTTGTAAATCTGCATACCTTGTGTTTAGCCATTGTCAACGTGTTGTTGAATAGTACCGATAAAAATGTTTGTCAAAGTCAAATGTTGCACCCGCCCAAATCACCATAACAAAAGAAAATACCAAAATGACCCTGTTGAAAAGTTTACACACCCCAGAACCTAATGCTGTGTATTTCCCCCTTTAGCATCAACGACAGCTTGGAGTCTTTTGTGGTAGTTGTGGAGAAGGTTCTGTATATAATCTAATGGTAAAGCAGCCCGTTCATCTTGGCAAAAAGCCTCCAGTTCCTGTAAGTTCCTGGGCTGTCTTGCATGTGTCATGTATGAACAGCGCGTTTGAGCTCTCCCCACAGTGGTTCAATGATATTGAGGTCAGGAGACTGAGATGGCCACTCCAGAACCTTCACTTTATTCTGCTGGAGCCAGTGGCATCAGCGAACCACCTCCATATTTCACAGTAGGTATGGTGCACTTTTCATCATAGGCCATCAAAGCCTCACTGACCATAAATGGAAAGCTTTTGTGTTTTCATTCATATTCTTTATAAAATGGCCAAAAAAAAATCCACCTAGGTGTGTAAACCTTTTGGCAAAACTGTATACAAGCCATATTTTATAAAGCTACTCTTAGCTTGTTCATAATTGAGCTTTTAGAGTCTGGCTTGTGTTTTTTTTGTTTTTTTTTTACTAGGCCCAGGTTTTTTCTGACAATATAGCCTCCAACAAAAATGAGGCCTAGATACGTCAATTGTAAATACGAGACATTTTCAGTACCTCCATATTAAAAACACATGCTTTGTCAGTTTGTTGTCCTCATTTAATGGGCATTGTTGTTTACATTGTGTGCTCACTTTTCCCTGTTTGCAACTTTTTAAAGAGTAGTGTTGTCTAGTAGCTCACTAAAGTACACTCCTTGTCGGCCATCAGCCTGAATGTGTCAACAACCTATCTTCTCTTGCCAAAATGTTTAAATTGAGTATCACACACACAAAAAAAGGGGAGGGAAAAGGTCGGCAATGGGGACATTTGCATCAAGGGCTACTTTGTGTTTTGTTGTTTTTTCCTTGCCAGCATATTACAGTTGATTTAAACTCCACTATAACATCTGTGACTCTTCGATTGAGCGTGATGAGCTGTGACCGGATTTACGAGGCACAACCTACTACTCAGGAGGACATGAACTTTGAGGACAATCTGTTTTTCTGACACATTCCATCTAAATAAATCCAACGTGACATCAAACAGCTTGACACCAAATAGTCACGATTTGGGCGGACTCCCATTGACCGCAGATGCTAGCTATTGACAGGAAATGGTCACAACAAGCGGACACTTTCTCCAAAACACCATCGTTATTCTTTGCCTTGATTTTGGATTCCATGACTTTCTGACCTCGCAACATTACGTTTCACCTTCCAACCCCCAATTCCACCTAGTTAAGACTGATTGTGATGCAAGGAAGCACGCCGGTGAATTGGCCAGATCCTGCTGCCTGGAATACAAAATTAAGAATAAGCAAAAGGTTGGGAGTAAATGACGCAAAATTGGAAACAGGGTCTCCAGTGATTTTGGAACATCTGCTGTGGTGTTAGGTTTCAGATTCATACCTTGTAAAGCGTTCTCGGTTAGCCAAACAACCTGCAGTGCCTTGTCAAACCCCGTCCAGGGTGGCCGCTGTCCCCAAGCGAACTTTTATCCCTTCTGCTAAATTGGCCAAAAGGAGGTGGAGTGACTTCTTCCCTGTGAACTTGAGTTAGATTTAGTGCTCAGATAATCCGGGCTCGCTTCCCACTGAGAGGTTTCTGCATTGTATTTCAGACAGGAATGACCTTTTTTAAGATAGTGAGTTATGTGCAATGAAAGCAAGGCCATGCTCGCTGATATTAAAGGAGATAGATCATTTTAAATACGGAATAACCATCTCAGTGAAATCTGCGGAATAAAATACCTCAAAGGGATTTGTGAAGTCTGGTAATACGGATCTCAAGTAGTGTTTTCAATACTTGCTTTACGATGCCGATACCTGAACGATGCTTTTTCTGATGCCTATACTGAAATATTTCTCATACAGAACCAGGAAATACAACAATAATGTTAATTTACTCCATAAAAGACTTTCTTTTGAATTTGAAACAACAAAGTACTCCCTTAAATAACCAAAGAAAAATAACTCCTAACCCTTAAGCACTTAAACCCAGCACTATTGTCAATTTCTTCTAAAAACAAATTAATTATTGAAAAGAAACAACTACCACTAGATTTCTAATGTGGTTCATAAGGAACACAATTGGAGGGTCCCTAAAGTCCTTTAGGACAGTGGTTCTCAACTGGTGTGACATTGGGACCCACTATCACTCTGGCATGACAAACCGTGATCTAGACTTGTAAAATTTTGCGTAAAATATTGTCTTTTCCTCAAAAATTGTGGTTTTAAGTATGAAACAAGCCAAGAAAACAGAAGTTATGATCAAAACAACCCCATGACTGTCAATTTAACAGACTAGTGATTCTATACTTTTCTGTACATAAATGTCAAAATAAATGTTTTCTGGGAAAGACCAACTGAAAACGGTTCCACAACTCACTTTTGGGTCCCAACCCACCAGTTGAGAATCACTGCTTTAGGATTCCTATTGGATTTTTAGAATTCTTATTAAATAAATAAAAAAATCCCATTGGATTTCTATCAGAATCCTTTTGAACTTCAACAGGACTATCAGAATTGTATTGGTTTTATTTGTTCCAAAATCAAATCGATCTTATAGGGTTTTTTGACCAACGTTGCTCAATTAGGAACCACAGTAGCTGAGTAGCAAACACTACGCCACTTTGGTTTCCTCCAGGCACCTTTGATTCCATTCCAAATCACTTTTCCACCTACATCAGTCACTCGAAGCGCTTTACCGCAAGAAGCAAGTTCATTGCAGTAGCAGACATTGGAGGCATGGTGGGTGAAGTGTCCACGGACACAAAGACAGTGTGCACCTTCAGGAGGCGGGATTCAAAACCCGGACCTTCTGATCATGAGATAACCCGCTCTACCATCTGTACCACCGTCTCCCAGAGAAATTCAGGAGTCATGAAATCTAGCCTTTTGTCCAGCCTGCAACTAAATGCACAGCCCCTGCTCACACCACAGTAAAGGTTTTTAGGTCTGGGATAGACACAGTGACAAGAGCTCCAGCAGACGCAGGAAAAACATCTGTACTGGACTCACAGCTTATATACATACAGTATATTAGCACTTAGTATACCCCACAAAGGAGAAAGACATTTTACTAATATATCATTATGTCTCTAGGATGTTTTTTTCTTGTATTTTCTCACACAGAGGGGAGCAGAGAAACACCTTCCAAGACGCCCCTGTCACAATAATGACATGATCTTCTGGGATGTTCAAATTGTTTCTGACAGTGAACTTCCGACACACTGCTTGGATCTGCCAAAGTCGGTTCATTCAGCATTTTGTGTGCCAGACAACTAAGCATTTTTTTGGAAAACAATGGCAACATAGACTGTTTTCACTTTGTAACCTTTTTAAAACTCGCTCTCGCTTGCAGGGAGAGCCCCGCATGATCCAACACACATTTAGAGAGTGAAGTGGTTCCCAAATATACAAATCTACTTGTGTTTAGATGGGTGCAATGCAACTGTTCATAGGATTGTGAAATGTCTGTAAGAGTATAGTTTGAGAGATGGGGTCCTTGACTCTGCTCCAAAATGGCTCCTTTGAGATTTGACCTCCTGGATTTTCGACATCTCACCAGTTAAACAGATATAGCATAGGTTCCGCTCTTCCTAGGATAATGCACAGTATTTGAGGAAAATGTATTCTCAGTATTCACCAATTCTTCATTGCTGCTGGGACAAGATTAATCCTACACCTTTATAGCTGGACGATTAGCCTGACTGTGTTGATGAGGGAAACCCAAAGTTTGGGCAGAGCGTGCTAACCGCTTTGATGCCATGCTGCTACTGTCTCATACTTCCAATAAGTTTCATCATTTGAAGTTTCTTTCCAATTTTGACATCACGTTTTAGTCCTTTAGTTTCTAGCGAGCCATTTTCTCCCACACTCTGCCAGCACTGACTCTTTTGATTTTGGGTGCAGTACATGTGGTTGAAATCCGAGGCACGCTGCACTGCCAAGCCACAGGACCCGTAATGGAGAACTGGCGAGGGAGAATAAGCCATTGTTCTTGTTGCAGACGGTGTACGCTCCAAACTACTCCACAGTCCACTTGGGGGGAAAGAAAAGGAACAGGTTGACTAGGTGTACATAGCCTCCAGGGTCAAAGGGGCTGTTCAATAATGTTGTTGCAAATCCCATTCGGAGATGCAGAGAAGGCCCAGCCGCCTGGGAGTCATTTACTGAGAAAGGGGTTCAGAGCAGAGGGAACTGACGGTTAACTCGGTTTAGTTTGTCTGAGCAGACGTGTGTGATGTGCTGGTCTGTGTTTGTTTACTTTCAAAACAGTTGCTCAACACTGAAGAAACATTGGGGCATATTGCAACAACTTGCAGGGTCTTTGCAAGAAATTAATATTTTGTCAGAGAAACCCTACCAATTCCAATTATTTGGAAGCCTTTGTTTACAATCTCTGGTTGCAATACAGTTCAGTGATTCAGCAGAGCAACATAAACCAGACAACCACCTGCATAGTGATATAGTGTTTCCCATTTCTCATCAGCAAATGAATCACAGATGATGATGAATCAAGGCCTCTAAATCAGATTTGTGTGCCTCAGTAAAAATCCTAATACATGACTGCACTTTAACACTAGTTAAGGCAATACTGTGCAATATTTAGCCCAATAACATGTTTTTAATGTTCAGTTTTACAACAGTTGCACTCGTGCCATAGCAACATACAGTATAATCTGGAATGTTTCGCAGCGTGGCTTTCATAAAGAATAGTGCATGGTCACCAATGTTATGTTCTGTTGGTTCAATTGATCCTTTATGTCATATCCCATATTATGTGAAACATAATATATTATTCCTTCACCTAAGCCGACCTGAAGTTATTTATATATTTCATTTGTACAGCTAGCCAAACAGTGTTGTTAGGAAAATGTGTCTTAAATGTTCATGGGACAAGTTTAGTAACCAAATGATCCATGTTGGAACCAGAACACCCTCGTCATATTATAGAAGTGATTCGCACATGTGTCTTGTTCTTTACTGCCCTTTGTTTTCCAGGATGCCTCATGCTGATTCTTTGCTAGGACTAGTGAGCATTTTTACTGGTTTCATTTGAATAATTATTGTTTACTATAATTGACATCAGGGGGATAGTGTACTGAACCCTAATGGCCTCCATCAAAGCCATCCCAAATACATCTGGACCCCATCCACCATTTTTCATTGTACAAAGTGGCATTAGACTTTACACAGCTTGATGATTTTCAAACATTACATTGTGTTTGAGGGACCGGAATGGAGTGTGTGTTGTTCTCTGAGGGACTTAGAGCCGCAGGGTGGCACAGCGGTTAGTGCTCGTGCCTCACAGCAAGAAGGTCCCGGGTTTAAGTAAGTAAGTAAACTCCATCTGTATAGTGCTTTTCACAGACACAATGTCACAAAGTGCTTCACTGTGGTAAAAAAAAATATTAAAAGCTGCATACCCATCTGGATTCCCATCTGGATGGAGCCTTTCTTTGGATCATCCGATGCCTGGCCAGCCAGACGCTCCTCCTTTCTGTTCAAAAGAAGAACCGTCTGGACAGCTGCTCTCAGCCAATCATTTTCCGATTTGACTACTATCGGACCACTCACGGGCCGAGAGGCGGGAGTTCATCCACCAAGAGATGGAAGTCACTGCACTCTTTTAAAACATTAAAGATGGCGGAGCGGCAACTGATACACTGTTTTCTTCTGCTAATTTGTCTTTTTAAAATAATTTGGAAAATATAAAATCTCTAATCCACTTGGATAAAACAGGACCATGCCCACAGTCATTCTGACTTAAAAGTGAAACAATGACAAAGTCATCCGCAAACTTAACAACATGGCAACCTGAATAGTTGCTCTGACAGTTTTTGGTATACAGAAGAAATAGGAGTGGCAACAGTACACAGCCCTGCTGAGAACCGGTTGATGATAAGCACTCTTAGCATCACAGCGACAGCTCCAAAAAGTCTTGTCCCAGTCCCAAAAAGCTCCTGCTGAGGTTCTACTTTTCCAGTGGACGATGGGTGGGATGGTACTTATGGTGGCTCACTTGGGGGAATAGGAAGTGAAACTACACAATGTGTTCAGCTAGTGGTGGGACTCGATTAAAATGTTTTAAACCAAAAAAACAAAAACAAAAAAATGTTTGCACCTAAATTATTTAATAACTAGATACATGAGTTCAACAACAAATGTATTGTGTTGTTTATGTGTACAGGTATTCAAGTAACTTGTAGAGGAGAGTAACTTGTAGAGTACATATAAAATAGCGCCTCTAAGTGGTTAACAATTGCTGTAAACAGAAATGAAAGTGCCATTTCTTATACTGACTTAGACTTAAGGTTAGGTTAGGGTTATTTTTGCTCAGAGTGGGCTGGCTGGAGCGTTTGTTTGAGGCTGAACGCTAACATTAGCATCGAGGACGTCTCTGTGTTTGCCCCAACATGTTTTGTATTGAGATGATATTTTAGACTTCAGTAACTACGGTGGAAGGCAAACTCTTTTTTTGCACAACTTGCACACAGCAGTACAGCTGTCTATTGTCCCATCAGGATGTTTTTAAAAACAAAACTGAGTCCTCAACGGGCCGAGTGAAGCGTCTCCGTCCATTGCTGTTGTGGGCAGATGTGCGTCAGATATACGGGGGTACCAGAAACACGCAAATAGAAAGGTTCCGGCTTGGGGGGGAAATCGGGGGAAATACGATTAATTGCGTTTATAAAATTAATCCGTCAAAATCTTTGTTTTTAATAAAACGAAATTATTGCGTTAAAGTTCCACCCCTATGTGCAGCTGTTTTAGATCAAAGGTGCATTTTCTAACCAACAATGTATAAGATAGCGATAAAGATGTATTTGACATTGTTGCCTAATACCTGCAAAAAGCATAATAGCCCCTCTTTAACACCTCAGGATAAGCCCGAGAACTCCATTGGGTGTAATGATGTCTCCCCATAAAAATTTATGACGGGAGTTTGGAGAGTTAAAGCGTTGTCATCTTGGATCAACAGAGTAGCCTGTTTTGAATGAGCCTTGGTGCCACAAGGTCCCGAAGTCTCTGGTTCTCCCTTCAAATGCCTACATAATAATGTGTTCTTCAAGTCAAGTTCACTCTATTAAAACATCTCACCCATAAAGTCTTAAAGGAGGTTGGACCTATTTGCTGCAAGGATGGAAGATGCCCTCTGTAAATGACCGGGTTTTACGAGCTGGCGTGGAGCTCGTATAACGTGGTTCTCACAGACAGGATGCTGCGAGGCGTCGGATGGAGGTGATGACAAACCACCGTGAAGTTGGAGCTAGTCGGCCAATCAGGGTTATAACGTTCTCCCATTGAAAGTAAATGTTCACAATGTCTACTGTGTGTTTGTTTAGTGGAGTTCTCCTTGGAAACCTAGGGTAAAAGAGCTCAATCAAAAGTAACAAATATCATCTCTACCACTATAACCGCCCCATTGTGGCGTTTTCAGCAGAGCAATCAAAATGTTGAGATGGAAGGAGAAATAGCACCGCAGTTCAAATGGGTTCTCAAAATTTTGAAACAGAAACGTTTTTTCCCCTTTATAGTATGACGCCTAAATCGGTGTTTGTTGTTGTTTTTTGAGTGTGTGAACGAAGGGCATTACATTTCATTACTTGAGAAAAGGTACTACTGGCTGCTCTGGCTTTTGAGAAAAGGTGGTTAGAAAGAGGTGTAGTGATGCGATTTACGGCTCTTTACTGAGACCTGAGTCTTTGGGATCCGTTCATTTCAAAAGAGCCGTTCAGAAGAGTGTCTCTTTTTAATGTAAAATGTTAATAATGGCAGAAGGTTAACTCACAATGTCAAGAACGCAATCGATAAAAGGCAGTCATTTTTTATTTAAATCGTCTAAAATTACAATGGGACTGATATGAAACATGTTTGTGAATAAAATATTGCACCACAACTAATAAGAAGCTGCTGCAACTGTCCAACAAATCATTTTTAGTGGATTTAGCTTTTACTTTAGTCCAAAAAGCATTCACTTGTGTGGCCTGCTTCATTGTTGGGCTGATTCTTGTGTTCATTCGGGGGGAGTTCTGGGTAAAACTGACTGAAAACAAGATCTGTCTCTTTTCACAATTGACCGTTCACCTTAAAGGAATGGAACACCGTTTTTCCATGTTGAGATATGTTCTTACCTGAGCTTAGACGAGTTGATACGTACCTGTCTGGTCTTTGTGCGTGCCCGTGAAAGAGCGTGGTAGCTTTGAACTTCACCCCCGTTTGGAGCTGCAGGAATACATTGGGAGAGGCCAAATGCTAACAACATCTTTGGTCGTTTTGTGTGACTGAGGGCACGCACAAAGACAAGATAGGTACGTATCAACTCGTCTAAGCTCAGGTAAGAACAAGTATGGAAAACCGGTGGCCTGTTCCTTTAAAGAGCCATTCAAAAGAGCCACTTGATCATGAACATCACATCACTATCTCATTGGTCCAAAAAAAAAAGGAGACTCACACTCTACTATGGGGGTGGCCTCAGACACTATCTCCACTGTCTCCTGTAATAATAATGTACTGCTCAGATCATGAAAGATGCCAGGCTTTGTTAATGTAAAGGGGCCCAACCACATGTAAGCCAGTAGGTGCGGTAAAGGCAGTCCTGATCTCTTTTCTCAGGAGTGGCCAGTGTTTAAATAGGCCTTGTGCTTTCTGGTAGGACATTTTGGCTCCAAGAGTGAGAAGAAGCTACTGAGGATCGAACCAACCAAGTCCAGGCAACATTATTTGAAAATCTCTTTTTTTTTTTTCAAAGCTCAATGCGAGTAGAATATGTGTTTTCACAGCATAAGTCAAAGGTAAACGACTTTATGGCATGCTTTCAGCGGTCACCCTCCGCTGGTCTTTACAAGGGGAGGGTCCAGCCGGCAGTGCGTGAAGGCAATGGGTCCGTCTCCATGCCTCTGTGAAGTTGATGTATGCGCAAAGTGCCGTAGTAATGGAGAGGTCCTCCAAGAGTTAATGCTGCAGGTCACAGCAGCTGCTACCACTGAGATACATGTCAGGGTTCCCACCGCCTCGGAGGGTAAATAGTGTTTGGATAATATATTTCATTCATTTTAGCTTCTTGATTTATCGCATCAATTGCGTTTGTGTTCTCCTAACCTAACTATGCTTCTTTTCCTGTGCTGTAAAAAAAGAAATAAGAAAGGGCATGGGTAGTGCACTTTTAATCTCGATTTCTGATATAGCCATACTCGCCTGGGTGATTGTTTGCTATCAACTCTTGTGCCAGGGACATCTTCTGACACATCACCCATTACCACTTTTTTCATTCTGCCTTTACTGTAAAACCTTGTCAACATGTGAAGGATTAGGGCAATAACACATAATCAATGTAATTTAGCACACATTGCGGGTGATTGATACCTCTCCGTTGCCCTCTGAGCTTGTAGCATCGTTAGTACTCCCGTTAGCGCTGGTCATCCATCCTGATCAGCCGTGAAGGTGTCAGACTCCCCATAAAAGTCGACGTCTTAGCCCGAGCAGCGCCGCGGAGTTCCAAAATCCCTTCACACCATTTCCCTTCTCGGTGAACCTTTGCGCTCATCTCCCCCGGCGAAAGTATAGTGTGTCCAGGTCACAACAAGACGCTTTTGACGGATGAGGGCGAGAGGGATGGTTCGGTTTTACGGCTGGTCACAGGGAGTCCCAGTTGATTTGAAAAACAGCACATGGGCGCAGTAGGATGCTAAGTGCCTGTCCCGGGGGCCTGGACAGTTGTCGAGAGTGGAGATTCCTGACTGGCACCGTGGTTTATTTGCAAACATCAGGGGAGCAACATGGTCAAACACGAATAATGAGTTCAAAGACCTCGTGGTTGTGGGTGTTTGTATCTCATATCTTGGCAAACAGAGACTTACACAATTGTCTGATTAGGGCTCTTCTAGTTGAAATGTCTAATGGCAAACTGTTAATGTTATTTTATCAATAAACGCGTCATAGACAATAGACTAATGTTCTGGCTTGGTATTCCTGACCAAGATCCGGCTCAAACACTAGAGAAAGCTCACTGGACACTACAGTGGATGGGTCAAATAGTGAGGACTAGTTTCCTTACAATAAAGTCTATAAACAAAAGTGTAACATTAATTCAGCTGCATTTCATGGCGTAGCAAAATTGTGGACACCATCTCAGCTGAAACAAGCTCTTTTTCTTCCCAGAACTCATACAGTCCACATAGTCCATCTCCTCGTGTTTTCGACGGGACACCTCATTTGCCTGATTTACTGGGACACTAATAAGAAGGAGGAAACCACTGTGGCGTACATGTATCCAAGGACTACATTTCCCTGTGAATGGGAGCATTGAGCGGCTCTACTCCAGAATGTCCAAACTGATGAGATGCACCCTGCGGGACAGAGGGCTGTACTTACCGTGTCGAGTACATGGAAAACAACGACGTGGGAAACAGCTTCAGATCAATCGGTTCACTGGAGGAAAATGAATGGTGTTCCTTTATGAGTGCAGGAACTCATTTCTATATGTATGAAATTGCATTGTGCATAAGTGAGCCGTAAAATCATTGTTTTTGGCCACGTCCGGTCCACATTGATGTATTACATTTTAAAAATTTGGAATTTCTATGTAAGGAAAAGTCACAAGTGGCTTGAAGCACCCTCTACAACTAGCAATAGCAAAGATTTGTACAATAGAAGAGCAGTTCTTACAACCTTTCGCTTATAGAGCTTATCAAATTTATGGCATTTACTCTCTATATCAATTTCAAATCAGCTCAACACATTGCATTTCCAGTCCAGAGACAGACCTGTCCCAGGGGTTTCACCAGAGTCCGGACAGCATGTGGATGAAGTGTTTGAGAGGAGCTTTAGTTACCACAACCGTCCGGATATCACAACTTAACGCCTCATCTTTATGAAAGACAATGCCATATCTCCCACGATCTTGATATGACTCTGTATTTCTACTTTAGTCATTTTAGATCGGGCAAATACTTGACACCACGGTTTCTTCGATAAATACCGTTCACCGTAACAGACCCCAGATTCAGTAAAGTTACAGAAAGTGAACTTATATCTTACTCGAGCGGTCATATATTCTTACCACTGCTTTTGTTGTTGCACCAAACCACTTCGACAAACGAAGAATAATCTGGCTTGTGCACCCAAAAGTAAAATATTGTTTGAGGTGCAAGTTGTGGCTCAAGCTGTGGTTTAATATTTCCTGTAGTTAGTGCGACGCTCGCTGTCTGTGGCAAACCTCATTCATCAAGCACACCAGAAACCCAAACATTGGAATGAACTCGTCATTAGCAAAGCCATCATTCTTTCATTTTTATATGTAGATAGCACTGATAATAGTATGTGACTATACGTACATGACCTCCTTTTGATGGTACCTTCTTGTGGTTGGTGTTGTGAGCCCCATACTTGCATTTCCTTACACAATAAGTAATAGACTGTTAGAATGGGATGTACATACGCTGTTAGACAACAATTAGTGTACGAGTTAATCCAAAATCCTAAAATTATCTTTTTTTTTGTTTAGCTTTAAACCATGTAATAACATTGCCTAAATACCTGGAGTTGCATGTCACTACATATAAGCAGGGCAAAGCTGTTGAATTTTGCTATTTCTTCTTCTTCTTCTTCGGTGTCAGCACTTTGTTCTGTACTTCCTGAATAAAATTGCATCACTGTTAAAACCTAAAAGTGTCCCTCACATTGTTAAAGCCCATAATCCAACATTATATTGGTTTTCGAGCCAGTTATATTCCTACATCTCCTGTAAAAATCTTCACCACTTCTGCCTGAATTTCAGTGTTACTGTTTAATTCTTTGAGGCATAATTTCAAATTTTAAAATGTAAAATATCAAGGCTGAGACACCATAATCATGTTTTTATGTCTATGTTTAAGCCCCCATGATATGTCCACTTTAAATTCCGAGTCATGATTAATTCAAATGTAGTCAAATAAATGTAAGACATATTTTATTTCATGTATCCGATCACTAATGGGAACTTAAATATTTTTTTCTTTGACTTGAAGTGAAAGAAAGAAAACCGTTCTGTTGCCAACAAAATTAGTCCATTTAAATGCCCTACTCCATCATCGTCCTGCATGTAAGCTACACTTCAATGTTTAACCAATTTATAATATGACTGGAGGAGGCTATTTTTCAGTGCCCAGACGGGAGTGACTGACACGCTGTGGTTTTATCTTGAAAAGTGATGAAACATGCGTACATAGTCTGAGCATGGCCAGAGCAAACAGATATAATGTCCCTCTTTACTGGCGGGTTGTAAAGATATCACTGAAATAGCAACGAGTGAGTGAGAGAGACACTCGAGGTGTTCAGCCGTGGGTTCGACATATAGAACATTAACCACTTGGGCATGAGATGCACATGACGGTCACCTTAATGCTAGGTCTATTCGGTTCCCATAGCATTTTGTGCTCCAATGTCCACAGCTAAAAAAAGAAACAAATGGGTCCCCTCTTGAGCCAGGTATATAGTGTTATGTGTTTGTGAGTATGGGATGGATGGTATTGTTGTGTAGAACTTAGAAGCCACTGAACCCTTTGCAACATATCAGATCTGCAATTTAATCTTTCCTTGAAACTGTTGCTGAAATTAATGGATTTAAATAGGATTGACTGAAAGAAAAGAATGAAAAGAGGCACATTGCCACATTTTGACTGTGTGTGAAAATGTACCGCCCCAAACCCAATTGAACATGTGGCTAACCATAGCCTTGGGGGAGCGCCTGATTCACTTTACATTGTGGCCGGGGGCAGTTGTCTTTCGGCTCAGGTGCGCTAGATCCCTTCTCACTGCGCAGCTGTTCAAGTTCTTTAATGCCACTCAACTCTTTTTTTTAAATAAACAATTAATTCGCTAAACGAGCACTTACGTTTTATGCAAACTCAGGAACCTTGCAAAACATCGCTTAATATTTCCCGGCCGTTCATAATTTGCTGCGTAAAAGTGGTGGTGGTGTTTGGTTAGGCTCGGGTGTCTGTGCAGAAGAGGTTTATGCTGAAGTGAAGTACGCCCACGCGATGCTGAAATTATAATGTTTTGAAGCTGGACACTGGTCTCTTTCTGGTCAGTGCGGCTTTCATGGAGTAATGAAATGCACCCATGGGGAATGGAGCGCTGAATAAGCTACCACCTACTGAGCTGCCATCTATGTCCACATTTCAGCTTACTTTGAATATGTCTGTGTTGATTTTGCGTTTTACTTTCCAATCCCGAGCGATTGTTTAAATGGATCCTCTCTTCCTTCCTAGAAGAAGGAAGCATTTGCAGCACTCGCCCTCTGTCCTCTCACTTCACATACCTGGCATTCTGGCATGGATGCGCAGTTAAACACCAGTCCGTCAATTACTCCATTAAATACTGAATCAAAACCTAACACAGAGCCCTTCCACCACTGCTCAAGCATGTCTGTGCCGCTGGTGCACTGGTTAATATCATCCTTTGGGCCCAGAATGCTCATGTGGGAGTTAGCGCTGCCTTTAGCATTAGACAAAACCGGTTACACACCTAAATGGACGAATGTAGCTTCTATCCAGTCGCCTGAAACACTTGGATTCAGTCGCTCACATGTGTTCACTTCAGGAGGAGCCACTGCGCGATTAAAAAAAAAACTATACGATGTTGCTAAGGTCAAGGTTAGGCTTTATTTGCCATTGTACAAAAACTGTACAACGAAATTTGGCCCATCCTTCGACAACATTGGATGGGCGGCAGTACCGTGCCCGGGACCCATCTCCAGATGTGGAGCCAGGCTGGTCAGAATCACCTGGCTGGAGTATTCGCCTATTGTACATGTTTTTTAGTGGTAGGGGAAACCAGAGTACCCAGAAGAAACCTACGTAGACATGAGGAGAACATGCAAACTCCACACAGAAAGGCCCTGTCCAGGTGGGAATCGAATCTGGACCTTCTAGCTGTGAAGCACAAGCGCTAACAACTGCTCTACCGCACTAATAAAGGAAAACTGTTTCCTTATTCTTTCTTTTACTCCATACTCTTGTCACAGCTGCCGCTACACTGCACAATGTCTGTCCCTGGTCATGTCAGTCAAAGGCCTGGTCTTAATTTGGTGAGCCGTTAACTTTATTCCTGTGCAACTGATAATTACCCCTCATTCAATTCAGTACCTAAAATATATTGTTTAGCAGCTGAAGTGATCCGAAAAGAAATTAGCAAAGAACAGATGCTTAGAGCTGGCGGGCGCATAGGTATAGTTGGCTATCATATTGAAAACATTTTTGTATGTTTTGATTAAGCAATGTAAGTCGACGTGCCCAAATTGTAGCGTTCTACCTTATTTACTCACGCGTTGTTACCATGTGAAGTCATGCCCTTGTCTAGATCAAACTCCCGCAGTAGCACGAGACTTTGTTTATTTAAGCCTTTCAAAGTGAGCCATCAGTTCTGTGGTAGCACTCTTCAATAATAAACCTGCTACCACACACACAGCCTTGCGCGTTTCCATCCATCTGCCAGGCTGTAAGTATGTTCCAGGGTCGAGGCCGTTCTCTCCCCAGTGAGCGCCGCGCGATCGGGGGACTCATCTGTCCAAACACGCTCCTGGCACAGCTCACAGAGGGGGAAAGCAAAGACAGCGTGGCCTTTGGGTAACGTAAAGGGAGAAGCTAACGCGGAGTTTTGTAGCCGGAGACGTGTGCTGACAGTTTGACCTCTGATTGTCCCCATATGTGCTCCTCTGCATCCTACACATTATGGAAAGTATTCAAACTGTTATTGCGCAATACATGTTTTGGTAATGGAGGAGGAAATTGTGGGCTTCCTGCTTACCTGTTGAACATGTGCTCACGCCAAGATGCTTTTCAGATTTAATTGTAAAGGAACACAGCATCTTTAACCGATAGTCGGCGCTCTTAATGGGTAATAAATGTTTAACCATTTACTTCCCGTACTAAAATGTAACTCTGCAAAATGTACTATCACCCAGGCGGCTCGTTTAAGGAGCGGCTGGTTGTGATTCACACACAAACCGCTCCAGATTTCCCTCCTGGAGTGCTCTGATGCTGAGCTACAGTCCCGTGTTTGTGCCACTTTTCTCTCATTAGTTAAAGCAGTACTAAGTAACTTGTTGTACTTTTATAAATCCCTTTTGTAGTCCCATTACAAGTGCTAATGGGATGATTCGGGGGTCTTTTATCTCCCCCTGGTGTCTCTGGCCGGAAAACCACAATTGCAACTTCGCTGCCTCCGGGTGGGAGGCCCCAATACACACTAATGGAATCACGAAGAAGAAGCTAACAGGCTAACGGGCAAATCAATGGCCGCTGGCTGCTCTGCTTTATGTCCACGACACTGGAGGCCGCCATTGCTGTAGTACCTCCATATCGCCACTAGGCCCCCATTGAAAAGCATTGGAATTTAAACACCTTAAAAACAACTTTAACGCCTGGTTTCAATTTTTTCAACACTAGACTAGGCTAGATATTCCTCCTGAAAAAACGCTGGGTTAGTCACAATTTAAGAAACCAGGCTGGTTTTCGTAAGAAGAAATTTAGAAATCTCGTACTTAACTGTTAGCATTGGAGCAGCGCGAGCTACATGTCACGCAAGGGCCGAGTCTACAGTGAAGATCCCGCCCATATGTCCTTTTTAGGAACATGCTTCGTCAGAGCTGGGGAGGGGGAGTCTGTAAATCCGCCATGAATTCCCCCACGACCGTAGTCATTATGGTAAACGGGGAGGAGTGAGCAGAAACTGTCCATTTTTATATACAGTCTATGGGGCAAAGCTAACTGCGGGCTAGCGCCACTTAAACAGTATTTACAGCCACGTTTGAGTGATTTTTTTTTTTTTTAAACATCTTCATTGTGTAATTGGATGTACAATATCCCTCTCTCGCTTTGTCTTTCCGTCAGTGTAGTATTTACTCTCACGGACAATTAATGAGTAAAAAAACATAACATGCTACGACGCCTGCAGTGGCGCTTATGGCCTCTAGGGGCATGAGGGACATTTTGCTTTATAAGTGATTTTATTTGCATAAAATGCAGAATAAAATACATTTCACTGAGACGCACTCTTATACTTTTCAAGTTAATTTGCACGGCAGTTTCATTTCATCGCAATAAGTTATCTCTCCTCCTATGTTAATTCCTAACATCCCCAGCGCTGCTCAGAGGGATAATTATCTCTCACTTGAGGAACCAGGCCTCTCTAATCAACTGTACGGCTCTTACCAAAGTGACTGAGGTGAAAAAATACTCCCTAAGCGTCCCTCGGAGACAGCTGGAAGCCATTGTACGCGCTCCAGAGGTCACAGTGTAACAGCGATGTGTGTGTGCTCGCCCCGTAATTGTTTTATACTGAAACAACCTTGGACTAAATGTGAGTTGCACTTTGACTACGGACAGGGGAGGGGGTCAGTTTGGGCAATTAGACGGCATTAGTTTTTCCGAGCTTGTTGGGAGACCTTGAGGGCAGCACATGTGACACCATTGTAATCCCGAGCTAAAGGGGAAAAACGTGGACTTCACTTCCATGACGGGGAAAAGACGAACGGAGTGACTTCAGAGGATGCCTGGTTTCTAGTTGAAACACCCCTTCAGTTTCATTTCACACTACATTAGTAATCTAATTATGTGGTGAAAGGTTACACCGGCCGGGCCTGGAGTGGAGACAGGGCTGAACTTTGAGGGGAGAGCCAGGGAAAGCACAGCACGAGGGCTGCACACCTCCGCTACTGTCCGCCCTCTGTGCCAGCTGCCACTGTCTGTAAGGCAAAACCTCCTGAAATTAATCACTTGGCTTTTCTGTCTAAACTAAGGCTTTGTAGTCTTTACCCTGCAAGTGTCTGGTAGATATACTACTTATGTGCCATTCTGCTTTCAAAATTGTGTATTATTTTAAGGTTTACAGGGAAACTTTAAAGGAATAGGCCACCGTTTTTACATACTAAGATATGTTCTTACCTAACCTTAGTCGAGTTAATATATACCCGTCTGGTCTTTGTCCGTGCGCTCTGTACACAGAAATATAACATGTCGATTTTACAAGCAGATAAAAAGGGGTACTATATTGTGAGCCGTAATGATACGAGGAGCACTGCGTCCGCGCAGTAACTCCTAAAGCAGGGGTGGCGCATGCGGCTCTGTTACTCCCTTTTTACTTGTTTTAACAAATCTGCTTTGAATCGTCTTCAAATGGTTCAAAATGCTCCATTTTATTCTCTCTGCACTGGCTCCCCATCAAATTTTGAATTGAATTAAAGATTTGAGTTTTCACTTTTAGAACCTTGCATGATCACTGTATATATGTATATATATATATATATGTATATATATATTTATATATATATATATATATATATCTGCGCAGTATATATATATACTGCGCAGAACCCTCAAGCTCCCAGGCCTCTGGTAGAGGACCCAAGCAGGAGGAGAAAGAGTCCGCCCGCGGAGGGTGAGGAAGAGTTTATATATATATATATATATATGTATATATATATATGTACTGTATATATACATACAGTGCCTCTCGTAAGTATTCATACTCCTTGAACTTTTGCACATTTTGTCATGTTTACTATCCTAAACATAAAGATTTTATTTTGATTTTTTTACTGAATGTTCACACACAAGTAACAGACAACTGTGAAGTGAAAGCTAAATGATACACGATTCTGTTATTTTTCAAAAAATAGAAAACCGAAAAGTGGGGCGTGCATAAGTATTCATACAGCATGAATGAATACTTGTGGAACCCCCTTTTACTGCAATAACAGCAGAAAGTCTTTTGGGGTTTGACTCTACAAGATTAGCACATGTAGAGACTGACAATTTAGCCCATTCCTCTTTACAAAACAACTCCAGCTCTGTCACATTAGAAGGAGAGCGTTTGTGAACAGCAGTTTTCAGATCTTTCCACAGATTTTCAATAGGATTTGGTCAGGACTTTGACTGGGCCATTCTAACACATTAATATGTTTTTTTTGAACCATTCCATTGAAGATTTAGCTTTGTGTTTTAGGTCATTGTCCTGCTGGAAGGTGAATCTCCGCCCCAGCCTCAGTTCTCTTGCTGACTCCAGCAGGTTTTCCTCCAAAATGTCTCTGTATTTGGCTCCATCCGTCTTCATAACTATTCTTACAATCTCCCCAGTCCCCGCTGAGGAAAAGCAGCCCCATAGTATGATGCTCCCCCCCGTATATTTGACACTGGGGATGGTGCACTCAGGACGATGAGCAGTGTCATATTTGCTCCATACATAACGTTTTGCATTTGGGCCAAAATGTTCAATTTTTGTCTCATCTGACCAAAGCTCCTTCTTCCACATGGAGCTGTGTCCTCCATATGACTTCTAGCAAACTTCAAACAGGATTTCTTGTGGCCTCCTTTAAATAATGGCTTTCTTCTTCCACTCGTCCATGAAGGCCAGATTTGTGTAGAGTACGACTTATAGTTGTCCCATGTACAGATTCCCCCAGCTCAGCGGCAGGACTTCACAGTTCCTCCAGAGTTATCTTGAGGCACTTGGTTATATTTCTTACCAGTGTCCTCCTTGTTCGGTCTTTTAGTTTAGGTGAACGACCATGCCTTGGTAAGTTGGCAGTGGTGCTATACTCTTTCCATTTCCAAATGATGGATTGAACAGTGCTCTGGGAGATGTTTAAATCTTGGTAAATCTTTGTATAACTTAACGCTGCTCTAAACTTCTCCACAGCTTTATCCCTGACCTCTCTGGTGCTCCTTGACCTTCATGATGTGTTTTAGTGACCAATACACTCCGATCATAGCTCTGAGGGCCTAAAAGAACAGCTGAAATTATTCTGAGAGTAGATTACACACAGGTGCCTCTATTTAACCGTTAGGGTGAGGTGTGAACATTCTGGAGTCATTAGGAATGTTATAAAGGCAATTTAATGCACTCAGAAAATGCTGTATGAATACTTATGCACGCCCCACTTTTCACTTTTCTATTTTTGGAAAAATAACAGAATAATGTATCATTTTGATTTCACTTCACAGTTGTCTGGTACTTGTGTGTGAACGTTCAGTAAAAAATCTAAATAAAATCTTTATGTTTAGGGTTGTAAACATGACAAAATGTGCAAAAGTTCAAGGTGTATGAATACTTTCGAGAGGCATTGTATATATGTATGTATGTATATGTATGTATATATATGTATGTGTCTGACCTGCTGCCCCTACTCCTCCGGTCGTACTCTTCGGTCCTCGGGCCAGAACCTCCTCACTGTCCCAGTGACCCGCTTTAAAACCAGAGACTTGTCCGGTGACATTTTTTTTCTTACATACAGCATATTATTTCTTCCACAAGTTTGATATTGATCCAAACTTGACCTCTGATTAGTGCTATTTAGCAGAGGTGGGAGTAAGTCACTAAATGCAAGTCTCGAGTCAAGTCCAAGTCGTGAAGGTCCAAGTCCCAAGTAAGTCCAAGTCAATCGGTCATGGGGTCAAGTCAAGTCAAATCAAGTCATAGCTTTTGTCAAGTCAAGTCAAGTCTTGCTTTAGCCGGCAAGTCACCTCAAGTCACAAACGCCAGTGTGTCTACTTTTCAAAATGTGTTTAATCTTCAAAATAACAAGTGCTTTCTCACGATAGCGATTTTGAAAATTTAGGTTAAAATCAAACTTTTTAAAATCTCATGGATTTGGATTTAAAGTTTAATTAATATTTAATCACCAAAAAATTCAAACTCTATATATTTTAAATGCTCCAGTCTATGTATATCAAACAATATTTTTATTTTTGTTAGTTTCTGGCAGTTTTTCTGTCAGTGGTTCCCCTGTAATGCCCCAGCCCATGTATAGTCGGATTCGCCCCTGCTCAAAATATATTCCGCGTAGTCTTCAGTCCCGCTGTCACTGGGCTCTGTGCGGATGTGTAAACGAGCCACTAAATGCGGTAAACTTTGTGTGAACAAATTAAAACATCGAAAAACCCCAAGATTCCTGTTGATTAATCAGCTCTTACATCGTGGTTCTGGAGGCTCCGTCTGCGCTGTAGGTACAGCCCATTGTTTCAAACGTTTTCCTGTCCGTAAATCTCCACCTCTTCACTGTCTTTAGAAAACTTTTAATGCATCCAAAGAAACACGTCGTATTTCCTCCTGCCTCTTCGCGCTGTATTGATTAGACAAGCTCCGTCGGGAAACCGAACACGCATGTGGCTAATTACCACATGTAAACAAAGATGCACTGCTTTTACGCAATGAATCCTGATCTTTCGACAGTTTCACTCAAATAAATAAAAACTATAAAGTCATAGCAAGTCATTGAGAGTCATTGGCCTCAAGTCCAAGTTAAGTCTCGAGTCACAAACCACAAGTCCCACGTCAAGTCAAGTCTTTTTGGAGCTTTGGTCAAGTAAGTCTCAAGTGCCGAAAATTGCGACTCAAGTCTGGCTCGAGTCAAGTCATGTGACTCGAGTCTCCCACCTCTGCTATTTAGTTTGCTTGTTGATTCATCTGTGAGATTTCTTCCGTTCCTTATTATTTCTTCATACTCAGGTACAGTCAGAGGTACAGTCTCTGATTGGATGGCCAAATAGTTAAAACACCAGGTCCCAAACTATACATCTTTGCAGAGAAGAGGAAAAGCGTGTCAATTTGGCTTTGCAGGATAATACTTGCTACGAACAGCTTCTTGACCATTGTTTTCTGAAATACGTGTTGACAAGAAGAAGCAAAGCCTATTTGAGCCTGCATGAAGCCTGCTGACACTTGTCATATAGCGTTATGAAAAGTTACACCAGTCACATCACAGCAGGCTGGCTCCTCACCTCTGCTACTGTCAGGAGTGCACTGTGGACCCCGGGGGCCCTCCCTCTCACAGCAGCTCTCTTGTAAGTCGACCTCCCTCTAAACATCAACAGAGCTGTGAGCTGTCAGGGAGAGTTAGAGTGAGTCTTCTACACAGGACTCTTCCATTGGTAGAATAACCTTCACTTCTGATATAAGTCAGGAGAAGGCTTTTTTCTTCACCCCGGCTGACCTCATTTGAAATAAGTGATAAAACCCATTAAGCTTATTTTTACAGAGCTTCATAAGGTTTTCGATATAAAGTCGTATGCCCATTTTGTTATTGTAACGTAAGAGTGTAGTTTGTCTTCACATGACAATGATCGTTTTAAATGTTTAACTTATGTCAGTAAGTTCAAAGGTGAAAAACTCTTTGAGGTGTGTTGGGGTAACATTTAAATACATGAACTTGACTTAGTTTGATAAGTTTTAGAAATAGACTGGATCTTGTAACCCCACAACCATATTACTGCGCCACACATATAGTGCTAGAAAATAATATAAAATAATATTTTTTGAGAGTGAATACTTATTTTTAATAATAACTCTTACTGTAACAGCTTAAGAAATGTTGTTGGTAAAAATCAATCTGGACAAAACTGGCGTACTGGCGTAAGAATGCGATCCACATCAGTCCGTCCTATGGTACATTTCAACAGTTTTGTTTTCAAATGAAGTGGACGTTTCTTCGGTGAGGATCGCGCTAAAGTAAGGAAACAATCTTTCACTTGTGTTGTAGCCAAATAAAATATATGTTCAATATCACCCTAAGCCATGTCCTGCACATATATAGATATATTGATATATTTTTTTGTAAAGTAAGCCATGCGGTCCTAAAGCTAGCTTCAAAAGGGGTGGGCTATTTGAAGAAAGTTGTCTTAGAGTGGGGTTTTTAATTTGCTCTAAAAGCAGTGTAAGCATGTAACACAGCAGGCGAAGTCCAGGCCAGTCTCCCAGAAAGGAGAGAGACAAGGAAGAGGGGAGCTACTGGGCTAGCCATGCCACAGGTTTCATCTGAGTTTGTGTCTGTGCAAAGTGCACAGACACTGTGCACATCCGCACAGTAAAGTGAAGATTACTGCGCAGTAAAGTGAAGATTACTGTGCGGATTTCGAACTACTCCTGGTATTATTACGCCTTACAATATAGTTCCCTCTTTTATCCGCTTAGAAAATCCACATTGTTTAATTTTGTGTAATTACGCTTTGTAGTGGAACACTTCACGTAACCATATTTAAATAGGGAAAACGTGGAAGAGCTTGGTGTTTACGTGATTGAAGGCACGGGGGAAGACCAGACAGGTCCTAAAGAACTCGTCAAAGCTCAGGTAAGAACATATCTCAGTATGTAAAAACGGTGGCCTATTCCTTTAACACATATCTGAAGGAATGAAATCTTGAATCTTTTAACTATACTGACGAAATCAAAGCACAATAACACGTAGAAATCCAAACTTTAAATGCAAATGTGAATATTTATTCAAAATTTTAGGTCACACACACACTTCAGCATCAACATTATTAAGGTTTAATGTATAACAGGTCTTAAATGGGGTGAATGACAATTACAGTAGTGGATGGAGTATCTTTGTTACATTGGTCTAATTATCTTTAATACGGCTTGGCCTGATCGATTTACAAAGGGTTTTTAAAAGTAATGTAATAAAAATTGTCAAAGGTAGCCTGGTCTTACCTCATACTCATTTCATACAGAGGGTCTGGATCTTCACAATTGAGCTCCATTTTCAGGTGGTAGGGGTGAACTCCTTTTATAGTTTGATCTGATTTCACGTAGGCGATGTAATGCGCCCGAGTGAGTGAAGAGAGCGATCAAATGCTACACCTACAAGCCCCGCCTCCCCTGCTCGCTGGTAGGTTGACAATCAACCGATGTAACGCGGCCACTGAGATCCGACCCACACGAAACATGTAGGGAGATAATCATTGGCCGGAGTTACGGATGGCGATGGCGAGGTCAAAGGGGACATTTTGGGCAGAGCTGGAGTAGCCTCCGCTCAACACCAAGCCGACAGACACCGCAGGATGGAGGCGATCTTTTACCTGGAGGCCATGGAGGTGGACAGCACTTGTTTTGGAGGACGGGTTTGGCACCGTGGTGGTCAGCCTGGTGGCGCCCGAGAGGAGCCAGGTGCGCCTGGTTTGACCACTTCTCTCCTTGTGTGGGTCCCCAGAGGCTCTCCAGTATACTCGCTCAGGCCCAGCGCGGGTACTCTCGTGGAGCCGCGCTGAGCTGCTCTTTAAAGCTACTGCGGCCGGCGCTTGGTCGAGCCCGTCCAGGGCTTCATTATGTTGCAAAAAGTGCTTTTAACAATTGTCCCCTACCACTAAAAACGGATGGAATTAGCCCAAGGCTGCAATCCAGTGTGGCATGTTTACATGCACGAGACCCATGTATGTTAATTAACACGCACTGTCCCGACCAAATAAACCAATAAATTTATCAATTACAAAATTAAAGACAAAATTAAATTTGTAAAGCTATTTTTTTTTACCAGGATTTGCTCCAAATGGTAAATTGTGGACTTAAAAGGAGCGTATACGATTATCCTGAGCTCAAAAATGTATATATTTTTAAAGAAAAATAAATGAGAAACACGAGGTTTGAAATGGAGGGTAGACGAGCGTGACCACGAGGATGGTCACCACAACAAAGAGAAGTTTTATAAGAGAGCGAGATCAGGCCGTACCTCTAATTTTGAAGGCAACATTAATACTCCATCAATTACTGATAAATATTCAACAAAGAGTAAAACATTTGTGTGACACACATAGTGAGGCAGTTAATATGTACATTAGTCACATTGTCAGTAAAGAGTCTTTGGTCTCGTTCAGAGGGTCCATGGCCAGCAGAAGCTTCAGACTTGTTTCATGAGTGTCATAAAAGAAACAAATAGTTGAAATCTGTTCTTTCTTTGTGATAGGACAGTCTTTGCATGGAAATCCACTGTCTGTGGGGGGGAACATTGGCTGACCTCAAACACAAGGCCAAGATGTTCGAGATTTAGCAGAGTCAGGGCTGGCCACCTTCCCCCCATTTCAATCCTGAATCCAGAGGAGTGTGGCTTTTCAGCAGATGTTAAAAGCTCAAGGAAGTTTCATCTTTGTGAATGAGTTTTAACATTAGTATCAGTTCCTGTTTTTACTTTTAGCGGGTTCCTTGCTATCCCAGTGGGGGTCTTGCTTCTGGCAAAAGGAGAAACAAAGGAGTGCCAGTCTGGAGAGGATGGAAGTCATCCATCTTGTTGATTAGATCCTAGGAGTTTAATTCTAAGTTCAGTCCCAAAGAATTCATTATGCTATGTCATTACTTGAGTAAAAGCATCTTTGTAACTTCAAAAATATGACGGTAAACTTATGAAGACGACTGATCACCTCTAAACATTTGTCATACGTTCTTAAACTCTGTACAGTTTGGGTAAGAGGGAAGGAGTGATTAAACTCACACCAGCTGTTCCCCTTATTTCCCTCTGCAGGCCTGAGCTCTGATGCAACACGTGGCCGTCCCAGGAGGAGAGTGTCCCAACACAGGAGACTTGAGCCGAGACCGTTGAGCTGAAGAAACGACCTAAATGCAGGTACAAAGCGATGCTGCCCGCGACAGCAGCCACAGAACGAGGTCCACTGCAGCTGCGTGGAGCCCTGCCCCGGGTCCTGCACATGGGGGGGTTTGGTGACTCATCTGTCCCAGAGCTGCCCAGTCCGGTTACACACAGTACCCTCACGCCCCATAATGTCACGCCCTATCCTCTCTCGAAATGTCCTAGCCCTCGTTAAAGGCCGCGCGATATCCTACCCCTCGGTAGTGCCCTGCGCGATGTCCTACCCCTCGCTAATGTCCCGCGCGATGTCCTACCCCTCGCTAATGTCCCGCGCGATGTCCTACCCCTCGGTAGTGCCCCGCGCGATGTCCTACCCCTCGCTAATGTCCCGCGCGATGTCCTACCCCTCGGTAGTGCCCCGCGCGATGTCCTACCCCTCGCTAATGTCCCGCGCGATGTCCTACCCCTCGGTAGTGCCCCGCGCAATGTCCTACCCCTCGCTAATCTACCCCATGCCGTCCCATCCTGGACTATCTAATCTCTACCAAACTGAGCTCAGTAAAAGCAAATTTTATGCCATTGATGTGAGAGAACCGCCCCCCCTACTCCTGTAACCACCATCCTGTCCTTAACCTCCCCCCCCTACTCCTGTAACCACCATCCTGTCCTAAACCTCCCCCCTCCCCCTACTCCTGTGACCACCATCCTGTCCTGATCCTCCCCCCACCCTCAAGTCCTACAACCACCGACCTGTCCAAACACCGGCCCACACCAATGGCAGCAAATTTACCTCCCTGACGACTAATCAGCTTTTCGTAGGGTCCGCTCGCCGCAGAGGCCCCTCCCACCCCACCGTGCGGGACCCCGGGGTCAGAGGCTTCCAGACGCAGCTGCAGGTCCTCGCTCTGTGGCCCGCTGTCGTTCGAGCAGCATCGTCCTTGCACCTGCATTAAGCTGTTTCCTCAGCTCAACGTTGTCTGGGCCCTGGTCTCCTGTAGGGGGCGCTCTCCTCCTGGGACGGCCGCCTGGTGCCTCAGTGCTCCGGCCTGCGGAGGAAACCAACGGGAGCTGAGATGTGTGTTTATCCCTGAGAAGAATATCTTCATATTTTAGAAGACACAGTTTTCATTTGAGCGAACAACTTTTACTATTAAAATAAGTTCAAGCACTTTACTGGAGTAAAAGCATCTTTGTAACTTCAAAAACAGACAGTTCCTGATCACCTCTAAACATTTGTCATACATTCTTACTCTCTTACCCAAACTGTACAGAGTTTAAGAGGGAAGGAGTGATTAAACTCACACCAGCTGTTCCCCTTACTTTGCTCTGCAGGCCTGAGCTCTGAGGCAACAAGTGGCCGTCTCAGGAGGAGAGCGCCCCCTACAGGAGACCAGGGCCCAGACAACGTTGAGCTGAAGAAACAACCTAAATGCAGGTACAAAGCGATGCTGCCCGCGACAGCAGCCACAGAAAGAGGTCCACTGCAGCTGCGTGGAGCCCTGCCCCGGGTCCTGCACATGGGGGGGTTTGGTGACTCATCTGTCCCAGAGCTGAACTCAGAAAAGCTATCTTGTCGCTGCCCAGTCACAGTTACACACAGTACCTTCACGCCCCATAATGTCACGCCGTATCCTCTCTCGCAATGTCCTAACCCTCGCTAAAGGCCGTGCGATGTCCTAGCCCTCGCTAAAGGCCGCGCGATGTCCTAGCCCTCGCTAAAGGCCGCGCGATGTCCTAACCCTCGCTAAAGGCCGCGCGATGTCCTAGCCCTCGCTAAAGGCCGCGCGATGTCCTAGCCCTCGCTAAAGGCCGCGCGATGTCCTACCCCTCGGTAGTGCCCCGCGCAATGTCCTAGCCCTCGCTAAAGGCCGTGCGATGTCCTAGCCCTCGCTAAAGGCCGCGCGATGTCCTAGCCCTCGCTAAAGGCCGTGCGATGTCCTAGCCCTCGCTAAAGGCCGTGCGATGTCCTAGCCCTCGCCAAAGGCCGCGCGATGTCCTACCCCTCGGTAGTGCCCCGCGCGATGTCCTAGCCCTCGCTAAAGGCCGTGCGATGTCCTAGCCCTCGCTAAAGGCCGTGCGATGTCCTAGCCCTCGCTAAAGGCCGTGCGATGTCCTAGCCCTCGCTAAAGGCCGCGCGATGTCCTACCCCTCGGTAGTGCCCCGCGCGATGTCCTAGCCCTCGCTAAAGGCCGTGCGATGTCCTAGCCCTCGCTAAAGGCCGTGCGATGTCCTAGCCCTCGCTAAAGGCCGTGCGATGTCCTAGCCCTCGCTAAAGGCCGCGCGATGTCCTAGCCCTCGCTAAAGGCCGCGCGATGTCCTAGCCCTCGCTAAAGGCCGTGCGATGTCCTAGCCCTCGCTAAAGGCCGCGCGATGTCCTAGCCCTCGCTAAAGGCCGCGCAATGTCCTAGCCCTCGCTAAAGGCCGTGCGATGTCCTAGCCCTCGCTAAAGGCCGTGCGATGTCCTAGCCCTCACTAAAGGCCACGCGATGTCCTAGCCCTCGCTAAAGGCCGCGCGATGTCCTAGCCCTCGCTAAAGGCCGTGCGATGTCCTAGCCCTCGCGATGTCCTAGCCCTCTCTAAAGGCCGCGCGATGTCCTAGCCCTCACTAAAGGCCGCGCAATGTCCTAGCCCTCGCTAAAGGCTGCGCGATGTCCTACCCCTCGGTAGTGCCCCGCGCAATTCCTACCCCTCACTAATGCCCCGCGCGATGTCCTACCCCTCGCGCAATGTCCTACCCCTCGCTAATCTACACCATGCCGTCCCATCCTGGACTATCAAATCTCTACCAAACTGAGCTCAGTAAAAGCAAATTTTATGCCATTGATGTGAGAGAAACGCCCCCCCTACTCCTGTAACCACCGTCCTGTCCTAAACCTCCCCCCCCCCACTCCTGTAACTACCGTACTGTCCTAATCCCCCCCCCCCCCCCATCCTGTAACCACCGTCCTGTCCTAAACCTCCCCCCTCCCCCTACTCCTGTGACCACCATCCTGTCCTGATCCTCCCCCCACCCTC
Source organism: Gobius niger (assembly GCF_951799975.1). Taxonomy (NCBI): domain Eukaryota; kingdom Metazoa; phylum Chordata; class Actinopteri; order Gobiiformes; family Gobiidae; genus Gobius; species Gobius niger. The sequence goes on along the minus strand of NC_136856.1, from coordinate 24,749,043 downwards.
AAGTCCTACAACCACCAACCTGTCCTAACACCGGCCCTGTCACACCAATGGCAGCAAATTTACCTAACTGACGACTAATCAGCTTTTCGTAGGGTCCACTCGCCGCAGAGGCCCCTCCCACCCCACCGTGCGGGACCCCGGGGTCAGAGGCTTCCAGACGCAGCTGCAGGTCCTCCCTCTGTGGCCCGCTGTCGTTCGAGCAGCATCGTCCTTGCACCTGCATTAAGCTGTTTCCTCAGCTCAACGTTGTCTGGGCCCTGGTCTCCTGTAGGGGGCGCTCTCCTCCTGGGACGGCCACCTGGTGCCTCAGTGCTCCGGCCTGCAGAAGAAACCAACGGGAGCTGAGATGTGTGTTTATCCCTGAGAAGAATATCTTCATATTTTAGAAGACACAGTTTTCATTTGACTTAATAGTAAAGGTTATAGTAAAGTTTTGAGTTTAAGTAATTTTGACCTATTTACATATTAATTTGTTGATGCTTTGGTCTTAGTGGCACCATTTCTACAACTGTCACTGAAGGATCGTTCAGAAATTGTTATTGTTCTGGGGGGAAATCCCCAAATGTGAGCAAAGCGTGGTTATTGTGGCCTTCGCTCATGTTGCCGCTGTTCGCTGGCTCAAATGTTTGCTGGACGTTTTCTGCTCCTGATCCCTGTGTGTTCGTCGTCTGAGGGATTAAGATTTCTGATGTTCTTTCAATTTCGATGATGAGATGCCTTTCATCCTCTTTTAACACGTTTAAGAGAAGCTCCTCACGTACTGCAGACTCTCGTGCGGCGCTTTCAAAGTCTTGTAACTGTGACTTTCACACCAACGTCTTTCATTCTCAAATTGCGTCTCTGACCACTGTCGTTCTCTGGCATGAAAGAACGACAGCCAGAGCCTTTCACGCTCCTGTCTCCATCTTCTCTCTGAAGGAGACCTGATCTCTCCTCTCTCCACTGACGCTCTCTGTCATGGAGCTCCTGGATCTTTTGTTTGAGTTTGTCTTTTTCAGAAAATGCTTCAGCTCCTTCTGTAACACTGTCAGAAGTGTCTTGGGCGTTTTCCATTTTGCTAATGTCACAAATGTTTGTAAAAGTCGATCAAAACTGTGAGAAAGTGCTGAGCGTTTGCTAAGACGGCGTCGCAATGTGAACTAAACCAACAGTTGGGCAGAAATGACCTGGACTCACCATAGCAACAGACACAGCATTCCATATGGAGCAGGAAGGAATGTGTCATGACACATTTTGGAATATGACCTGTTGCTAGGTTACAAGGTAGATTCCACTTTCCCAGGTCAAAGGTCATGGTACATTACACCAACGTGGCTAAAACTGAAAATTGCAAATGGTCTCAACTTATAAAGTGCTTTTCCACCTACATTAGGCACTCAAAGCGCTTTACAGCAAGGATCATACTCTCATTCACACACCGATGTACGCAGACACTGGGGGCAATGTGTCTTGCCCAAGGACACAATGACAGTGTGCACTTTCAGGAGGTGGGATTCGAACCCCCGACCTTCCAATCATGAGACGACCCGCTCTACCAGCTGCACCTCTGTCGCCCCTATAATAATGATTTCTCTCAAAAGGTGCTCCATCTCAAAGCGCTAAAACTATATTAAAATGAACACTGCATGAGTGCATCTAGTAGTTGTGGTAGGCCGGGCTATAAATAACACATTTCTTGGGGGAGGACCCCCAAACCCCCCTTCAGAGTATACCCTCCCACACTTTCAATAGGTTCTGATGGCCATGTGGGGTGGTGCCAAACCCCCTCTGATCCATATGCAGCTCCTGATGTGCTCAGTCATGTAGATCGTAGACTTGCTTTTGGCTTAGAATTTAGTACGATTACGAGACACTATCGCCATGAAAAAGCCCCCAAGCTCAGGACCGACCAATGTCTCACTCCAAAGTTTGGTGAAAAGTTGGCAGCCCTGCTAGTGATTCTTTCACTGTCAGTATGGTCTGCGTTTTGGCCCAGTTTTACATTAAATGCTCGTCAAACGTCTGTGCGTCACTGTTAAAATGAAATTATTATTCTGTTGTCATTCTCCGTGAACATAACGTGGAGACAACACACGTTCACTTGCATTGTCTGGGGAGGATGAGAGAGGGGGCACTAGTGCAGTAAAGGCAGAAAGATGAAATGTGTTTTAATATGTATTTTTATACTAATACATTGCATACATTCTTACTTCTTTTAAATACATCTGGTGTGCTTCAAAATGCCTAATAAAGTATGGGAATTAAATTGAGGGAGTAACCCTTGGTTTTATTTATTGGCACATGACAAAAAGTAATTGCTTTAAATGTGTTAGCATATAAACTTGGATTATAAAATTCCACTACTTGGGTCAACCTGGACATGTAGCAAACGTGTTTCGATTGTGTGCTTATTTATGCAGTATGTTTGAGATTAAGTTGGTCTAATCTTAACATATTTCAAAAGGAGCCTCAAGAAGGTGACTGTGAAGAAGAAATGGAGGAAAACTGGAAGAATATGGAGAGAAATTCGTAAAAACAGCCCCATTCATGACAAAACCGATGGTGGGCCCAGTGGAAGAGAGAGCTCGTCGGTGATGAGGTGGTCTAACGGTTTACTGTTTTTTGTTTTGTTTTTTGCGCGCTTGCTAATATACATTATTTGTATTTTGTTCTCTGATAAAAGCTGAATTTCAATAAGTGGCTGTAACTGAACTGCTGGCTTCATTTCTGGATGGCTTTGAGGAAGTTTTACCCCGACTGCTAGAGCTTCACTAATGTTCTAGCAATTCCTGGAAGGTGTTTTCTCCTTGTGCCATGTAAAAATGTAAGTATAGTGGGAAGTTAAGTTATCCTTTATTAATCTCTGAAGAGCAATTTGTTCTCTCTCTCTTTGAGGGAGGAGGGGGGGGGAGCAGGGATTCAAACCTCCAACCTTCCGATCACAAGACGACCCGCTCTACCAACTGCATAATAAATGACTCATCAGTTATACATTTTAAAATAAAATAAAAATAATCTTATCAATCCTGAAGACTCTGGAACTTCTAAATGCAGTAGATGCCATTTTATTCCTCAGTGTCTCGTCTCTTCTCCACATAATGAAGGAAAGTTGCTAATAAACAACATTTGTCACTTTTTGCAGAACACAAGAGGAACAGGACTGCTGCTCTGGTGGTGGCATCACCACTGCCTCCGAGAAGAGCTATCCAGTGTTTTTTGAATGTGTGCGGTGAGTACAATAAATTTGATCTAAAATTAAAATATCAACAACAAAAATAATTACATGCATATTTGTTCGTTCCTGGCTTTCATCATGAAACATGTTCGTTAAGAGTACGCTCTAACAATTTCATGGACACATTTCCCCCCAATTACATTCTGCTGCGGTGTTATCAAATGTGTGGTATCGTACAGTATTGTGCTGTCATTCATGTGTCCATGCGTTTGTCCCAACACACACTATATCGTTCTGTTTTTCCAGTCGCTATTTTTATTTTCACACGTATCCTTCTGGTTATTGCTTTATTGTCTATAGGTAGGACTTACAGGGTGTTTCTTCTAGTTTTGGAGCGTATTTAAATACTGAGTAAGTCAACCCTACTGGCTCTGAAAGATGTTGAATGGTCAAGTAAAAAAGTAATGTAGAATAATGTATTGCAAAGGTTAATGGCAAACACTTTAAATTACACTATATTAATCCCAGACATAAATAATTCACATCATTATGAAAGGTAAAGACGCTTTGATGTTTTGACACTTACAGGAAGAGATTTCTTTCTTAAGGACCATTCAAAACATCTGGATGAAGCGAATGGACCTTGGACTGCTTAATATCTATGAAGAGGAGCAGGATGCTGTTGCACATCAGGACTTTGTAGCACTTGTGGTCACAGAAAGCCTCGTGCTTCACCGTGAGAAAATCAACGTCACGTTTCTGCTAAAGGTCATCATGAAAATCAAACTAGAACAGGCCTCCGCTGGAGTACATGGACTGCGCAGGTACAAGATACAAACCATTATTATAGGCAAATGCTGTTGTATTTTTTTTTCATCCTCGCTTACTGTTCTGAGACATTTTTTATATGTAACAGGCCTGTTTAATTGTCCCCTTTTAGAAGTAATTTTAAAATGAGGTATTTTTGTTAACACCAACATTACAGTTTTTGTCAGAGCGGCAAGTGTGTCTACAACACAAGTGTAGGCCTGTCACAATCACACAATTAAATTCATTATATTGAAAAAAAATATTGCCATGAATGATATTGTGGACCACTTGATGCGACTAAAACAAAATCTCTGAAAGCAGTTGTTCTAAAAGTATGTGTTAAGAGATCTTCAACAACACGAGTTGCAATTAACATTTATTTAGGTAAAATGCAAAATTATTCTAAACAATAAGTTGATATATATATGAACTTTTGTGACAGGCCTACACAAGAGCATACAAAAAATATACATGTGTTTGCTTAAATGTGTAAACAAAATTTGTAAGTTTCATCAGATTTTAACATTTGTAACTTTATAAGCACTTATATATATTATTTATATTTTTTACTGGAAAATTAAAATGCCTTGACTATAATTGTCTCTTGTCACTTGTATCTGTGTTAACAGGAATTACAAGTAGATGTTCTGTTAACTTACTCGTGTTTGTGCAGTTTCTGCCATAAACATCTGAGTTCTTTTAACATTAGACTGTAAGTGGTACCATTATTTAAAAAAGTAGCATTTTGTGTTATAGTAGCAAATATATTTGGTTTCATTCAACTGCAGTGAATGAGTTGAAATCTGTTCATAACTTAACCTGATATGTTCATAGAGCTCAAAACATTGTTTTCTTTTGACATTCAATTATAAGTCAAAGATGTTTTTAACTTAGCCTCGTGAGTTTAAAAAACACACACACTTGCGTTAATATGAAGAAGCAATACAAGTTTATGGTTGGCACAACAAAACATGTTGGTTAGTTAAAACTGAAACTGTTAAGTTGAAACAATTCATAGCAATGCTTTATGGACCATTTATAACTTACTGGTTTTACTTGATTGAAACAATATTGGTACCTTCAATGAGCTCAAATCTTTATGGCAGAAATTTAACATAGAATTTTAAGTTGAACTGCTATATTATTTATTACAGTGTAGAGAAAAACAAACCTCTTGTGCTTGTTGTAACCTCTTTCTGTATAAACAGGCAATTAAGATTCTGGACAAGAAACCTATGAGATGGCATCATGTGATATCTTACAAAAGAACAATTTTAGTGTTAAAATTCACTTTTAAATGTTTGAACTGGATTCTCTTAGACTTAGTCCATCCACCAGAGCCTCTCAGTGGGGACTATGTGCTCCCAAAAAATATTGTGGACAGACCAGCTTCTCCTTCAAGGGGTCTAGATTGTGGCACTCTCTCCCTGCTGGACTAAAACTGCAGACTAATGTCAGCATCTTTAACAGAGAGCTCAAACAGTGGCTAAAATCGGGCCTTAATTGTTCCTATGTTTAAAATGTGCCTTGTCTTGTTCTGGTTAAGATATGTTTTATCTACTGAACCTAAACGCCCCCTATGGACAGGTGTTGAGCATTAGCACATGTGCTAAAACACTTTAAAACAATATACCTGATCTCCATGTACATATCACGGAAAAAAAAGAAAGAGAGAAATAAATGCCCATGAGGTGGTTCTCCTCAGCTTTCTTTTTTATTTATTTTCTTTCTTTCTTTTTTTTTCTTTTTTTTTTTACAGGACCTCACTGTTCTTTTCTTATCATTGCAGTTTTCAATTTTCTCTGACCAGCTATTGTTTTTTGTATTTATATGCAGATTGTATTTTTCCTCCAGTTGATAAGACGCTAAATTCCTCCAACAATGAGTCTACCAATTGGCAAACCAAACTAATTTCTCAAAAACCTGATCTTTGGTCTAAAGCTCGAACACCATTCGTGGTTGCCACAGAGCGCACATAGTTTCCCAAAACCATGCTTGTTATTTTCACTCTTTTCAATACATTTTGTCACAGAAAGCACATTGATTGAAGAGTATTAAGTGTGCAACTGAGTGCTATTGACAACAAAGAGTGAACTGGATTTTTTTTTTAAGAAACAATAAGGTCCTAATTGGGTCCAAATGAAGAGTGTTGTCGTTTAGATAAAGTGTGCTATGCGTCAGGACCAGTCTCCATTTTTTGAAGAATAGCTGTAAAGTACTGTAGAGGAGAAAAGCTGTATTTGAATGCAGGAACATTACCTACCAAGGCGCTGCATTGTCTGAGAGTGTAACGTTTGTCTTGGACCTGCTCCACATCACCTCATGGTGGAGATTACACACAAGCCACCCACACAGAGCGATCCACAAGGAATTTTTTAATAAATTTGTTCAGCCCTGTACGGTTGAGTTTTGATCTTGCTTGCATGTTTGCGTGCCACTCATGAGACTTCAGCCAAAGTCAGAGCAGTCACTTGCAATTTTTCTCACTCTAACATTTAAAAGATCTTTGTTTTTTATTGCATAAAAAATAGCTCTCAGATGGTAAATTGTGGACTAGCAGATGGATAGACTGCTTTATTTGAAGGATTCAATTGAAATATATTTTAAGATCTTTCGAAAGGAACAGTGATTGAAGTTGATAAGTGCAGGAGAAAGTGGGATCTGTCTCCCAGAAAATGGATGTGTTAGTGGAACTTATCAGTATCAAGCGTCAGTACTATCAAGGCAGGGGTCTTACTGTCGAAAGATACATGGTTACTGAGAATGTACACATTTAAGGTTAAGGACCAAAAAAAAGGTAAAAAAAAGATCTCTGGAGCAGTCCAGGGAGCCCTATAAATATTGCCCCACGTTCACGGTCAAGAGTACAGAGGATAATCCTGGTAACTTGGCAAACAAATAATACATTTTAGTCATCACTGCTCTGATTTGATGGGCATGTGCGAAAGCCTTGTTTAAGACAAAACTCACCAAACGACACTGAGACAAATCTTTACAACTACCTTCATGTCCTTGTTCGCAACATCCAAAAATGGTTCACACAAATACAGAATGTTGACAGACCTACAAACGAACACTATGCATTCCCTGACTCTCTTGGTGCTGGCCTTCCGGTCTGAGTTAAACAGTTGAGGTTGTCATTGCCTTAAAATACAGTGTTCTTTTCATTTTACCTCTGCTCTCTCTCTCTTCACTGTCTGCGCACAATCGGAGTGGATCAAAAAATGATTATGCCGTCCGTTAGATGTGTGTGGCCCGCTCAGAGCTCAAGGGTGCATACCTACCGGCTGCACACGGGTACCTTTAAACCCTCACGCTAACATCTACCTTCTGTCAAAACAAGTTAGTCAGAGTGTCACGTTCTCTGGAGAGGATGTGTGTACGTGTGTTTGGAAAACCCAGATGGTGCTACAAGTCATCAAAAAGCACATCCACAGAGTTTGAATTCTTATCTATATTGCTACGCTGTTATTCAGAACAGATATTATTTTGGATGGAAGCAAAAGGGAAAAGAAAGGGAATGGATATCTGCTCGATCTGGCTTGGAAATGTCACCTCACGTGGCCAGGGATGACCTACATGCTCGCTAAAGGCTATAGTTTTTTCTAGACATTTTATAAGAGAACTAAATTGAATGTGTACAACATATGATGTCTAGCTTAGGGGCAATAAATGTTCAAATGTATTTCGGGCAGCATGCGGTGTGCAGTTATTCTAGACAATTACAGTATGGGCTACCTTCAAATACACAGGAGGTCCATCCAAAACAAACAGCGCACGCAGGGCAACCATTACTCCAACCACAGGCCAAGGAAATGGTCTTCTGTTTATGCAGCACAGTCTTAGTGTTTGTATGAAGAACTCCGTCTTTCCCCATCGAGAATCGTTTTTTCTCTTGTAACATCTACTGATCTTATTCTATTCGATGTTTTGAAGCAGGTTTTTATGGTCTGGTTATGGGAAAGACCTGCCCCGGGCTGCTGCAGTGGCACAGGTAGAGAGGGATATGAGAGCACAGACAAGCCGCTGACAACTGCACTTTCACACATTAACGCCGCTACAACTTTTTCCATGTGTCTGGCTCTTTAATGCAACTAATTATACAAATAGGCTGAGGCTGCAGAGTGAACCACGTCTCCCAAAGATTGTCTCTGCACGTACCTGGATGATGTATCACTCTGGCGTCAAGTCCAGGGAGTTGTGTTTCATAAGGATTAATTGTAATGCCGCGTTTGAACACCTTTCTGTCTGCTCACTTGTGAAATTGAACTATTCTGACGGCAAAACAACGAGAACACTTTGCTCTAATTTTGCGTCTGTCTGCATGGATCATTTCTGTCTCCAATTTTAGCCTTGTCGGCAAAGCGAAAATGCTGATTTACAGAACGCCTTTTCAAAGTCCTCATTGTACAAACAGGACTCGATTTTCCAAGTGCTGTGGCTTTTGCAAAAATGTCTGTTTGATCGGGCAAACACTGGGTCCTTTCAAAGTGACTTTCCCACAACGGCAAATGCAAATTTCTCAGAGACAGATTTTGTTGACAAACTAGCAGTTATCAAGAATGGTTAGCTTCACTTCATAAAATTACACAGCCGTTTGGCACTGGCTTTGTTGCTCCATTTGATGACCTTCTAAAAGTCCGCCACGAAATGGATATATAATTGTCGATGTGTCAAAACAAGGATTCCAATTGACCCAATCAATGACGTCAACTGTCGACCCAAGTCGAGACTTAATTTGCACCCATGCAGTGACACAATAATTGCCAAACAAACTGCTTAAGGACACAACCTTGATACATCAGTTTATTATTCAAACTTCAAGACATCAAGACAAACACAACATTAGCGTTGAAAACGTGCATTGAAAATATCAAAAGCCACAAAACCACAGTGTTTAGAATGTCAGACTAGGACGAACTATTGTGTCGCAGATGCTGAAATGCTTCGATGGATAGATGGGAATTCAGGCAGTGTCAGCAAGTCATGATGCAAAAATCTCTTGAGCCAGGATCTTGTTCAGGATTACTTCGCTGCAGGCAAGGCGAGTTTATTAGAGCATGAGGCCTTGTGGTTCGGGAGAAGGCCATCATCCTACCACAGATAATATATAAACTAAATATTAATAGATACATGGGAAATTTTGCAAACTCCTTAAACGTCTTTGGGCAAACGGGGCTTCTTTCATTTTTTTGGCAGCATTTCACGCCGTGGGACAAAGGGAGGAAACAGTCTTCCAAGTTTCAGGCTTTAATGCAACACTTTCAAAAGGAAATTTTTTTGCAATTTTAAAGAAACTCATTTCAGTTTCATTCAAATTTGACACTTCTTATAATGTAATAAACAAATAAAGAGATGCAGCATGGAAAGTTAAAAGAGGCATCATTGCGATTCATGCCGTTACTGAACTTTTGAACTCTGTTATACAGTAATTTTCTCAATCATAGTACTTCCATGAGGAGGCCAGCACAGCCTATGAGTAAGAACAGCACATGCACAGCTCTAGAATCATAAACACTTGTGTGGAGGGCGAGGAAATGAACTGTGCAGTCAATCAGTCTCCTGCTGCAGAGTAGACTCAGGACTTTGAGGGCCGTTGACTTCCTCTGCAGAATGACAGCTGCTCTGCTCAAGCTTATTTTGCAATATTGGAAAACGCAAGCTTGGTATCTGAAGTGTGCAATCAGTGTTACTCCCTGGCAAAAGTAGGTTCTGCTGACACTGAGCCTTAAACTGACAATTTAAGATCCCCAAAAGCCAAATGTCCATGACTGGTTTAGAAATGCAAGTATTAATATGACTTGTGTGAGGATATGAGCAGGTAAGGGAGTTCGGTGAAAAATAAATAATGATCTTAACAATCTACCACAGTAATCTGGAAGAATAAAAAGACAGTGAATACTGTCATAAACTTAAATTGAGAATTGAACCCAAACTTTAGAGTCATGCTGTGAGGACTTTTTGTTTTGTTAAAGCCAATCCGACCATCCCAACCCTCCACTCACGCACCAAATTCATAAAGTGGCAAGGGAGCTCCATTCTAACTGCTGACCCTTTGGATTTATGGACAAATTCTGTAAAATCATTGAGCAACTATGGCCCCAAATATACAACTTCTAGTCATACACGGTTTCCCATTCTCGTAAAATACCTATTCCTGACCTTGCTTAGCCTCCAAAACTAAGCAAGTTTTGCTTAGTACGATCTGACCATTACTTAAACTGCGCTTACTTAAAAAACTGATTAAGTTCTAAAACAAATTGAGCATGTGCGTGGCCTGTTTATTAAAATCACTCATCTTTATGCTCGCAGAAAGAGTTCCAATCCATGCACCTGCTCCAGTGTTAGGCATCTATAAGTCCTATCCGAAGCTATATCGTAAACACAAGTGGATTATTTAGGGAAATGTTTTCAAACATTGTAGCGGTGCGCTGCCTGTTCCGTTTCAGCCTGTGTCATTTCTCTCTGCGCTGGCACAGGATCAGCATCTTTTCTTCCCGCTGCAGATCTTGTGGAGAGGTTGTGGCCTTTTTGGAATGTGTCCACAAACACTGCCTCCCCCCCTTGCGCTTACTCGCACTGCTGTACCCATTCATCTTCAGGGAGCTTGTCCTCACTTTCCCCAGTACACGATGAGTCTGTAAACATCAAAGAACGGAAATAAACGTACAAAAAGACGAGACGACAGGACAAGTGTCACGGCAACGGTCACGTGACCTCACTCTGCCTTGTCTGCGTGCGCGCCGCAGCAGGTGCGGTGAATGAAATGACAATCAGCTGTGCGCCCCGAGAATACACAAAAAGCTATGGTCTCTGGAGTACAGATCAATCTGAACTGTGTGCTACCACTACGCAGTGTTGTTACGTGTAAAGACCTCCGAAGAAACTGCCGGTAAGAGAAACCCCTCCTTCACTGAACTGTTGAATGAACTGGAGTATCGCTCACACGTAGCGCATGTGTTTGTGTTTACGTTTGTGAGCGTCATGGTTGCATTACGCACACCAATCTATGTTTATGGTTTCGTTAGGACGTATTCTCCGGTGGAGATGTGTTTGGTTGAGATGTGTTTGGTTGTGTTTATTGTGAAAGAACGAAAGAAAGAAGGAACTTATTCAATTACTTTAAACACTTTGGTTTAAAGGAAACTTATACAAAAGAAAAGTAAACGTTAAACAATTTGGTTTAAAGGAACGTAAACAATTTATGCAAATGAATATGTCAATTTATGCAAATGAATATGTCAGATAATATGCCTGTGATGGATTTAAGTTAAGAGAAAATAAAGTAAATTGCAGAAGCAAATACTGATGATTTTGTGATTTCCACTTTGCCAATCTGAGTTTAGAAGTTTGATCTAAGTTGTGAATTTTGTGTGTCCATTTGTTAAAGGTTTTTTACCTGCTGGGAACTACCCAAATAAAAGAAACAAAAGAAACAAAAAGTTGGAGTGGTTTCTGTGCTTGAGTAAAGTCCTGCTGGGAGGCCTTGAACATCACCAACCCAATTAAGTGCGGGGTTTGGCGTAGTGACTAAGAAAGGCACTTAACAGTAAAAAACCGCTACAGGCCCAGCTCAAGCCCGACTCCAGACCCAGTCAGGCTCCAGGCCCAGCTAACGCCCGACTCCAGACCCAGTCAGGCTCCAGGCCCAGCTAAAGCCCGACTCCAGATCCAGTTAGGCTCCAGGCTCAGCCCCGACTCTGCCCACAGTCAAGATGGCGGACGCAAGAATCCTAGAGCAGCTCAGGACTGCTAGGACAACAGCAAAAAGACAGTTCACGAAAATCCTGAACACTCTGGCGAGAAATTACGCAGAAATGACAGCAGTTGAGCTCCAAGAAAGCTACTTTAAGCTCGCGACAGGAGCAACAGCACTGTTGGACATAAACGATGACATAGAGGCGGAATTACTGTCGGCAAAGGATGGCGAAGATGAGCCAAGACTAAGTCCTGACCAGAAGGCCGATCTGGTGAAAGTAGCGAAGGAATGTGAGAGCAGGTTGAAGGAAGCGAAAGGCGTACTGCAGGGGAGACTATGGGGTGACTTTGGGGTGAAAAACGTATCTATGGCCGTGAAGAATGCTGAAAAGGAGGCGGAAAGAATAGCTGCGGTCCAACCCAGCTCCTACAAAGAGGCCTATGATTTCAGACTAAGTCATTTGACAAATCTCATAGAGACCGCAACGGCCACTTTCGAAAAATGGCAACGCTGGGCACCCAGAGCTGAAGCTGGAGATTTCATAGAACGTCTCAGACGGCTGGAACACAACTTGCCCGAACTGGTCTCTAGGACGGCTGACTTTATCCAGGCGAAAAGGGAAGAACGAACCCCTGTCGCTGCTGTCTCGACCCAAGCTGTACCTTATGCAGTACCGGCTATCAAACTAATGCCAACAACCTTGCCCAAGTTCACAGGCGACAAGCGCACATTCTACCGCTGGTGGAAAGAGTGGGAGGCTCTGCAGGCACAAGGTGAGCCATCAGGGTCTAGAGAGGTCCGGAAGCTACAGCTACTCCAAAGCCTCGATGATAAGATCGTAAAGGACCACCGGTTGTCGTCATACAACACAGCAGACGACATTTTCCGAGTCCTGAAGAATCGTTATGGGAATAACACCAGCATTGCCATCGACATAGTTGAGGAGCTTCAGAGGTTACCACCGATAAGGGGCCAGCAACCGAGGAAAATCGTAGACCTGATCCAGACGGTTGAGAAAGCCCTCAATGATCTGCGAGATCTTGGCAACACAGGGGCATTGAAAAACCCATTAATGACCAAGTCGATCGAAAGTAAACTTCCAGACATCTTAAAAAGGGAGTGGTTGATGTATACGGCCGACAGGTCAAATGATGTTACGCTGGAGAATCGTTTCGATAGCCTGTTGAACTTCCTGAAAGACCAAGAGAGTATCTACGAGCAACTAGACCAGCTACAGGATGAGGAGGTTGCCCCGAAGCCGACAAAATCAGAGTGGAGACATGCCAGAACCAAGACCGCCAAGTCCAGTAGTAGAGACGGCGACCGATCAGTGTGTGGACTGTGTGGAGACCACAGGCATGCAAAGAGGCTTTATGTCTGCACAAGGTTCAAGTTTATGAATTGCACTGACAGAGAAGAAGCAGTGAAGAAAGCTGGAGCATGCAGAAGATGTCTCGAAACGCATGACAAAGGCTCTGGATGCACTCCAGCCTTCTTGTGCAAAAAGACAGAGTGTGAGGTCCGGGGAAGCCACCACTATTACCTTTGTCCAAGGTCTGGAAAGGCGCCCACAAAGGGTAAAGTCAATGTTGCTGAGGGAGGCGGATACACGGAGGTCCAGGAGGAATTCCTAGCGAAGCTCCCACCAGACCTCGCTAGAGAGTGCAAGAACGCATTCAGCAACACAGTGTCCAGGGTGTCCAGGTCGCTAAACACCACACAGGGCCCATCCAGATTTCTGAAAGAGAATGGTGTTGCGGAATTTCCAGTCATCATGATGGTATTGGAAGTGACTGCAAATGCGGGCCAGAAGATCGGTGCATTGATCGACCTAGCCTCGGACACGAACTATATAACACACTCTGCTGCTGAAAGGCTGAACTTGAAAAGTGAGAGCATCACCCTGGTGGTTCATGGTGTTGGCGGCATGAAGTTTACCGTGGACACAAAAAGATACCTCCTGAAGATCAGAGTTGGCACACCGCAGGGCACTTTGCGACCCCATCAGTTGTTGTGCTACGGGCTGGACAACATAGCGGACATACAGCAACCGGTCACAGCAAGACAACTCGGAAAGTTCTTCCCCAATGTGCATCCGAAGGATCTGAAACGGCCAGAGAGGATCGATCTTCTCGTCAGTCATAAGGAGGGTCGGTTAGTTCCTCAGAAGGTCCAATCAGTCGGTGACCTGGTGCTGTGGGATGGCCCTTTAGGGAAGACGGTTGGTGGGGCCCACCCGGAGTTATTTGAGGAAACACTCATTCACGCTCACTCCTCAAGAGCCCACTTTGCGCGGTCGATGAGGCTAGCAGCAGTCAAGTATGAGGAACTCCCCGTTGGAACTCCATGGTGCATTGCCAGTGGCCAGCCTGTACATTCCTGCTTTGCCACATGTAAAGACTTCCTGAAGTGGTGGGGCTGGGAAAGTATAGGGGCAGCATGTGAGCCGAGGTGTGGTGGTTGCCGCTGTGGGAACTGCCAGCCGGGCGGCAAAGAAATGACACTTGCCGAGGAACGGGAGCTAGAGGTAGTCAAGAATGGCCTAACCTACGTGCTGCAGGATGACCACACCAGTGAACCCCACTGGCACAGCAGTTATCCTTGGCTGGTTGACCCCGCAACACTCCCAAATAATAAGACAGGGGTGGAGGCCACATTCCTACGGACAGAAAGGCAACTTGCTAAAGACCCAGAGTGGAAAGCTGCCTATTCTGCTCAAGTCCATGAGATGGTGTCACGGCATGCTGCAGTCAAATTGACCAGGGATGAATTGCTAACCTGGTCTGGACCTGTTTGGTACATTAGCCACCTGATAGCCCCCAACCCCCACTCCGTGACAACTCCGGTGAGGCTTGTGTGGAATAGCAGCCAGAAGTTCAGAGGCCTGAGTCTTAACGACCTGCTGATGAAAGGACCGGATGTACTCAATCCGATTCGGGCTGTACTGCTACGTTTCAGAAGTGGGAGGTTTGCCGCTCTTGGTGACATAAAGAAAATGTACAACTCAGTGTGGCTCGAAGAAAGAGAAAAACACCTTCATCGTTTCCTCTGGCGAGACACTGAGGATGATGAAATCGGGGTGTATGCGATCACACGAGTCAACATCGGTGATAAGCCTGCGGGGTGCATCGCCCAGGTAGCGATGAGAGAGACCGCCGACCTCCCTATGTTCAGTCATCTTGAGGATGAGCGCCGTGTCCTCCATGAAGATAGCTACGTGGACGACATCCTGACCTCACATAATGACTTAGAACGGCTGCACTCTGTCACGCAAAGCATTGAGAGAATCCTTCAAACCGGTGGGTTCTATCTGAAGCCCTGGGTCATATCTGGGAAAAGCAACCAGGCGGACAAAGCCGAGGTCGGTAGTCAAGATGAGTCTACCACCAGAACAGTGATGTTGCCGAACCAAATGAGCGACGGGGAAAACAAAGCACTTGGCCTTGGTTACGTCCTGGAAGATGACACGCTGCACGCCATGGTTGCAATTAACTTCTCCAAGAAGAAGCAGAAGATGCGTCTCGGCCAAAACCTTCCGGAGGACCAAGTGAGAACATGCACACCAGATCCTCTAACACGACGAGAGCTCCTCAGCCAAGTAGCCGGTCTCTACGACCCCATCGGGCTCACGGCTCCTACAAAACAGAAGGGCGCCATTCTGGTTCGGCGGGCATTCCAAGAAGCCAAAACGGTGTCACCGGCTGTCAAGGATACATGGGACGAGGCCCTGTCAGATAGCCTGAGGGAAGACGCAATTAATGTGTTCGAAGACTATGTCAGATTGAAGCACATAAGGTTTCCCAGAGCCCTAACCCCACCATGTACCCGGGAGGGTCCCAGCGCTATCACCTTCTCTGACGGGAGTGATCATGCTTATGGAGCAGTCCTGTATCTGCGATGGACCTGCACCCAGGGCCGCCCAATCGTTCGACTTGTGGAAGCAAAAACTAAACTGACCCCACTCGATCAACAAGGAGAGGCAATTAAAGCCGAGATCTGTGGCGCGGTTTTCGCTGCTCGCATTAAGAAGTACTTCGAGCAACACTGCCGCATTAGAGTGAAGCGGTACTATCACTTTGTCGACAGCCAAACAATACTTGGAGCCATTCATCGGGACAGTTATGGCTACAAGACCTTCTTTGCCAACAGAATCGGGGAGATTCAGGGAAGTACAAACGTCGAGGACTGGTGGTGGGTGCCAGGTGCTTTCAACATTGCTGATATACTCACCCGTGGAGCGAGTCCTGAAGACCTGGGGGAGGACTCCCGGTGGCAGAACGGACCTCAGTTTTTGTATCTGCCGGAGGAAGAGTGGCCTGTGAAATCTGCAAAAGACGTAGCGACCGCAGCCAGCGAAAACATAGGCAAGCTTCAGAAGAAGGCGTACATCACCGCAGTCGTAACAAGAGCCCAGATACAGAAGAAGGCGCTCAACGCCGACCCGACAATGGAGCAAACAAAGAAAGTCCCTCGGAGGCCTCCCTCTGGTGTCGGTCATCTGATTGAGGTACGTCGCTTCGGCAGCCTGGACCGCCTTGTGCGAGCCGCAGCCTTGGTGTTGAGGGCAGCCAAAAAGTTCATGGCACCAAAGGGACCCTCCAGCACACCAAAGTGGGAGGCAGTCAGCTCAGCAGGGACCATAACAGTCCAAGAACGCGAGGATTCGCTGAGAGACCTCTTTCTAGCGGCCCAAAGCGGACATACTTTTCCCAGTTCGACGATAGACCGGCTTGTTGCATTCAGGGATGAAAGCTCTGGGCTGCTTCTCTGTGGTGGTCGAATCCAGTCTTTCGATAGGGACAAAGCCGCCGTGCCTCTCTTAACCTACGATGCCTGGTTGTCAACCCTAATCGCCAGAAAAGCGCACGAGGAAGGCCATGATGGTGTAGCGGCCACTCTACTCAAGATGAGGGGGAAGGCCTGGGTTGTTCGCGGGCGGAAGCTAGCCCAAAGGATCGTTGATGCGTGCATGATGTGCAGGAAAAGAAGGGCAAAGAGATGTCAGCAAGTGATGGGAGACCTACCCTTGGAGAGGACAACCCCTGCTGCTCCCTTTGAGTACACCTCCACGGACCTGTTCGGTCCGTATAACGTCCGTGATGATGTGAAGAAGCGAGTCACGATGAAAGTCTGGGGTGTGGTGTTCTGTTGCATGGTAAGCCGGGCCATTCATGCCGAGTTGGTAAATGCCATGTCAACGGAAGCATTCTTGCTAGCATATCACCGTTTTACTGCAATCCGTGGCCATCCAAGGAAAATATGGTCTGATCCAGGCACCAATTTTGTAGGAGCAAAACCAGTCCTGGAGGAGATGTACAACTACATGGACAAGCTTGACAAACAAACTATTGAGAATGTGGCAGCAAGAAACGGCACGACATTTGCCTGGGAATTGCACCCGGCTGACTCCCCCCATCGTAACGGCGCGGCCGAGGCAGCTGTGAAGATCCTGAAAAGAGCTTTGCAATCCATCGGAGCGGAGTTAACACTAAGCTTCAGTGAGTTCTTAACGGCAGTGCAGCTGGCAGCCAACTTGGCAAATGAAAGACCAATCGACGCAAGAGTCCAAAGCCGGGAGGGGTGTATCCAATACGTTACACCCAATTCACTCCTCCTTGGCAGGTCCCAAAACTGTGATGGTAAACCGTTAGATTTTGCCACATATCCCTACAAACGACTACGGGAGATGGAAACTCAAGTAAATAAGTTCTGGCAAGCTTGGAGCCAACTGGCAGGTCCACACCTTTTCGTCCGCAGTAAGTGGCACACGAAACAACGCAACGTAGCTGTAGACGATATTGTGTGGGTGTGCGACCAGAACGCGCTACGAGGCCAATACAGGTTGGGTCGAGTCGTCTCAGTCAAGACGGACCCCAAGGGAACTGTTCGAGATGCGCACATCAGAGTTACCCCGAGCGCACCTGCTCCATCTCCGAGCTCAAAACCGAACCCTTCAGTTTTGGGTTCCTGGCCAACCACAGTAGTCAGGAGGGATGTTCGCCGGCTGGTGGTACTTCTTCCCGTGGAGGACCAGAGGACAGTGGTTGCCTAAATCGAGCGATCTCAACATCAAAGATTCGAGATCGAGTGGGAGGTGTCACGGCAACGGTCACGTGACCTCACTCTGCCTTGTCTGCGTGCGCGCCGCAGCAGGTGCGGTGAATGAAATGACAATCAGCTGTGCGCCCCGAGAATACACAAAAAGCTATGGTCTCTGGAGTACAGATCAATCTGAACTGTGTGCTACCACTACGCAGTGTTGTTACGTGTAAAGACCTCCGAAGAAACTGCCGGTAAGAGAAACCCCTCCTTCACTGAACTGTTGAATGAACTGGAGTATCGCTCACACGTAGCGCATGTGTTTGTGTTTACGTTTGTGAGCGTCATGGTTGCATTACGCACACCAATCTATGTTTATGGTTTCGTTAGGACGTATTCTCCGGTGGAGATGTGTTTGGTTGAGATGTGTTTGGTTGTGTTTATTGTGAAAGAACGAAAGAAAGAAGGAACTTATTCAATTACTTTAAACACTTTGGTTTAAAGGAAACTTATACAAAAGAAAAGTAAACGTTAAACAATTTGGTTTAAAGGAACGTAAACAATTTATGCAAATGAATATGTCAATTTATGCAAATGAATATGTCAGATAAAGTTTGATCTAAGTTGTGAATTTTGTGTGTCCATTTGTTAAAGGTTTTTTACCTGCTGGGAACTACCCAAATAAAAGAAACAAAAGAAACAAAAAGTTGGAGTGGTTTCTGTGCTTGAGTAAAGTCCTGCTGGGAGGCCTTGAACATCACCAACCCAATTAAGTGCGGGGTTTGGCGTAGTGACTAAGAAAGGCACTTAACAACAAGAATGTGGTTAAGAGAGAGTAATACTGTGGTAATCAAGTTTTAGCAGCAGAATCGAGACAGGAAGTTTTGGTGAACCTGGATGATTGTATTTCGTGTCTTCTGCTGATCATTCTTGACCCAAACAACGGTCAAGCTATCCATCCATTCATCCATATCCATCTATCCATCTATCCATTTTATCCATCTATTCATCCATCCATCTATTCATCCATCCATCTATTCATCCATCCATCTATTCATCCATCCATCCATTCATCCAACTATCCATCCATCTATCAATCCATCCATTCATCCATATCCATCTATCATCTATCCATCTATTCATCCATATCTATCTATCCATCTATTCATCCAACTATCCATTCATCCATCCATCCAACTATCATCCATCCATTCATCTATCCATCCATCTATCAATCCATCCATTCATCCATCCATCTATCAATCCGTCCGTCCATCTGTCTATCTATCTATCTATCTATCTATCTATCTATCTATCTATCTATCTATCTATCTATCTATCTATCTATCTATCTATTTATCTATCTATCCATCTATCCATCTATTCATCCATCCATCCATCCATCCATTCATCCAACTATCCATCTATCCGTCCATCCATCCATCCGTCTCTCCGTCTGTCCGTCCGTCTGTCTGTCTATCTATCCATTCATCCATCCATCCATTCATCCATCTATCCATCCATCCATTCATATCCATCCATCCATCCATCCATCCATCCATCCACCCACCCACCTATCTATCTATCTATCTATCTATCTATCTATCTATCTATCTATCTATCTATCTATCTATCTATCTATCTATCTATCTATCTATCTATCTATCTATCTATCTATCTATCTATCTATCTATCTATCTATCTATCTATCTATCTATCTATCTATCTATCCTCTTGTGCTCATCCATTGTCAGGGCCATGTACGCCGCCCAGATCGCAATGCACAGGCCCCTTTTTGGTTCTCCTGCATCTCTATTCACCAGATGTTCATTACATGCTCATATGAACTTTGCCTTTAGCTTGCGGCGGTACAGTATAGCCGACGTTCAACCTCACACTTGATTGCTGACAGGTTTTTTCTTTTTTACACCACAACCTTTTGACAGTCTCAAGAAGTGTGGCTGTCTTTTTCCGGTGCGCACATATTAAGAAGCCATTGACCTGCCCCTGTCCCCGTCTGGAGCATGTCTACTCTCAAGAGGTCATCCATGCGCACGCGTTGTTTCAAACGAGGTGCAAACATATGGGTGAACGTGGAGGCAGCCAGCAAAGGTGAAGTGCTACATCATCAGTAAGCGACCCAAAACCCGAGTTTTGATGAACAGGTTTAAAGAGGGGCTACAAACTCCCCCACTGAGCCGTCTCTAATTATGAAGCTGAATGTCAGATGTTATCAAGGGGGTTTTAAATCAAGTGCTCATTTCCAAAATATTGTCTGTGTATTGTGGAAACACACAGAGTCACTCGTAATTCATCTCTCGCATTGAAATATGGCATTCCTGCTCTGTCACACAACGGGATTAAATAGTGGTTAAAAGAAGTTACTGAGTGTAAGGGGGTTGTTTGAGTTGGCAATGGTGAGAACATGTAATGACATGAGTTTAGTAAACCACAACATGATTATTCAAGGGGTTTTGAGTATGTTTGTTTGTTTAGTCTGACTGTATATACTGCAGACCATTCCCTTCACATTTTTAATGTCCATAAATCATCACGGAACCCATTCTCTCAAATGTGTGCTCTAGCATGCCATTAAGGGCAATTAAAAACTATTTTTTTATTTTTCATTCCTGCTGCTGCCTGCAAAGGACGCTCCAGACCAATAGAAAATCCTGACCAACATAGCTGTTGCTCATAAAATGGGCTTTTCCATTAACTTCCATTTTATAAGTAGTGAAATGTAAATTTCAAGGTTGTGTAGGTTTTTTCCAATTGTGTTGATGCAAGTTGAGTTGTTTGTTCAGTATTTCTAAGCTTTCCATCATAATCCCATGAGAATGTTCATCTAGTTACATTATACAGTACAATCAATCTGCACTCAAGGGTACTAGCTCCACAAAATGTTCAAAAAATCAATAAAACATTGTATTTACAAAAAACTAAAACCCAGTTCCAGTTTTTAAGACAATAGATTCACTTTTCAACATGTTTTCCCAGCACAGTCACCAATATCGTTTTCTTGTCATTACCGTAGGTCACACCACACCGCTGTAACAGCCTGACCTTTATTCATAAACATATCAAAGCGCCAATAAAAGCTACTTCATCCACTGCTAATGGTCGCTCCAATACTAACAGTAACATCTGTTGACATTGACTCTTCAGATTAATGCCCAACATTCATCTCAAGCAATAAGCCAAACCATTTTTCTAAACAAGTTTCAAAGCTCCCATATGACTACAGAGGGTCAAACTTGTGTTTTAGCAATCAGCTAAATATTGTGTTGAAATTCAAAGGCCATTGTTAACATTAAATTCTGCTCACGGCTCAGCTGAGCAGCTATGAATACATTCCTAATCACTGGCAGTCCAATGTGTTGTGTGGAGCCTCATATAAAGCTAGTTATTGCTGATATGTTGAAAATCTTATAGCATAGCGCTGGTCCAACAGTCTCCAAGATAAACGATCCAAGCCAAAAAATGGAGTGACGCAAGAGCAGGTATCAGTATGATGAAAATGCCCATATAATGCTGAACTCACTTTTGAGCTTATAGTATATTAGTGTTAAATTGTACCAAGAGTTGTAGTTTGTTTTTTAAGAGATCAAAATACTCAGTTCCACCAAATCACATCACAAAGTGGTGACCTTTTCACTTTTGGATATATTTACTAAAGACCTACAGGGTCCTCTCGTGTCATGCCTGTTTTTAGTGGTCGCTCTGTAGTACTGCATCTGGCCCTGGGCGCAATGTAACAAACTACATGACACTACATTTATTTTATTTTTTTATGTTTTCAAACTTAAAATAATGCCTGAGTCTGGAACAGGCAAATTATTGGCAAGGACTGTTGGTGTTTATCATGTTGTGAAGTTGGAGCGCCCTCTGCACGGAGAAGAGGGAATTATGAATAGTTAATTAATTGAACAAGCCGTCAATTTAGTGAACAACACGCTAACAAATCAATGACAATGCATATAGTCTGAATGTAGAACGGCTCAAAATTGGTCCAGTGATGGTTTAAGAAAGTGATTCTCAAATGGTGTAACATTAAAATACACTGCTTCCTTAAAAAGATCTGATGATTCAAGCATTCAAAAACACTTGTTGTCACTTTGACAAAGGCCTACAACCCACTGCATATGGTCCTACTTTTTGGTCCCAAGTCATCAGTTGATAACCACTGGTTCAAGGGCTTTAAAACACAGAGAATACTTCAATCTATTACGAACCAAAATCTAGGAAATCCAATTTAGAGCGCTTCTGCAGTAGAAAGACCAATATCAAGGTGTGTTTTTGATGCAATTCAATGAAGTATATTTTGCACAACATGTCCACCTTAATATATGTTTAAGTTCACATGTACGTGATACATATAACAGAGCTATTGACAGCAGTGGAGGTCAACACTGACTCTATTGCATTGACTTTTAAGTTGAAAGCAGCTTTTAGCAATACTTTGACTGTTTCACCCTTAAAGCCAATGTTTCCATCATCCTTTCTCCCCCTCAGGAAACAGACATGTGGGTCAACTCAGAATTAGAGAGTGACAAATGAATGACAAATGTTTATTAAGGGTGGAAATAACTTCAAATACTGCATTTAGGTGTAAAATCATGACTAATCTCTTAATGCTCCAGTGCAGCCTAAAGCCTGACTTCAGAGACTGCAGAAGGCTGTAATGTCACCAGTTGAAAGGGAGCTGGACAGAGTTGGCGTGGGCACTCTATGACATCAACAAGGCCTTCGCTAACCAAGCTTTCTGGTTCCAATCCCAGCAAAGTCATTTAGTGCTTTATGAGCTCGGGAGGGATCTGAAATGGAGCTTCACGCCTGGATGACATTACTGATGATTTACCTCTACTGCTAACAGTTTCACTTGTGCGAGCACACTGGCATTGGTTTGCCAACATGCTGCAAGTGCATTTATCGATTGCAAAATATATATATACTTTTAAAAAATAGTACTTTCAGTGTTGGGAACAATTACAGACTGAATGAGTCTGTGTGGACTCCACCCCAGGCCGGGTTCAAATGGATTTTTGTTTCATCTATGACAACAATGGCAGGAGAAGAGGGAGTTGCATGTCCTCAATGGACTTTGGACTTCCCAAATAAAGTACAGCTACTTCTGAAAATCTAAAGCAAGTACAGCACTTTCACCCATAGGAAACGTTGTTCTGTGTGCTTCACACAACCTGTCAAGAGATGAGGGACTCATCTCCAGATCTCAACCTATAGGCTCATCATCAGAATAAGCTCACTTTTTATGCATGTTTTGGGCTGATGGGGAAAACCAGAGCACTCAAACCCACCTAGGCATCGGGTTAGAAGGCAAATTCTATGCAGAAAGACCTGGCAACCATCACCACCAATTTTATATTTCAGCTCCTTCCATCATGGCAGAGATACAGAGCAAATGTATTATCTGTTTTATTTGAAAGTGTGAGCAAGCCAAAGCCAAATTTCTGCCATCATTGTGCATAGAAGAACACAATAAAGCATTCTATTCTATTCTACACCACTTGACCAAAAATAAAAGTTGCCACCTGGAGCTAACTAATTGTTATAAGCTGGGGTTGGGCGGCACAGTGGCGCAGCGGTTAGCACTTGTGCTTCACAGCTACCTGGGGTTCGATTCCCACCTGGACGGGGCCTTTCTGTGTGGAGTTTGCATTTTTTTGCCGTGTCTTTTTTCCTCCAGGTTCTCCAGTTTCCCCCTCCACTAAAAACATGTGCAATAAGTGAATCCTCCAACCAGATGATTCTGCCTGGCTCCACATCTGGAGATTGGTTCCCAGTGCGCCGAAGGGTCAAATGCAGAGGACAAATTTTGTTGTTGTATAATTTACAAATAAAGCACTTTACTCTACCATGATGCAGTTCGTCAGGTCTAGGTTCAGCTACGCTGTGCCCAAAGAATGAGATCAGCTGACGACTGGAAAATCCTGAATAACCAGGTTATTTTATTAATGAATTTCTTCTTCCCTGATGGAATAGGAATATTCCAAGATGACGATGACAGGATTCATCGGGCTCACATTGTGAAAGACTGGTTCAGGGAGCATGAGACATCATTTACACAAATGGATTGACCACCACTGAGTTCAGATCTTGACCCCATTGAGCTGAAGAAGGCTTTGCAAAGTGGTCACACTCTCCCATCATCAATACAAGATCTTGGAGAAAAATTAATGCAACACTCGATCTTTTGACATTGCAGAAGCTTCTTTGAAAAAGTGACAGATGTAAATGTGGCTGCCAGTTGGCAACAACTGCCACGCTGGTCACCACCCATCACATAATAATAATCATACAAACACTTGCCAAGGGACAAAACAAGCCAGAACTAAAGAGCAGGATTCTAACCCTCCAGTCAGGAGCAAGCATATTAGCTAGTCTCCTGTTCTGTATAAACAGTGAGGTTTGCATGAGGAATGGCATCTCACACTGACAATAACTTACATGTTTAACAAGTTGATGAATACCTGCAAAGCTTATTGTAAACTCATTGAACATAATCAGGACTGAAAGATTTTAGCTGAGGTCATTTCCTTGTTTTTTTTTTCAGGGTTTGCACATGCTCACAAACCTGTCCCGACCAGCAAGTAAAAAGGCAATAAATTACGTTGTTCTAAAGAACTTAATTCCCTGCATCTCGGTTCTGATATGTGCTACAATGTCCTTAGTGAAA
Source organism: Gobius niger (assembly GCF_951799975.1). Lineage (NCBI taxonomy): Eukaryota > Metazoa > Chordata > Actinopteri > Gobiiformes > Gobiidae > Gobius > Gobius niger. The sequence continues at coordinate 24,724,647 of NC_136856.1, read as the reverse complement.
TTACCTCAGCGCTTTATGAATCAGGTTGAGTCCAGGACACTCTTTTCTGTCCAGCTGGACCTTTTTGAGAGTGTTTTCAAGGCAGTAATCACTATCCAATGTTCAGCGCTGAAAAGCCATCCCCCATGTGGCCACTGTTAGAAGTGATTTACTGAAGTACAATTTTCTCACTAAAATATATGACATGCTCTATTGACATGAAAAGCTTTGAACAATTGCATTTTCCATTATTGCTGGGCTGTTGGAAAAACTGGGTCTTTTACGGTGAGTTGGAAAGAGGGCAAAATTCTGATTGGAATTTGGGTTTCAAGGTTGGGTGCATGTGCGAAGAGTAGTCGGAGCTGTAAAACTTGCATTGCGTCTTTCTTCGCGTTGAGGTAATATGTTTTAGTGGCTGGGTCTGCTTCACCTCACAAGTCATTCAGGAACCATTCCATTCTCTGGCTTTTCTCAACACACCTACCGCCACTCTTACATTTAATCATATTCACGCCGACTCGCGCAGCACCGTTTTTGGATAGGACTGCGCCAGCCTTAAAGAACTTATATGACGCATTATTCGGGCTTTAGTTTGTACCTAAAAGGCTAAATTAGTGTTGGTATTTTCTATGACATGCAAGCAAAATGAGTAAAGGTAATCCGGCCCTCCTGCTCTTCCAGGCTAAAGAACAGAAGTGAAGAAGTGTATGCCTTTAAACAACTGCTTTGTAGTGAATGTAAATTGAGGACTGAAATGGTCAAAAATGAGTCACGTAATGGGACTCCAAATGCTGTGATCGATTAAAGTCTCCACTTCTTCTCTTGTATAATTGTTTACAATCAGCACGCCCTGCTGCAATGCGAGACAAAGTATTAAGAAAATGACAAAAAGTATACTTTATAAGGAAACAATTCCTTTAAAAATGCTTAGAATATTGATCACTGCCGCTGCTCGTTCCTGTTTCAGCCATTCATCGCCCAGGATCCCCTTTTTAAGCTTCCTCGTCCAACGCTCAGCCGTTTCCCAGCTGTGCTGCGACCCTCCTCCGCCTCAATCATTCATCATCGCCATGTACTGTATTTCATACCGCCCGGGTCTGAGCCTCAATTATGATTCATGTCCAATAAAACTTTCCTAATGCCACTCTGCTTCTGTGAGTCTTTTCAGGTTGAATTGACAACACATTTAGAAGGGATTCTTCCAGTTCGTATCGGCCAAAGTAATCAGTACTTCCCACTCATTTAGTATGCTGCCTATAAAGTAGATTGTTCTTGATTTTGAATATCCAGTGATATATATGGTTCAAAAGATTCATGTGAGCCTAAAAAATATTACACACACCAGCACAGTGACATTTGACAATACCCTGATGTACTGTACGTAGATTTTCCTTATGTTGAAGAGTACTCCTCATGAAAGCAGGGTCCTCACTCATTGTGATGGATGTTGGCTCATTCTAAACATTGATGCGAGCGCACGTTAAACCTGTCTGCTTTTATGAAAGGCTGAAGTGCGTGACCCATTGTATTTCACTTATTTCCATTTAAAACCCTGCCATCACTCACTTTGACAACTTTGCACTGCTGCTTCCTTCAAAATCCCACCCATTTCCAGCTAGCCCAGATCATGCTAGTGCATGGTATTGTTAGCATTGAAATGGATTAGGGCTTGAATCCGGCGGGGGAGCGAATCTTGGTACACAGATGAGGTCAGCGCGTGTGTTGTGGAGCTAAACATACTCTTTGGTCAGGAGCTGGCTGAGAGCAATAAATACAACACAAACAGAACCCGCTCAAACGGGAAACTATTCATCCCAGCCCTATAACTCTTCCTTCTCCGTTCCACCATTATATTTTATGTCCAAGATTTTTCACAGTGATTGCAATAGCAGGCCCCAGAAAGAGAGCGTGGAGGAACAGAGAGAGCCAGTGCAGGAGGAGGAGCTTCTGCTCAGGGTGGGTAGAGCAGCCAAAACATTTACTCAAGCAAGAGTAATGTTACTTTGAAATAATTATACTCAAGTAGAAGTAAAAAGTATTGGCCCAAATAATTACTCAAGTGTAAAAAAGTCCTTGGTGCATTGAGTTGCCTTGTGTATGAAGTGCGCTGTATAAATAGAGTTGCCTTGCCTCGCCTTGGGAAAAATGTTACTTAGTACTGTGAGCACCAAGTAACAGTAAAAATCTGATTAATGTTTCAGTTATGACATAAATTCTGAGAAACACAACATGACATAAAATCCCACAAAAATATATGAAAACTATTAATTATGATGAATTAAGTAAATACAACACAAAATACATCTATTTTACGCGTCTAAATGAACATTTTGCTACTTAAACATTTACTCACACTGGCATGAGTTACTATTTATTTTTACGCAAGTAAGAGTACATACTTCATATTACTCTCGTAGCGGTAAAATGTACCATTGACTAATTACAAAATTATAGTTACTTCAAGAAGTTACTTAAGTGCATGTACTTGAGTAAATGTAACTACTACACCCGCCTCTGCTTCAGCAACATTAAAACAACATGTGTGCCATCACTAAGCCTATGATGGAACCGCAGGCCCATTTGCATTGTTTATTTTTTTCCCCCATTAGCAATGTGTATATGATATTTTTATGAGTTTTTCAGGACACTTTAATTTGGGATTCTAAATCCAATACATATCCGATTTTGTGCAATGTGACTTCAGTTCAGTTCAGTCCAGTCGGGGGCTTGAACACGTGCAGGTGTTTGGAACTCTTTGAAACCAGAGCAGGACCATCATTATACTGTATTCTCTTTGTCTTGGGACACATACAGTGTTTAACTCACAGTGGGATAAATACAGTTTCCAGTTTGTCCTGTGAGAGCTGATAAAGGATGAAGCCTAAATGCTGAATTAAAGGGGCTAGATGCAAGTCTGCTATTTTATACTCACTACTGCCACCTCAGGTCATACATGTAACTGCACCTTCTATATTAAGCTCGTGCATGACGGCACTTCGGACCCGAATTAACACCTTTTTGAGTGACAGTGCAGGATTTTAGAGGCATTTGTGGTGAACAGGTCATTCTACACCTTAGGAGATTGTTGAAGCATGTAGGAGGAGGAAAATACTTAATTTTGACATTTTTAATCTCTGTATAGTCCCTTTAAGTACATGAGGCGCGATGTAATGGAAAACATGAGCATAGACTGCGGAGAAGCAGTGGTTTTACACCTTTTTTTCTAGGCAACGCCCTCAAGCCACTGGCCGCAGGCGTAACAGAGTGCTTGCAAGATGACAGCCTCATCTGGACCAACACTGTTGTTGCACTACTAGGTGAAAGCGCCCAAAGTGTGTCTTCTTTGTATGTATGTCTCTTTAGGAGCATATTTATTTATTATTAGACATGAGATCAGGCACAAGCCAGATTTCATTAAAAATGTGATTATGTGAACTGTGCTAAAATGTGAATATTGGATTTGGAAGAAAATCAATCTGAATGTAGCTTATCAGTTTTGATCTGTGTGGTTTTGATCTAAAGCAGGGCTCTCAAACTCATTTGGACCGGGGGCCAAAAATGCGAACCCAGTGTTGGTCGGGGGCCGCAACAGACGAAGCCTTTTATATTAAGTCAATTATGATTTAGCAACTTTTTATTGTTTGCTATAATATAACTTAAAATAGACTATACATGACCGATCTGCACATTTTTAAGCTTCCAGATGTTTCCAATCAGCCAAACATTTGCTGAGCTTCTAGATTTGAAATTACAGACTTAGACAATTAGTTTTTTGTAATTAATCCCATTTTGGCTCTGGGCATCAGTGAATGATCTTTCAGGAGTCAGGTCCAGTTTCTGTCTGTGAGCCTTTTAAAGAAATGCAAAATGTACAAATGTCATTTTAATTTAATGTTGAAAAGCACAACCAGGGACTGGAGCTGATCATGAGCACCAGCAAAAAGCATCAGCTTCAAACTTGTTTTGCTCTGTGTTAATTTTCACCCTGTCAGATAATAAATACATCTATGAATGTGTGGACTTGGACACTTTTCCAGACTCTGGTGTGTCTGAGATCAGCTCAGTGAGATTCACCTCATGTAAATAATGTGGAGTCACTGACCTCTGACCTTTTTCTGACCGACAGTCAGAACTGATAGGGCTTATATTTTTTACTGTCAATGTTGCTGTCATTATTTGCAGTATTTTAATACATTTCCATATTCTCTATTTTTAATGTAACTATGGGTCATGTGTTCCCACATGTGTCCTTAATAAAGATTAAATTCATTGACCTGATAATGTAGCTCTGAGAGAGAGATGGAGAGAAAAGGCTCCTCACTTTACTGGTGTGACGCTTTTAAACACTATGCAATGCAATGTGTTCGCTTTGCAATGTCCTAATGCTGGGTTACACATAGACACGATGCGTTACGAATGCCACGAATCCACATTCGTGGCCCAGGATCACGAATGTGAGTGGAATTGGTAGAGGTTTCACGCGCCGCCACGAACTGTTGCTGCGTGTTGTGATTAATGGCACGAATTATTACGCACGGTCACGAATATGCATCCCGCACTGCTTCGTGCGGTGGCGCGCTGCTGCGGGCTGTTGCGGGTTATTGGGAATTGTCGCGTTCTGTCAAAAAATCTGCCAAGAATTGGGCGAATGTGGAAAGATCGCCGGCCGCGCACACCGGGTTGGAGGCGGAGCAGAGACGTTTCGCTCCGCCGTGCGCCCCTGACCCGTTGGGCTCTCGCCAAATCGGGATAAACAAAAAGTGAATTGACCATCAGCGTTGGGCTTGTCCATAAACTGAAGAATGGCAATAGTTTTTTCAGTCTATGGGACAGTCACACCAGTTCAACCCCGCTCCTGTCAACGTGTAACACGGGCAAACGCATCAACAAACGCACGCGCTTCATGTCAGATAAGTCCGTGCAACAGCCGCACAATTTGGGCTGACTTTACTCCACAGAAGAAGCATAAAAACACTACACTCACTGTGCACTCCATCTCCTGAGGATCCGTCGTAGAACTTGCTGCTCTTAAACCTCTTTATCCATGATTCTCACTCGTCTGGTCAGTCTCAGCTCCAGTTGGAAAAACTTTATAATCCACAAACACAGGCCTGTCTCCACCTGCCCCGCGCCCATCGCCGCTTGTTTTACGTGTCTAAGGTTGTAAATAAGCCTTAACTTATCCATGGTGTAGCTGCTGGACCACGCGCTGTTGTTTTGGTCAGTGGAGGCAGCGTGGGAGATGCATTCAGGGACCGCGGCGCATCTCCCTTTCCCTGTCTGATGTTTACATTCTCGCGTCCGCAGCAGAGTTGGCGCTACCGCGCGGTGCCTCATGGGAAATGTAGTTCTAACGTGTTTAATGTGATTTACCGGCGGGCCGCATATAATATAAATAAGTAATTATCTCGCGGGCCGCAAAAAATTACCTCGCGGGCCGCATTTGGCCCGCGGGCCGCATGTCTGAGACGCCTGTCTAAAGCGATCAAATACTGACATACAGGCATCATGACAAACCTCCAGAGGGCACTGCCACGTTCGGAAATATTGCCTCACCAAAACAACACCATGACACTACAACGTGACGCAATGCCATTGGAAGAGCTATACTCATCATGTTGTTCCACTATGCCAACCCTTCACATTAGAGTGGAAAAAGAGTGGTGCGCACTGAATGGGTGCTGCTGCCGGATGCTCTCTCATCGAATGCAATTTCTCCATCTGTGAGATCAATAAAGTATCATCTTATCTTATAGCACCTGATTCCACAGCAGTTTTCAGTGATTTCGCCCTGTTGGTGAAGAGGATGTGAGGTCATAATCTGTTACGGTAACATAAACTCTAAACAGCAGATGAACCAAAGCAGGAGCCGAGCAGAAGTACTGGTGCTGTTGTGCCAGTAACGCCATTATTGTCTGAAACCACAGAGAGCTGCAGTCTATTACACACAGAGGGGCTTTATTAAACGGTCTGCAGCTGCTGGAGCAGACACAGCACCACATCAAACAGAGCACCTACTGGAGCATAGGTCTACAGCGCTATGCATGAGTCTATGGAGTGGAGTATAAATATGAAAATAACAATAAAACCATAGCACAACTATACCTTGAGTTAAAGGTATATGGCAACCATATATAAAAAAAACAATTGTAATGACTTGCATACCTTCCTCCTGCTCCTCATTAAACACAGCATTCCTCCGTAAAAGTCAGTGTCGTCATCCCAGACAGAGTTCACGGACGTTATCACTTGGCTATGAATGAATCACTGGAAATGACTGTAATTATCTCTCAACCAGATCTTCTTCATGTTTACACTCTTAAAGCCTGTGCTGTTCCCAGTGCAAGAGGAAATATCAATATGGCTCACATCAGGTCGGAGAATCAGTGATTGTTAATTGCTTGCAGAAAGTGCTAAAGCTAGGGGAGTGTTGCGGGTCGTGATGAGGACCTGCACTTTGTATGGCGGTTTAGTAAGATAGAGCAGGTCACAAATTGCATAAACATGTCCGTATAGTACTGAACTTTTGCTCTGCAAAATGTGAGCTTGAGGACAAAGGATTTCCAAGTATAAAAGCACAAATGGTAGATTGTTGGAATGGAAAACATGCCAGTCTATTGAAACGTCAGCTTATACGTATTTTGTTTATTGCAAGATCGCTCCATGGCTCCTCTTTAGACCATCACTGACCCAGCGCCTTCCTTACGCCTCTTCCTCAGGGTCCAAAATGGAAAAAGAAATTGAAAAAAAAAAAAAAGGAAAACAGGGAAAGTCATGGAACTCAGATGACCCTTCAGGCCATTTCTGAAGACCGCAAGGACCTGACACATTGCACTTTCCGTATTATGGTTTAAAATGTCCAATCAGCGAGTGTTTTGTTGTACTACTCTTGTACGCCTTTCGCAGATCTTATCCGGGTTTTGCAACTGATACCATAACCTTCACACATCTGCTGTTGCGGTGAGGTTTAAATCAACGCCAAATCACTGTTTTGAAAGGTTCGAGTGGATCCAAATCTGATATATAGTACGTTATGCAAATTGGAGATAGGGGACTTTTATTTTATTTTTTTCTGTGCTTGGATGTGATTCTTGGACGTGGGAGTAATATATGAGGCAGTTCACATAAGTCTCCTCTGGAAACTGTAAGGTGGGACAACAGTGAGTTGAATCTGCCTTGCCTTACAAGTTGATAGGAAAATGTGCAGTGGCATTTGGGGATCCATGAATGTTATTTATTTGTGAGTTGTCAAACATTTGTTCTCCATTGAAATGAGCGCCAGAGCACACCTTGAGTTTTGCTAGTGGCTAAATGAGGCAACTACCCTTAAAAGAAAATGCAAAGAACTGCTTTTTTCTTCAACACTTTCCCTGAACCTCTCATGTGGATCTGAGGCTTTTGGTAAAACTGAGCTCATTTGAACTACCGTGTCTGTTTGCCTGTGAGTGATGAGCTGTCTCCAAGTGAGGGGATAAAAACCAAGTGTCTTCTCTGAAAAGGAGTTAGACGATTGACTTGAAAAGACCTTTTATGCACAAACGGTGTTTTAAAATGTGAAGGATTATTCAAAACAAAAAGAGTTCTGTCACCACAACTGATGTTTAATTGTATAGCAAAATCTCATGCTTCTGCCACAATGTCACACGGTCTGGGGAAAGTAATAGTTTTAGGCGTCCCAAGACTGTTTTTTTTGTTTAGATTAACAATTATAAAGACACGGAGATCAACGCCTGTCAAGAATAGCAGCTGATAATGTCTTAGTTACAGAGCTTAAGAGCTGCTTTGATGGTACGTCTGTGGGTGCTCATGAGGAAAGAGTCAGTGTCAATGAGCCAATTGTATACTAGCTCAAATCACCAAAGTTCTGGTGAAACTTTTACATGACACAGTCTAATTTTCTGTTATCAGACACAAGATTGTTTGAATGATTGGCACAGGCACTTATTTCTCGTCTAAAAAGCCTTCCCTTGGCGCTCACCAATGGTTCTGGTTACCGACAACCTTTTTATTTATCATCACTTGCTCCTGTAATGTGTATTGTTAATGCAATGCCTCAAAGTACTAGAGTGATATGATTTTTTTTTTTTTTTTTCAGATATTTTGTTCTTTCTTTTGAAGTTTGAGCCGCTCTGAAGCTCTTTGCATGGCCTGACTTAGTGCGTGAGATCGATAGACGGATCGGTGCAGCATCAGCAGTAATGAGGTCGCTGTATCGGACTGTTGTGGTGAAGAGGGAGCTGAGTCGGGGGGCAAAGCTCTCGATTTACTGATCGATCTATGTTCCCACCCTCACCTATGGTCATGAGATTTGGGTAATGAACGAAAGGAAAAGGCCACGGATACAAGCGGCCGACAAGTTTCCTTCGCAGGGTGGCTGGGCGCACCCTTCGAGATCGGGTGAGGAGCTCAGTTACCCGGGAGGAGCTCGGAGTAGAGTCGCTCCGTCACATCGAAAGGAGCCAGCTGAGGTGGCTAGGGCATCTGTTCTGGATGCCTCCTGGTCGCCTCTTGGGAGGTGTTCCAGGCATGTCCTAGTGGGAAGAGGCCTCATGGAAGGCCCAGGGCACGCTGGTGGGACTATGTCTCCGAACTGGCCTGGTGTGGCCTCGGGGTCCCCCCAGAACAGCTGGAGGAGGTGTGTGTGGATCGGGAAGTCTGGGCATCTCTGCTGAGACTGCTGCCCCCGCGACCCGGCCCCGGATAAAGCGGAAGAAAATGGATGGATGGATGGATGGACTTAGAGATAACATATTCCAACAAATTGTATTTATGTTATCTACAATTTCCACCTCTCTATATTATATTGTTAACATCCTTTTTAGTGTCTTTGTTCCTCTTGGCAATGCAGCTGGGTTCACTTTTAGGTGAAATGATGTTGCTCAATGCAAAGCACAAACACGCCCTTGTTGGCCTTAAAGTATTCTTATCAATAAAAATAAACCACTTTTGCCTCCCTCAATTGTTTGGCCTATATGCTCGTAACCCAATGTAGTGTTATTTTTCCAGATAGGGCTGCTGCTGTAGATTAGAATATCAAAGATGAATAGAGACAATGAGAGCTAGACTAACATACAGAGAGGTAAGGAGAGGAGACAAGTGGAAAGTTGAACCTGGAAAGATGCTTACAGCGCCGGTCCAAATTAAACAGACCCTCAGCCAGGGCCAACCTCAGCGAACCATTTCTCACTGCACAGGGATGTTGCACAGTTTCTTTATCTGTGTCTATAGGTACAGGAAAAACATGAAAGTTAAGTCAGGCCGGGTTGAATCTGGGCTTGAAAAGTTCTTCCAAAAACAGAAATAAAAGAGGAAGCCATTTTTGGACACAATATGCGAGACCCATGTTATAAATTGGAAGTAAGAAGAAATACTATTGCATCAACACAGTAGGATAAACCTAACCTTCCTCACACTGGTCCAAACCTGTTAGAGGTCAGACTTCTGTAAGTATTGCCGTGGTAAGTAAGTAAGTGAGGTAAGTAAGGTAAGCAAAGTCAGTAAAGTAAAGTAAGTAACTGTACACCGAAATTGTGTTCAGGTGTTAGTCCTATTTATGTTATGTATAAGTTTGAAAAATGAAGGAGAGAAAACAAAAACAAATCAGGTCAAGGTTATGGCACCAGTGTTTTGTTGAGATCAGCAAAAAAAAAAAAACTTTTGAGAGGTTTTTACCATGTTGAATTATGGTTCTGTCATCAAAAAACATTTTAGCCCACTTAGAGGACCAGAAAGTACTGAGTACGGAAGTAGTGAAACTACTGGATATTTTGCTGGTAGCTGTTTTCGATCCATATTGTATTTTCTAGCTCTTTAAATTTGTTTGCTTTTTAAACAGTGTTGGGAAGTAACGAAATACATGTACTGCCGTTACGTATTTAGAATACAAATTTTGAGTAACTGTATTCCGGTACAGCGGCTGCACATTTGCGACTGCAGATACACAACCTGTTTTCCTGGTGAGCATTAAGCACTTTTTTCTTGTCTAGTTCGTGGTAAATAAGCAAATTAAGCATTAATAAACAACAGTTCAATAAACTTACACATGTTTTTAATCCTACATCAAGAGTATACACTACAGTAATATACTGTGTATTTAAAAAGTATTTAAAGTAGCCTATTCAGAATACAGTACTCTGATTGGCCAGAGTAACGGTACGTTACAAAATACATTTCCTGGCAAGAATTCAGTATTCTGTAACAGAATACATTTTTAAAGTATTCTCCCCAACACTGTTTGTAAAACATGTAAACCTACAGACTATCACTCTGGGGGAAAAAATACTTTTCAAAAATTGCACCCTTACTGATGTAAAACTATGAAGAATTCTTACCCCAGGCAACATCCTGCCAAACTAACAGAGAAATTAGAAAAACATGAAAACATCACTGTCTGATGCAGCTAAAAAAACCTTCAACTTTGTGGCCTCCCCTCACATTTACTGACCCGACTCCAATGCAAAAAATAATTATGTGATAAACTAAGCAATTTTTATACAACTTCCCCAATCATCACCGGTGGAAACAAAAAAAAAAGGCCTTGTCTTGGCCTCCCCTCGCTCTGTCCAGGCTGATACTTCCAAACGTCTAAACACACTGAAAGGATCTTGGCCCCATGCGCAACCCCGCACCTCACCTGAGAGACTTCATCTTATTAGTAACTGCTCCCTGCTCTCGCGCTTGTCCATTTCCCACCACTCTTGTGTCCAGAACCGGAGTCTTGGAGGCTCATATCATCACGAAAGCATCCATCACCATCGGAGGTGAAGGTAAAGGCCCCAGACAACAGTATGTGTAGACACTTTTCACTTCGAGTCCCCACAGGCAGGTCTTATAGTGTAGCATATTATGATAAATCGCCGGATCTTTCTCTCTCTCTCTCTCTCTCCCTATATTTCCACTGTTGGGATGCAGCTGCAGATAGAGAATGGACGCAGAATGCAGAGAGGACTGTTCATTAATGGTTTCAGGCCCAAGGCAATGCATCATGCTGACACGGGCGCTCACAAGTCGGAATGAGAATGTTATGGGGTCCATGTGTGAATGAGGTAATTACACCGTGTCACTAATAATCCTCTGCAGTGGGCTTGACTCATTCAGAAAGCAGTCTGTACCCAGCACTTTCATTGTGTCCACACCCAAAAGTAGCAAATATTTGAAGTATCAGTCATTTGTAGGAATCTGCGTATTTCAACATGAGCTGCAAATATTTAAATCATGATACTTTTCGATATTAAGATATAACTTCTGCATGTACATAGGCAGTTTGTAATTGTTAACTTCTTGACCCCGGCCTTTTCTTCTGTTCGGCTGTACCCATATCTGATCTAAACTTTTTATTTCATGTTGTCGTTGATTTTTTGTCACATTTTTGTTGCTCTTTTTGTATTGTATTAATGTTGCTTTTCCGACACATTTTTAGCACTTTTTTGTATCGTATTTTTGTCGTGTATTCAACACTTTGTCGTTTTTTTGTGTGTGTGCATGTGTTTTCGCTTTTTTGTCACATTTTTGTTGCGTTTGTGTTTACAGCCTGTAGGCCTGTTCAATGCCTCACTTGAAAGCTAAGACCGTGTAGTTTCTGGAAACATGTGTAAGAGTAAGTAACAATTACCTTTTTATTTCAGTGAAGAAATGTTGGGCAGAAAAGTTTTTTTTTACGGCCCTGGCTCAAGGGTCGCAGCAGAAAGAGCGGAGCGGACGCAGCAAAAAGGGTTTACGCCAAAGCGTATTTTTACAAAGTAACAATAGTAAATGTGCAAAACCGCCGCCGCGGTGTGGCATCTCGGCGGCCAGGTGGAGATGACCAGAGGAGCAGCCCCGCAATAGGAAAAGGGGCGGTCCTTTTATGGGCGGCCAACAGGAAACACCGGGCCCAGGCTCAGCCGCGGTCACCTCAAAATAAAAGAACATTAGAATAGGCACAACCAGACAGGACTCCAAGCTAGGAGCCGACAAATTATTTTAATTTCACTTTTATTATTATTTTTATTTACTTTGATGGAAGTGACATAAATAAAGGTAAGGTTTGACTCATTTCCCATTGACATAAAATGGCACAACAGGTCAACAGTTTAAAATTGTTGTGCCTCTGTCTGTCACTTCCTGTCAGTGTCCGATAAGGAAGTGAAACTATAAACACAAATCACAAAACTGGTCAAACTAAAGAAAGCTGGGTACATTTTGTTTTAGCAGAATCCTAAATACAGTATAATTGTGTTAACTGCGTTTTGGCAAAAAGTGTGTCTAATGTGTCTTCCACTGGGGTCTGAGCCCCAATCATGATCCATGTTCAATAAAACTTCCTAACACATTCTGTCTCTGAGTCTTTTCAGATTGAAATGCTGTTAAAACACTGCAGTATCCAAAAGCTTTTAAGTGAACGATAAAATGAAATCAATTGGTTTATTATTAAGGCCAGAAAATGTGTCTGTCTTATTTTCCGAGAGGGTGTTTTATCAACCGGCATCAGTTTGTGAAATGGCGCATTAGTTTGCAACACAGCTTGTATACATATCGAAGCGCTCAGCATTAGGTATTTGGCCAGTGTCTCTAAACAGTAGGCAGTATAGGGAGGACAGCAGTGAAAGCCATCCTCTTCACGCTGTCACGCTGATGAATTGGCTGTTAGTGAATATGACTAAAGGTTACAAGACTAAGTAATTGTTAGTGATCGTAAACTAAAGCTGTTTACTTTCTTACGTTCCATTACGACGAGGCCTCTCCTTTATAGACGTGCACTCCCCCTCGCTTTACCTAAACTGAACTTCTGGCACTTGAGCGTGTAGAAAAATGACTATGGTAATATTTTTCGACTTCATATTTGTCTTTGTCCGGACAAATTAATTTCGTATGCATAAATGTGAAGTGATATCACATTCAACTAATGTTCTGTTCATTTCTAAATGATATGGGAGTATTTCAAAAGCCTTGACTTACTGCCCGTTACACCTCAGATGGAAAGGAGGGAAAGTTGGTTGGTTGGGACAGTGGAGTAATGAGCACACAGAAGATGCACATACTGTACATGTAAACACGCCACATGGGATTTTGACTATCGTCTAATTTGCATATATTATCCAGCATTTGTGAACAAACACACTCTGAGCAGCACGGGTTTGAATCCTGGACCAGGCAGGGCCTCTCTGTGGAGTTTGCATGTTCTCCCGGTCTCTGCGTAAGGTAAGGTTGTCCCTTTGTGGCAGTACACAGAATCGCAGCAACTCCAGGACTATTGTAGTTTAAAGTTGACATTTATTTAACCGGGACGGTCCCTCAGAGATAAATTTCTTTTACAGACCTCAGAGGGGAGCCTATTGTACATCATGTTTAGTCTAGGCATCCGTCTAATACGCAATTTTGCTGCACAATTGTATATTTTGCAAACAAAGCACTTAGTCTTACAAACAAGGTGGATGAAACAATATGTGCTGGTTAGAACTGTGATTGAACTGCTTTTTATGTGAGTGAATGAGATGACTTAAGAATATTGGGGGCTCGTCTGGGGTATGAATCTATCTTGTGTTTCTGGTGTTTTGATAATGTTTCTGCGCGTGTAGACCCCCTCAAACTGCTTTTCAATACCAGGGTCAGTGCCATGTTCTCTTTCTCTCGGGACACGGCTAATGTTTAACTCACAGTGGAATAAAGTTTGAAGTTTGTCCTGTAAGAGCTTGAAAATGATGCGGCCTAAGTGAGGAGGAAGTACTTGAGGCCACGCATGATGTTAATGAGACGAGGACGAGAGAAAAGAGGAATCTGGGCTAACGCTGTTGTTGCACCGGGAGGGGGGGGAAGTGAAAGCTAAGTATGGTGCTTTAATCCAAAAACCTATCACAGATCATTAAAGATGGACTTCCTGGAATCATGGATGACTCCCACTCAGACGCTCATGTATCAATGTGACTTTACCCCAGAGTAGTTTTTAGTGGCTCTGAACTTAAGTTCCGAGTATGAATTTGAAACTTGGCCAATATTGGCGAATTCTGCCATTGGTATTTGAACAACCGCATTTTAAACATACTCAGCTTTGAATATCCCTCCAGATTCCATACGGCTGAATGATGCCTGTGCTGTCTCTCTCCCATATGGGTCAGATTAAGATGTGGCCACAGCACCTCTCTCTCTTCCTAATCCTGTCTGGAGAAATCAGCCCTCTTTCACTCTCCCCAGGCCACACAACAAGAACAAGCGCTTTTGGCAGCACAGACCTTTTCTAATAGTCCTGAAGTCACACGTGCACCCTTCAAAGGCTAAAGTTCAATTGTGTTATATTTTGTTTGACATTTAAAGATGACATACTATGAACCCCCACCCCCTTTTTTTTTTTTTCAAAGGATCTGTATCATGCTATTTTAGCCATTCCAAAGTAAAGTATAGGCATTTATATGATATATTGTACCTTTACCACTATGGAGTACTAATTTTTGTGAGAAATATAAGAATATCCATCCATCCATCCATCCATTTTCTTCCGCTTTATCCGGGGCCGGGTCGCGGGGGCAGCAGTCTCAGCAGAGATGCCCAAACTTCCCGATCCACACACACCTCCTCCAGCTGTTCTGGGGGGACCCCGAGGCGACACCAGGCCAGCTCGGAGACATAGTCCCACCACCGTGTCCTGGGCCTTCCACGAGGCCTTGTCCCACTAGGACATGCCTGGAACACCTCCCGCGGGAGGCGACCAGGAGGCATCCGAAACAGATGCCCGAGCCACCTCAGCTGGCTCCTTTCGACGTGAAGGAGCAGCGACTCTACTCCGAGCTCCTCCCGGGTAACTGAGCTCCTCACCCGATCTCGGAGGGTGCGCCCAGCCACCCTGCGAAGGAAACTCATTTCGGCCGCTTGTATTCGCGATCTTGTCCTTTCGGTCATGACCCAAATCTCATGACCATAGGTGAGGGTGGGAACGTAGATCGATCGGTAAATCGAGAGCTTTGCCCTCCGACTCAGCTCCCTCTTCACCACGACAGACCGATACAGCGACCGCATCACTGCTGACGCCGCACCGATCCGTCTATCGATCTCACGCTCCATCCGTCCCCCACTCGTGAACAAGACCCCGAGATACTTGAACTCCTCCACTTGAGGCAAGGACTCCCCACCGACCTGAAGAGGGGAAGCCACCTTTTTCCGGTGGAGAACCATGGCCTCGGATTTGGAGGTGCTGATCCTCATCCCGGCCGCTACACACTCGGCTGCAAACCGCCCCAGTGCGTGCTGAAGGTCCTGGTTCGTTGAAGCCATCAGAACAACATCGTCCGCAAACAGCAGAGATGAGACTCTGAGGCTCCCAAACCGGACACCCTCCGGCCCCTGGCTGCGCCTAGAAATTCTGTCCATAAAAGTAATGAACAGAACCGGTGACAAAGGGCAGCCCTGGCGGAGACCAACACGCACCGGGAACAGGTCTGACTTACTGCCGGCAATGCGAACCAAGCTCCTGCTGCGGTCATACAGGGAACGGACAGCCCTTAGCAGAGGGCCCCGGACCCCATACTCCCGGAGCACCCCCCACAGGGCACCACGAGGGACGCGGTCGAACGCTTTCTCCAGATCCACAAAACACATGTGGACTGGTTGGGCGAACTCCCACGAACCCTCGAGTACCCGATGAAGGGTATAGAGTTGGTCCAGTGTGCCACGACCAGGACGAAAACCGCATTGTTCCTCCTGGATCCGAGGTTCAACTATCGGCCGGATCCTCCTCTCCAGCACCCCGGAATAGACCTTACCGGGGAGGCTAAGGAGGGTGATTCCTCTGTAATTGGAACACACCCTCCGATCCCCCTTCTTAAAGAGAGGGACCACCACCCCGGTCTGCCAATCCAGGGGCACTGTCCCCGACCGCCACGCGATGTTGCAGAGACGTGTCAGCCAAGACAGTCCTACAACATCCAGAGACTTAAGGTACTCAGGGCAAATCTCATCCACCCCCGGAGCCTTGCCACCGAGGAGCTTTCTCACCACCTTGGTGACTTCAGCCCCGGTGATGGGCGAGCCCACCTCCGAGTCCTCAGCCTCTGCTTCCTCATTGGAAGACGTGACGACGGGATTGAGGAGGTCCTCGAAGTACTCCTTCCACCGCCCGACGACATCCCCAGTCGAGGTCAGCAGCCCCCCACCCGCACTGTAAACAGTGTTGGTGAAGCACTGCTTCCCCCTCCTGAGGCGCCGGATGGTTTGCCAGAATCTCTTCGAGGCCGACCGATAGTCTTCCTCCATGGCCTCCCCGAACTCCTCCCAGACCCGAGTTTTAGCCTCCGCGACCGCCCGAGCCGCAGCACGCTTGGCCTGCCGGTACCTCTCAGCTGCCTCAGGAGTCCCACAAGCCAACAAGGCCAGGTAGGACTCCTTCTTCAGCTTGACAGCATCCCTTACTTCCGGGCGCCACCACCGGGTTCGGGGATTGCCGCCGCGACAGGCACCAGAGACCTTACGGCCACAACTACGAGCAGCCGCATCGACAATGGAGGAGGAGAACAGAGTCCACTCTGACTCCATGTCCCCCGCCTCCCCCGGAATCTGGGTGAAGCTCTTCCGGAGGTGGGAGTTGAAGACCCCACTGACAGAGGGATCCGCCAGACGTTCCCAGCAGACCCTCACAACACGCTTGGGCCTGCCAGGTCTGACCGGCTTCCTCCCCTGCCAGCGGATCCAGCTCACCACCAGGTGGTGATCAGTTGACAGCTCAGCCCCTCTCTTCACCCGAGTGTCCGAGACACGCGGCCGGAGGTCAGACGACACAACTACAAAGTCGATCATCGACCTCCTGCCTAGGGTGTCCTGGTGCCACGTGCACTTATGGACACCCTTGTGCTCGAACATGGTGTTCGTTATGGACAAACTGTGACTAGCACAGAAGTCCAATAACAGAACACCACTCGGGTTCAGATCGGGGAGGCCGTTCTTCCCAATCACCCCCTCCCAGGTCTCACTGTCGTTACCCACGTGGGCGTTGAAGTCCCCCAGCAGAACAATGGAGTCCCCAGTCGGAGCACTATCTAGTACCCCTCCCAGGGACTCCAAGAAGGCCGGGTACTCTGCACCGATGTTGGGCCCGTAGGCCGAAACAACGGTGAGAGACCTGTCCCCGACCCGAAGGCGTAGGGACGCGACCCTCTCGTCCACCGGGGTGAACTCCAACACGTGGCGGCTGAGCTGGGGGGATATGAGCAAACCCACCCCAGCCCGCCGCCTCTCCCCGCGGGCAACTCCAGAAAAATGGAGAGTCCAGCCTCTCTCCAGGAGTTGGGATCCGGAACCCAAGCTGTGCGTGGAGGTGAGCCCGACTATATCTAGTCGGTATCTCTCAACCTCCCGCACAAGCTCAGGCTCCTTCCCCCCCAGCGAGGTGACGTTCCATGTCCCGAACGCCAGAAGCTGTGCATGCGGACCAGGTCGTCGAGGCACCTGCCTCTGACTGCCACCCAGTCCTCTCCGCACCCGACCCCTACGGATCCCTCTGCGGGTGGTGGGTCCACAGGAGGGCGGGCCCACGTCGTCCCTTCGGGCTGGGCCCGGCCGGGCCCCGTGGGCAGAGACCCGGCCACCAGACGCTCGCGTTCGGGCCCCAACCCCAGGTCTGGCTCCAGGGTGGGGCCCCGGCTGCGCCATGCCGGGCGACGTCACGGTCCTTGTGTGTTGTACTTCCATAGAGATCTTCTGATCTCTATTCTGATCACAGCAAAAAGTGAAGTCACTTCACAATGCAGTTATAAGGAGTTGACATTTGCAACACAGCTTCATAAATGGCTAACACTCACACAAGCATGTGTCATGATTGACTCACCACCGCTCTGGCCGCTCCGTCATCGCTGGTTATAAGAGTTTAATCCACTTCACCAAGCATCCATCAGTGAAGTGACGGTCACAGACAAACACTATTTTGGCTGATAGTCTCTGAATCCCGGAAAGAAATTCCAACTTCTGGTGAGTGGCCGCTTTTTTAGGAGGATTGACTAAAGTCTGTCCTCTCGTAGCTAAACGCGCATTTTCGCCACATTATCGTTAAGTAAGAAAAAAGAACAGGTGTCCTGAGTAGGTTAGAAAGAGCTCCTTCTTCTTTTTTTCTTAATTTTTTCTTTCTTACAATCATTGACGGTATAACAGAAATAATGAAAAAGATGTTTTACAAATTAAAATCAGGCCGTAAGGCATTACATTACAGACGTCGAGCACTTCTGTTCATTTCTGACGTCAGAGTGTCACAAGTCAGTCGTTTACCAGGAGAGGGCGGAGCAGCTGCTCAGAGAGCAGGATTCAGGAGGATTGCTGAGAACTGCATGAATGAAGCCAAAAAACACTGGGGGTGTTTTTGATAAGGAAATAGCATAGCAACATGGTTAAAGTCGATTTTGCATGATATAGGACCTTTAAGTCTATATACATTATTTCTATGTTGCTTGCCATAATAAAATAAAGTGCCAACTGTAAATCCATGAAGCTAATAAGTGTTTCAAGAGTCAACCTCTATGAGCTTTAAACCATGGTATAACATTGTTCCTCATCAAAATCATAGAGTAGTAGATGCTTTATTCACACAGTTAAAATAATGTTTTTTTTTTTGTTTTTTTTTTGCTTTCATCATTCTCTCCTCCACTGTTGAAGCTCCGGTTTGTATTTCCTGGATTTTGGTGCATAATAGATAGAGCCCTGAATAATGACCGTGGCATTTTAAAATCCGTTACACCATCAATGGAGCCATTCTGAGCAGTTTCGGCATTTATTACAGCGCCATTGATTCGGTAGCATGCAATTAGCTGAAAATTGTGTCTTGTGTATTGTTCTTGTCGTGAGTAATTCCCTCTGCTACCAGCGGCGGGAGCTCCAAACAACATACAGTAAGGTCTTCACTCATTTTCCCTGCACACATATTGATTTGAATTATAACGAGAAATATCAATGCTGAGGAGCCCAATATAGCCCATAGTCAATAGCCAAATTCAAAGGTAGTGACCATTGTTGTAGTAAGGTTCAAACTCCTTCAGTCTTCAGTGCGTCAGGAGCTGGAGTCCTTGTTAGTTAATCTCCATGCTTATACATTATAGTAGTATCACAAATATTACAGTTAAAGTCTCTAAATATAGTTTAAGAACAAAGGAAATCCCATTATTGACCACAACCGAATGTATTTTTGATAAGTTTCCAGTCTGTTGGTCAAATGCATGATACTTTACACCTCGTTCCCACAGGAATCGCTCATATTTAATACGCAAGCCAAATGCATTCACATCGGTTTATACTGATACAAGTGGTGGACGTTGGAAGGCCTCTTCACCAGACATTGATAGGGAGGTTTATAATAAATCAGGGCATAGAGTAAACTATGTGCACTTATGAAGGATTAAAAAAAAAACTAAAGATAACAAAGTTCCTGTAAAGACGATTCATTGCCTCCCAGGTTTATCACAGCATAGTCAGTGCACTCCATTTTATATGTTAGGGTACACCAAATTTGTGAAACATTACAGCAAAAAGAGAGCTACAGTTTATTTTTTATGTTCAGTTTGTACCATTGTGCAGCACTTCCTTTAGGAGAGTTTTCACCTCCGTTGGCGAGCTATGTCCATGTCCATCGTTTGACAAATGATGAAGAGATTCCTCATTCCTCACGACACAGAAACATGGCAGTTTTTACAAAAATAGCCCTCAGTCTGATGGGACTAAACAGTCAGCTCTGTGGCACAGTGGTTGAAGTGGCTTTATGTTTTGGCCTTCTCGGCTTGTGTTGGTCGATCATGACGTGTATTTATTTAAAGCTACAGCCTAATTATGTGACTGCTGATGAAACCATTTGTACAGCTGCTGCAGTTTCAGCAGAGAGCCAGCGACTGACACTATCCATACAGTAAACTCAGCGAGCTGAAATACTGCGCTGTCCCGGAGCTTCGAAGGCCCAGTGGAAATGTTTGTCTGATGGCTTTATTTGTTTAATGAACCTGAGTTAGAAGGACAAATGATAGAGTGTTTGGTTTGAAAACGGATGAATGCTGCCTACCATGTCCTAGCATGTTATTTTTGATTTTTTCCCACACCTGATTTGAACTTATAGGCAGAAACAACAGGGATTTGAATGTATGCCAAAAAATCTATATCACACATTTTTGTTGTGCCTCGACATGAGTGGGTTGAGAAATCTGCATTTGAGCTTTGAGCTGCATTAACCTCTTAACCCCCACTTTAACCAAGAACATTTTCTTCAGTCCGGCTCTACCCAAACCTAAAAGCGTCTTGACTGGAGCTTACAGGATTTATCTAAGCAAATTGGTATGTTGGTAATTGTTCAGAATCATTTGCTGGATGAATGAGGTCAGTTTTGCAATTATTCAATCAATCAATCTGTGAGATATGGCTTTCACGTGTGGACTGTTGCGACTTTATATGCACAGCCAGCCAAGCCTTTTTGATGCTTTTTTTTTGTCATGTTCTCGTCATTTTTTCATCACATTTTTGTCACCTTTTTGTCGCTCTTATGTGGCTTTTTTGTTGCTTTTACGTCACTCTTTAGTTGAGCTTTTTGACGCTTTTATATAACATTATTGTATTTTCGGCGAATTTTGTCTCTCTTTTGACACTTTTTCGTTGTGTGTTCATCATCGTCGCTACTTTTACACTTTTTTTTTCAAGAAGCTTTTAGATTTGGGTAAAGCCAAACTGGAGAAAATGTGCTCGGTTCAGGTGAGGGTTAAGAGTTTAAGGATACAAAAGTTGTATTACTTCCAAGTGGATTCATAATGAAATATTTTTAATTCTTTCTGTGTGACAGTATATCATGAGATAGCCACAATAAAGGCATTTTGAATTATCAAGTCAAAGTAGTGCAAGTCGTCTGCATTAGTTCAATCACAATTTAAAAAGTATGAGACTAAACAGAGTACAGCAAGTGAAGGCGTCTTGTGGGCAGTCCTGTTTAGTTTTTATTGCAATCCAGTAAGCTACTTCGGCTAACCACCATGACTAATTAATAGGTTAGTGGTGCAAAGTCTCGTGGTGTGCCAGGGTTTTATATTTCAGCAATAATATCACAATGAAAGATGATAATGGATGACTGCTCCCTGCTTATCTTACATACATTTTCACGGCTGAGAAACCACTGGCCTTAGATCAAAACACTCATAATTTACCAAATGCACATTCCCTGCTGATCTAACCTGATTGATGATGACATTTAGAGGAGCTATAACTCTTGTCACAGTTGCCCTCCTGACTCCCATTCATGACCGAGTGTGACAGCTTTATTCTTTACCATCAGCTTTTACTGCTATCTTAACTGTGGTCATTAAGTTTAAAAATAATTTTACTTTGCTTGTCATGTCCAGGTCAAAGACTGTTATTGGAAAATCATTTCTCAAAATTACATTGTTGCTACATTTGAGTGCAATGACGGTCGTGTGACCTATAGGGGCAGGCGTTCAGATGAAAACGTCAATGCATGTGTTACAGATCACTCTTTAAAGGAGGGGTGGGATTAACTTCACAAGTTCAAAGATTGCAGGCTTTTAGTTATTATGTTTAAGGTTGAAATGGATCCATGAGTACCAAAGCCATTGCTCAAATGTGGCTATCTTCCTGCAAAGGTGGGAGGTCAGCGTTGGTGGATACCGCTTTGTACCACAGAGGAAAAGTAGAAAATGTCTTTCCTGTTAAAAACAATGGACGATACACAGTGAAATCTGAGGTCTGACAATGATCTTTGTCGTGTTTGACCTCAATGTTGAAAAATGTGTTTCAGAGAATGTTGCACTGCCCACGTAATTATTAAAAACGAATATTCAGAACCAGTGTCACTGCAGATGACCCCCATTGAATGTGATCGTTCTCCAGACTTAATCACTTATTCTGCTGAAGTTACCACAGCAAACCAAACATTTAGGCATGGAAATCTTTTCTGACTGTTTACAGAAACAATATGATTTTGCAGTTTCATTGTTAACAAGTTGAGGTGGTGGCACAAACTCTAAGCACCCTTCATAATAAGACATTTTAAAAAGCATTTCTGGTATTGCAAGTGTGGAATAATGAGCGGTAGCTGGGGACCTTTTACTTCATGTGTTAGCAGTGAATTGGCGAGCTAGCCAATGCAGACCCTCAAGTTTGTTGTAACAATGCAACGCTTGATTTGTGGGTCAAGGGAACCCAAGAATGAACTAATCCCCACACAGTTAAGTCACACAGGATCGTTAACGGATAGGGACATTAATCTATTTATTTATTAATTACATTAGCATTGTTTCTAATTCGTTTGGATGAAGCAGCACAGCAAAAACATAATCCTTATGTTGACAACCCCCCCACACGTATCAACCAGTCCATAGTCCCAAGAGTGAGTCCAGCTGAAGAGGAAAAAGGTTGCCCTTATAGCAGCGCAGAGCATCATGTCTATAGAAGCAAACAACTCAACTTCTGGCAGTAGCATCCTACTGCATTCGCGAAGAGTTGCTTGACGCCGTTACCTCTTCTGTGCAGGCCCGATTACTACCCACCAGGGTCGTGTTGTGATGTTCACCGTCCAATGAAGATAGCACTCGTTGAGCTGACAGCGAGGGGTTTCCTCACAGAGGAGTCACAGAGAGGAGGATCACAGAAAGAGGAGGCCCAAACAACAAGAAGCTGTTGGTCACAATGAATACACTAATGAACATAAATAATACGGGGAAAAGACTTTCAGACACATACCGAGTAGTTTCCATGCGGCATCCCACCATAACGTGCACTCAAACACGCCTCGACTGCACCGGAGATGCAACGGCCCGACACAAGGAGCCGCAGCCAGGAAGCGAGCATACGCAAGTAATTGTAGCGAGTCAGCGGGGCTTGACGATGGAGGACGATGCATTTACTTCTTCAATAACCACAATATGCAACAGCTGAGCTCACAGTGACCATTACTCTGCTCTTGCTGGTGTGATGTCAGGGGGGAGAGGTCAGGAGGGCCGAGCAAGAGAAAGGGAGCACCTTTTATAGGGTATTGTCATTGTGTGTTTTCATATAATGCTACAGTATTTTATGTGTAAAAAAATGTAATCATGGTATGGTTTTAGCTGATTTATTAGGAGTTGGTGCTAGTAAAGTGAGCTAGTGAAGTGGATATGTTATTGCAAGGGAGGAATGAATTCCTACTTTTGAGAAAACAGGACCTATAGTTTCTAACATCTCCATGTTACAACTCATCGGACTCTCACTCCTGTCTCCCAGAAGGTACATTTTTGAGGGTTGTCGGTTCCTTTACATGCAACATGTGGATACCGGTATTTGTCAGTGTTTTTGAATGGTTTGCCGAGGGAAAGATGTGAGTTTGGTCTATTTTTATGCATTAAAACTCACATGTTAAGGAAGAAAACTTGACTCGCATCAAAAATGTCTTGCATTGTCTCTATGATGCAACAAAATCCAGGATCTTTAACCGTGACCAAGTGAAATACCATTCCAGGTATGTTTTTGACAAGGGAATGTTTGGTTTAAAGCTCAGAAAAGTCGATTCAGCCTAATTTAAATGTTAATATCGTGACCAGACTTTCTCAAATTGCAAAAGCCCAAATATCTGTAGTTACTATCAATTGGATTTCAGGTTGCCCCGATCAGATCAGGCGTCCAGTTTCACGCCAATAACCAAAAACACACTGATCTAATTATCATAAATCGGGCTTGTGGCCACTTCTTAGATAAACTTTCACGTCAACAACTCAGACCTGTTATTCTTAGCCAATCAATTTCCTCTGCGGCAGACCGGGGATTACCTCCCACCTCCCACCGCAGCCAACCGTCGTTTGTCCTCTGCTTATTTTGCCTTCCTTTCACGTATTTAGCTCTGTTTGTTGATCTTGGTCACGCTTCTCCTTTGGAACCTTGTCTAGTTTCGTGTGCTTTGTCTGGCCAAAGTTTGACACCGGCTGGACCAAGTCTGCTGCTGCTATGGGCTGAATACACAAACGTCATTGGTCACAGGGCAGCGTTGCAGCAAGTCGGACATTTCGGTGTTTCCTCAGCAGAGAACAGAGAAATCCAGACATTCCAAGGTGTGTATTTTCGCAAGAGGTTTCCCATAGAAAAATGAGGAACCTTGATTTCGAACCACAGGGGTTGGTCTGTCTAAATAAATGCAGTTGTTTTGGGGAGGGCGAGAGAGAGATTGGTGGTGGATTATTTCCTCAACGGCGCAGAATAAATGATCTGAAGTGAGTAAAAATAGTTCACTGGAAAAGTTCTCATTTTGGGGATAATTTGGTGTACGTTGGCACGTATTCGAGGAGTCCCAATTGTAGTGTGTAAACGTAATGGTCAGTGTTACTCCTGCTATGAATGTTCTGGCTCATTTGAACAGACATTTCGGATACAAGCGAGGAAGAATAGCTGCACACATTTCCCCTCGGTAGGAATTTAACAGACTGAAAACACATTTGACATGTCATTTCAGTCGACTGAGGTTGTCATGTGTAGAAATAGATTGAAAAGTGGACACGTGTTGTTTAATCCTTCACCTCTTAAGTTCTGTTTCACCCAAATCTAAAATCTTCTCGACTGGATGCCTCATTTGAAAAGCTAAGACCTACAAAACTCAGGTCTTAGCTTGTTGCCTCACAACCGGTTCGACTCCCACCTGTACGGGGCTGTTCTGTGTGGAGTTTGCATGTTCTCCCCATTTCTGCGTAGGTTTCCTCCGGGGACTCCGCTTTTCCCTATCACTTAAACATGTACAATAGGTTTCCCTCTGGGGCCCTGTAAAAGAGATTCTTCAACTCAGTGGGACTTTCCTGATTAAATAATGGTCAAATAAAAATTGCCCTGGAGTCATCAGGAGACACGGTACAACTGTGTATCGTCAGCATAACAGTGAAAGTTGACTCCATACAGGTTAAAAAGCACTGGGCCTAAAATCGAACCCTGGGGCACACCACATGTGATCTTATGTGCCTTCAGGTAGGTGCACAGGGGATGTTATTGCATTCACAAGGAAGAATTGTCATGCTAAAGTGATTTGAAAAGAAAACAGTAAGTAATGTGTCTCATGCTAAAGAATATTCAACGCGTTTCCTTTAGAAAACAGGGCAAGCCCAGCCCATGGCCTGTAGCATGAACAGACTAAAGCTATTTACATCTGATTATCGGCTTCACAAACTTACTGAGAAAACACATGGCACACATAGCTCAAAGCCCTGTTTGGAATTTCCACATTTCATCGTTTTTTCTGTGAAACCCGGGGTGCTGTATAGACCCAAAAATGTCTATCAAAACAGTACCAGAAAATGGGGAAGAAGCCTACTAAATATTTCCTCTAAATTTACGAGCGAACAATGGTACCTCACAAAGCCTAAAGCCATACTTTTCCTGACATCAGTACAGTGTAAGCTCTCGTGTTGCTAACCCCTGCCAGTGTTTTCTGTTCTCACTTCTAGGTTCACCCCACAGTGCCGGTACTGGCTCATTCAAAGACATGACACATTGACTTATGCCAAACCCCAAGAACCAAAGATTTGATTTGCACCATCCATCAAATGTCACGGTTATTTGTGTTCATATGAAAAGAGAGACATGGTAAAGCCATTCGCTGTCATCCAGTTTAACTTCAAAACGCTGAGATTTCAATGTAGAACGTGCTAGAAGACTTTTGTTTGACTTCTCAGCTCATTAGGAGTGCCATGAGACCTTTATGAGAACCTTCTAGTCTGTAATTTGCACAAATGAAAAGGTCTCTACAGTTTTCACACAATATTTCTGATGGGCCAAAACGCAGTCTCAAAGCGGGTGTAGAGGCCACCCTGGATGTACTGGATTCACATGTTATACTGTATTTTGTGGTTTAATTGCACACCTTAGCCCACTCAGCACATGGGCATGAGAGGTAGCGCCTTCTGCCCGGAAACTCAGCAGCCATGTTCACCGTCACCGCAGTTAAAAAAGCCTGGACCGCTTTTACAGGGCGGATGAATTAGTTGTTGAATAAAATGTAGAGCTGCTTTTCTCATTAGCGGCTGCTGGCTGTGTTCTAGCCATTGTTTCCGGGCTCAAGCTTTTGTCCAGGGAGGGTGCTCTTTGACTGCTTTTGCACTTACATTGTCTGCAGGCGACTTTGTAAAGGTCAGATTGCTGTATTTTGCTTCATTCGTGCAGTTTTGAGTTCTCTCTTTAGCTATTTTTTTAAAAGTTTTTTCTGGGATTATGTTTCCATTTCCGCGGCCGTTCTCAAAAGCGTGTTCATCCTGATGCCGTCGGTTTCCGTTACTAAAAGTGTACACATGTTTTCCCAGTTTTGTTAAGTGCCATTCCCACTGCTGCCTAAAGAGGGAGCTCCAGGGCATTTTGAAAATCTAGCAATCCCAGTCTCTCGCTCTTTCCGGTGATTTGTTTACATTCTTTCACATTCTTAAGATCTAACATGCTGACACAGAGACACACAAAATAAAATGACAATTCCACTTCAAAGGTGCACTATGTAACTTTTTATGTGACAAAAAAAAAAGTGGCGTTATGGGTGCAGCATGGCATCCATAACCCATAATTTGCTTTCCCTCAAAGTGGCCTCCATGATGCTCCAGAATCAATTGTTTTGGGGTTTCTGGACAGTTTCTAGTACGAACCCCTAAAAACAACTGATCCTGAAGCATTCACCTGGAGCTGTAAAACCACCCTTGCAACTTTCCCTGCACTAGGTCGGAGCCACCAATACACACTAATGGAATCACAAAGAAGAAGCTAACAGGCAAACGGGCAAAGCTAACTGTGGGCTAGTGCCACTTAAACAATATTTAAAGCCAAGTTTGAGTGAAAAAAATTATCTCCATTGTGTAATTGGATGTACAATATCCCTCTCTACCTTTGTCTTTTCTGTCAGCGTAGTATTTACTCTCACAGACAATTAATGAGTAAAAAATCACAACATGTTACGGCACCTGCAGTGGCGCTTATGGCCTCTAGGGGCATGAGTTACTTCGTTCTGTTTTAAATAAGACCCCACTAACCAATACCTTCTTGACACACTTTCTGACCACAAGAGTGAAGAAGAACCTTCTGTAGATAGATGAAACCTCCTCTATTCAATGAACTCAGTAAAGTCGACGATCCAAAGCTTCACTGCGATGAATACTTCCAGGATGAATGAGAGCCTGCACAAACGATTAATGAGGAGACGTGGGTTAAGTCAAAACACTCGCTCCACAGCCCTTTTCTGTTGACTTTATTAATTCACACGAGCAACCACCCCTGAGAAAAGAAAATTCTAGAGATCCCAGTGAATTTTGGCTTCCGTTGCCATAATCAGCCGCCGACCCTGCCCTTCATATTTTGGGAATAGAGCCATAACTCAAATGTATATTACATCAAAGCCCCCTCGCCCATGTGCAGTAAGCTGTGACCTGGCATGGGCTCAAACCTCAATAATTACCGCCAAAGCCTCACTGAGATGTCTGTTGATTCAAATACACTTGTTTCTTTGGTAACTGTGCAACTGTACAGTGTGCAGAACATGTTGCCTTTACTGTCAGAATGTGTGGTATAGGATTGAGGGAAATTCCATCCCAGTTTCCCATACATCTCGATGCTCGTGATTATAGTCTGACAGTGTGATGTCATATAGCAAACAATTCCCAATTTGTATCAGACGGAACAAATAGACTTTGAAAGAGATTGGAAATGGATTCTGTATGCTATTCTATACATTTTACATCTATTATCTGTAGGAATTTGCTTTAATGCTTGGCTATGCACTCTTATAAAAAATAACACTACATAAAAGGGAAGCTGCATGGGATGCCATAAGCTGTATGCATCTAGGTTTAACCTCTTAACCCCCACCTGAACCAAACACGTCTCCAGTTTGGATTTACCCAAATCTAAAAGCTTCTTGATAAAACCGCCAAATAGCAACAACGATGAGCCGAGAAAGAGGATGAAAAAGCACCAAAAGAGCGACAAAATCGTGACGACAAAGTGACAGAAACGCAACAAAAAAGCAAGCAAGGAATAACAGAAAAGTGCCATAAATGTGTGATGCAAAAGCAGCAAAAACGCCACAGAAGAGCAACAGAAAAATGACAAAAACGCAAAAAAAAGTGAGGAATATGCAACAAAAAAGCCTCAAAAGAGCAGCAAAAAGGCAATGAAAAGAAATGTCAAACAAGGCTGCGACAACAGGGCAACAACGCAAGGAAAAAGATCGGTTTTGTAGGTCTTAGCTTTCAAATGAGGCGCTACCTTGGCCTATAGGCTGCAACCTTTTAGATTTGGGTAAAGCTGAACTGGAGAAAATGCACTTGGTTAAGGTTAAGTGGTTAATAAAAATTTTAGTACAATTGCTATTAGTTTATTTCATGCTCATGGGATATTTGATATAATCCTGCATATTCATTTTCAGCATAGTTATGTCTTTTCAGAGCCGTGGGAAGATATTTTAGTTAGGGGGTGCTGAAGGACAAAATTTACCCCCCAAATACTTTTTCTGTGCATAAATCCTATTTATTAACCTCTTAACTCCCGCCTGAACCGAGAGCATTTTCTCCAGTTCAGCAACACCTCATTTGAAAGTACAAAACTAAATGTATCTTTTTCCTCACATCAGATTTTTTTTTCATCACTTTTTTTTGTTGGGCAGTCATCTCATTTTTGTCACTTTTTCGTCAAATTCTTCGAATTTTTTTGTCAAATTCTTATCACTTTTTCGTCAATTTTTTGTCAATTTTTTGGTCACTTTTTCGTCAAATTATTCGCATTTTTTTGTCAAATTCTTATCACTTTTTCGTCCATTTTTTCCTCAATTTTTCGTCACATTTTTCTCACTTTTTTGTCCAATTTTTGTCCATTTTTGTCATTTTTTGTAAATTGTTTGTCACTTTTTTGTCACTTTTTCGTCAAATTATTCGCATTTTTTTGTCAAATTCTTGTACTTTTTGGGGTAAAGCTGGAGAAAATGTGCTCGGTTCAGGTGGGAGTTAAGGGGTTAATACTGCCTGCAGTTCACAAACTATCCACCAGGGGGTGCTGCAGCGCCCTCAGCACCCTAGGTTCCCATGGCCTTGTGTCTTTTATTCCTAATTTTAGGCAGAAATCTAAATTGGATATTTTTTATGGTTCTTCTGGTCCGTAATAGTAAACCTCACGTGTCCAGACATACTACAAATGTATTTCTGCGTCTGCCTAACACTAGCATTCCCTCCTGTCTCCCAGGCTCACACCCACCTCTTCTGCCTTTAATCGTGGCCAGCGTATCTGGGTGCAGGAGTCAATTACCACTTCTTGACACCAATCCGTGTGCTCAATTGAAAATGAAAATACCTGTAGGCAACACACACTTAAGCAGCCAACATTTAACCTTACGGGATTTTGAAACACAACATGGCCGAAGAGAAAAAAAGCAAACGTAAAAATGCCGGCAGATGAATTCTATGATGCATTGTTTGTCTTGGTGTCATGGCCGTTTCTTTGAAGTTCGAAGGCTGTGAAGCAGTTCGGCAGATGAGAAGCCACACAGTGCAGAAAATTGGGTTTGGATGCTCCTTATGTTTATTATTGAAGATTGGGTGTGTTGCACTGACAAGCAGGGCACTGTTTTTGGCTTCTATGTGGAGGAACATGGTCCAAATAGTTGCTTTAGCACGACATCACAATCAGAGGCCAGGAAAGATTGGATGGGCATAATTTGTGGCGTTTTGAGATCATGTAGAAGCTTTTTATGTGCATGCAGTTGGATAAGTGGGAAAACTGTACAATGCTTTTATTGCTATACAAACTATAAACAAATGCTACTATAACCCAGTGTTGTCTAAGGGCGAGACTGTCCTCCAATAGAAAACGACACAAGTGGTCGTTTGTCTTATCCCTGAATTACGACCATATAAGACATCTACTAAAACAGCGTCCCCAAGCTCCCATTGAGGGTATGTACATTACATTTAACCCAATTCAGAAACAACTTTATTTTACGTAGTATCTGAACAACTTTGACGACGATTCCAAAGGTCAAACGCAAAAAAATGAATCACAAACTTGCAAAATTAGCCCCAACTGCAATATATGTGAGGGCAAATAGCAGTCCCAGGTCTTCAGCCCTGCCACACCTGTGAGGAACTGAACGTCCACCTGTGCCAAAGGCTCTCCAAGCGCGCACTGCGCTATTGCGCATCACACCTCCCCAACCGCAGCAGCGGTCACAATTTACCGCTCTCATGTCATGTCATGTCATGTCATGTCATGTCATGTCATGTCATGTCATGTCATGTCATGTCATGTCATGTCATGTCATGTCATGTCATGTCATGTCATGTCATGTCATGTCATGTCATGTCATGTCATGTCATGTCATGTCATGTCATGTCATGTCATGTCATGTCATGTCATATTACATTATATTATATTATATTATAATATATTATATTATATTATATTATATTATATTATATTATATTATATTATATTATATTATATTATATTATATTATATTATATTATATTGGTAGGCTAGGTTATCGCCATTTTACTCACAACAACAGCGATACCAAAGCATCACCATTGATGTCTTCGAGGTCCTTCTTCTCCTCTATATGCGTCACTGCCAACTCCATAAGCTCTCCTGTCCACTTCCATCTCTGTCCTCAAACGTCCTCGTGTTGTCAGACTCCGTGTCACCCGTACGTCCGGTTGTTCGGTGACCGCTGCGAGCTTCGGATCCGCGCCGGGTTCCAGTGCATATGATGCGGGGAAACTCTTCTCGTCATCCCGGCAAAGTCGGGCCTCGGCTCCGCTGCTGTTCTCCACAAAGTCCTGCGTCTCTTTCAGAGTTCCTCTTGAGCACGTGCTGCCAAATGTCCGAGATGAAACTGATGTCGTTAATTTCTCCACAACTTCGTCATTTAAGGATAAAAAATATAAAACATTACAGCTGTGTGTAGCTCGCGGGTTTTAGAACTAGATTTGACGGAAACTCGCTCCGTCCAATGAAAACACATGAAGCTACGTCATAATGTCATATCCAGTAGTATGTCTTATCATTATTATATCTGAAATAAACTGCTGTAAAGCATTTCCTCTAGAAAGAAGTGGACCAAGAATTGAACCCTGTGGCACACCGGAAGACACTGTTAAAGGACTTTACAGTTACACTGTTGGTTAATAAGCACTGTCCGATAATAAATAAATAAATAATGTCAGTGCCCTCTCTGGACACTGTGGAATTCTTTCCTTTTTTAATTTAAGTTTCCCCCTAGTGGCTGGAATGAGAATTCTGGTTATTTCCTTAGAAAATCATAACTCTGCACAGGAATGGGCAAGAGACTTACCCTTTTTTTTTTTTTTTTTATATTCTCAGGATTTTGTGCTCGACTTTACCCAAATCAAGTTGTGAGCAATAGGCCAGTGTAATGTCTGATTTGAAAGCTAAGACCAACAAAACTGACCTAAACAGATGCTTTTTCCTTGCTTTGTGGCCATGTAGTTGTCACCTTTTTTTTGCTTTTCTTCACATCACATTTTTGTTGCTCTGCTGTCACTTTTTCGTCACTTTGTTGTGGCTTTAATGTTGCCTTTTTGTCGCATTATGGTCACGTCTCCATCGCTTTGTTGTCTTTTTTTGTTGCTTTTTAGTCACTTTTTGATTATTTTTTTTGGTTATTTTTTTTGTTGCCTTTTCATCTGCATCTCACTATTTTGACGCTTTTTTTTTTTCAAGAAGCTTTTAGATTTGGGTAAAGCCAAAGTGGAAAAAATTTGCTCAGTCCAGGAGGACGTTAAGAAGTTAAATGTAGCCATTTTATAACATTGTTTTCTTGCTGTTGTTACAAAACAGCTGGATTTTCTTGACATGCTGACATTTTACCACCAAGTAGATTATATAGCTTCTTCAAAGTCACTGAGTTCCACAATATCCAAACTTCCAGTTACAAAGCAATTTCTGCCATATTCTAAATTAAATCAAAATGAAGAGAAAATGTAGTCCAATTGTTTAAACCTTGACATACGTATGTAAATGTTGACATTCACCACAAAACATTTGAACATTTGAATAGGAAAATTTGACTTTTTGTCCAGATCAAACGCGTCATGGACTAGAAAGTACAAATACCGTCTCGAAAAATGTAGTGAAGTAAAAGTCTACATTATAAAAAGCGCGTAAGTAAAGTTAAATGTGGTGATGTGAGTAATTTGTGGTAGTGTTGTTCCTGTGCGCGCCACTAGGGGCGCACTATAAAAGGCCTCAGGTTAGTGTTGCTTGCCCTCTGACCTTGTGTATCTCCTGCTGCCTGTTGTACCCGGTGCTGGCGCTGGTGTGCTCTGTCCGACAGGTAGATATCTCTGCAACATTTATTTTAAATTCATCCTTTACGCTCGCCCTGATTAGTGTTTCCTCGTGTTAGTGCTGCTGTGGGTCCCTTCACGGGAGCGCGTCATGGCGCAACGCTGTAGCATCGCAGTAGATTGGGTGTGCGGTTCCCTGATGGTCCTGTTGATGAGCGTGTTCCCTGGTACAGCGCACGAAAGGTTGCGCTAACTGGTATGTTTTCAACTCTAGCAGCGGGTAGCAAAGGCCAACACATATGTAACTGTTAATAATATGCATTCCTTTTTAATAGGCGCAGGCAGTAGCACCAGCACTGCCCATCGCTGTCTTGTCTTCACTCTAAATGTCCGTGTCTTGATTTGGGTCTGTCCAGCGGTCGGCGGGGACTTGTTGGAGGACTCTTATCCTAAATGTGAAATCTATCTCATGGACTAAACATATGTGCTAAAGGTTTTAAATCAAGCATACTTATGAAATGCAATGAAAGAAAAACATTTTGTAACAAATAAATCTTATTTAACCAATGGAACATTTGTGCCCTTTTTCAATGGAACTTATCTGTGTGTCTTAAAGCTAAGGTTAAAACAAAAACCTCGCTCTGCTACATTCTGGCGTTGTCTATGGCAGGATCTATTGTAATATTTGGGCCTGTGTTCCATTTAGGTTGATTTTTGTTTTCTGGTTTTGTTTTGCAGCTATTGGTAGTAACATTCTCATGTGTTCAACAAACCTGTCTTTTGTAAGCCTTGTTTTCATTTTGGTTGCTGTGTAGCAATTTGTGTTGTATATTTTGCATGCTTTTCTGCTCATTTGTGTTTTAATGACAAGCATGGTAAGCTAAGGACATGGTTGATTGTATTTTCATTTGAGAAAGTGCCAATTCTGCTAATGGTTCTACTACTTTTTGGTTGTAGACCAGTGAATAATTGTGTTTGCTCTGTATTCCAAGACAAGACAGCGGTGGTGTAGCATAGACGCACCGGGCGGAGTTACACAAGGTCACTGCATTTTGGGTGCCTGCACGTGGTATCGTCCTGTGGGCTCATACCCCCAACAGCAGTAGTGGTAAGGTGAGATGGGGAAAGCCTCCCTTACATATTCTGTTGAGTGAAGCTGTTGTAAACCTATGGTCAGTGAGGACCAGTCGTGCAGAAGGTACACCAAATTAGTTTTTAATGTAGTTGTGTATTTGGACATGCCCCTTATGTAGCCTTCAGGGCAGCCTCATCTAGCCCTTAGGGGTGGTACGATGGGGAGGGTGGGGGTAGTCGTCCAATGTTAACTCGTTTTGGCTGGAGCAGCTAAATCTCTTTGGGAGACCGAGCTTGAGGGTACTATAGTGGGTCATAGGACCACACCCAAGTCAGCGTGGTCTGTGTTGCCCAAGACTGTTTTTACTGTGCGGAAATGTATGTATGGTCCATTCCAAGCGGACATTAGGCGCGACAAGTGTTAGCGTTTATATCGTCGGGACGCCGATACAACTTCTGGGGGGTGAATGTGGTGATGTGAGTAATTTGTGGTAGTGTTGTTCCTGTGCGCGCCACTAGGGGCGCACTATAAAAGGCCTCAGGTTAGTGTTGCTTGCCCTCTGACCTTGTGTATCTCCTGCTGCCTGTTGTACCCGGTGCTGGCGCTGGTGTGCTCTGTCCGACAGGTAGACATCTCTGCAACATTTATTTTAAATTCATCCTTTACGCTCGCCCTGATTAGTGTTTCCTCGTGTTAGTGCTGCTGTGGGTCCCTTCACGGGAGCGCGTCATGGCGCAACGCTGTAGCATCGCAGTAGATTGGGTGTGCGGTTCCCTGATGGTCCTGTTGATGAGCGTGTTCCCTGGTACAGCGCACGAAAGGTTGCGCTAACTGGTATGTTTTCAACTCTAGCAGCGGGTAGCAAAGGCCAACACATATGTAACTGTTAATAATATGCATTCCTTTTTAATAGGCGCAGGCAGTAGCACCAGCACTGCCCATCGCTGTCTTGTCTTCACTCTAAATGTCCGTGTCTTGATTTGGGTCTGTCCAGCGGTCGGCGGGGACTTGTTGGAGGACTCTTATCCTAAATGTGAAATCTATCTCATGGACTAAACATATGTGCTAAAGGTTTTAAATCAAGCATACTTATGAAATGCAATGAAAGAAAAACATTTTGTAACAAATAAATCTTATTTAACCAATGGAACATTTGTGCCCTTTTTCAATGGAACTTATCTGTGTGTCTTAAAGCTAAGGTTAAAACAAAAACCTCGCTCTGCTACATTCTGGCGTTGTCTATGGCAGGATCTATTGTAATATTTGGGCCTGTGTTCCATTTAGGTTGATTTTTGTTTTCTGGTTTTGTTTTGCAGCTATTGGTAGTAACATTCTCATGTGTTCAACAAACCTGTCTTTTGTAAGCCTTGTTTTCATTTTGGTTGCTGTGTAGCAATTTGTGTTGTATATTTTGCATGCTTTTCTGCTCATTTGTGTTTTAATGACAAGCATGGTAAGCTAAGGACATGGTTGATTGTATTTTCATTTGAGAAAGTGCCAATTCTGCTAATGGTTCTACTAGTTTTTGGTTGTAGACCAGTGAATAATTGTGTTTGCTCTGTATTCCAAGACAAGACAGCGGTGGTGTAGCATAGACGCACCGGGCGGAGTTACACAAGGTCACTGCATTTTGGGTGCCTGCACGTGGTATCGTCCTGTGGGCTCATACCCCCAACAGCAGTAGTGGTAAGGTGAGATGGGGAAAGCCTCCCTTACATATTCTGTTGAGTGAAGCTGTTGTAAACCTATGGTCAGTGAGGACCAGTCGTGCAGAAGGTACACCAAATTAGTTTTTAATGTAGTTGTGTATTTGGACATGCCCCTTATGTAGCCTTCAGGGCAGCCTCATCTAGCCCTTAGGGGTGGTACGATGGGGAGGGTGGGGGTAGTCGTCCAATGTTAACTCGTTTTGGCTGGAGCAGCTAAATCTCTTTGGGAGACCGAGCTTGAGGGTACTATAGTGGGTCATAGGACCACACCCAAGTCAGCGTGGTCTGTGTTGCCCAAGACTGTTTTTACTGTGCGGAAATGTATGTATGGTCCATTCCAAGCGGACATTAGGCGCGACAAGTGTTAGCGTTTATATCGTCGGGACGCCGATACAACTTCTGGGGGGTGAATGTGGTGATGTGAGTAATTTGTGGTAGTGTTGTTCCTGTGCGCGCCACTAGGGGCGCACTATAAAAGGCCTCAGGTTAGTGTTGCTTGCCCTCTGACCTTGTGTATCTCCTGCTGCCTGTTGTACCCGGTGCTGGCGCTGGTGTGCTCTGTCCGACAGGTAGACATCTCTGCAACATTTATTTTAAATTCATCCTTTACGCTCGCCCTGATTAGTGTTTCCTCGTGTTAGTGCTGCTGTGGGTCCCTTCACGGGAGCGCGTCATGGCGCAACGCTGTAGCATCGCAGTAGATTGGGTGTGCGGTTCCCTGATGGTCCTGTTGATGAGCGTGTTCCCTGGTACAGCGCACGAAAGGTTGCGCTAACTGGTATGTTTTCAACTCTAGCAGCGGGTAGCAAAGGCCAACACATATGTAACTGTTAATAATATGCATTCCTTTTTAATAGGCGCAGGCAGTAGCACCAGCACTGCCCATCGCTGTCTTGTCTTCACTCTAAATGTCCGTGTCTTGATTTGGGTCTGTCCAGCGGTCGGCGGGGACTTGTTGGAGGACTCTTATCCTAAATGTGAAATCTATCTCATGGACTAAACATATGTGCTAAAGGTTTTAAATCAAGCATACTTATGAAATGCAATGAAAGAAAAACATTTTGTAACAAATAAATCTTATTTAACCAATGGAACATTTGTGCCCTTTTTCAATGGAACTTATCTGTGTGTCTTAAAGCTAAGGTTAAAACAAAAACCTCGCTCTGCTACATAAAGTACCTAAAAAAAAAAAAGTTCACTTTGTTCGTTTTTCACCACTGCGATCTGTGCCGTGTGAAAAGGAGCTGTGAGTGGTATAAACATGACAGTTCTTACGAAGCATTCCTCACTGTGTCATTTGAATCGGGCACGTTTAGACAATGTGTTCCACATAACATACCCGAGGGCAGACGACGCAAGAAAGGAGTGCAGTTAGGGATGTGCTCTCAAATTGCTTTCAATTGTGTCTCCTCCTCTGCTGTTCAGTTTCCTTTGTGCACAATAGAGCTCCATGTGCTCAAACACTTTTTCCCCACTCACTCCTGGTACGGGTCAATCTCATGCTCTGAGGCCGTGACAGGGGATTTACCCAATAACAGTAAAGTGTGAAGTTTCAGAAGAAGCACGTAGCTGCGTCGACAGCCATGTCACCGGGTAAAAGGAGTATTTGTAATTGAATGAAAGCATTACAAGAGACCAAAGGTGCATTCAGACCAAACGCGACTCGCTCGACAGCTGTGGGTGATTTCTGTGTTGTCAAAGTGAAAGTCACACACACGTGCGATTCATTACTGCGCAAGGTGACAAAGTGGTGCAATTATTGCACATGGGGCTTGATACAGCGGGTGCACGCTGTGTTAGGGACAGGAGGAATTGGCCTACGCGCATTCGGGCAAAGGGACACAGGAGTAGTAAAACGGAAACACTGTCTGAAAAGTGGAGGAAAAGCTTCATGACAACGTTGCAGCTGCGGTTCTGATGAGAGGAATTACTTTATACTCTTCAATAAACTTATGACAACAAAAGACACGGACGGAATAAAGAACATGTTTTAAACAGGACTTTATTATGGCATGATCATTGGACAGACAGGTACTGCACAAACACCACATGTATTATTGAAAAAGGCTATAAGGCCGGGGAAGGAGAGACAGTGTCGGGAAGGTCGTGTCTCTGGGGTAAGAGTTGGGTAAAAGTTGAGTTTTGATTCTTAGGGCTCAAAACGTCGAAGGCATATCGTTTCAGTTGGATTAAAAGAACAGTGAGATTATCATGGCGATAAGTAGCAGAAGACAGGCAGGGGTGCTGCTGCAGGCAGTGTTTTTAGTTTGACTTTGTTGACATTAATTACAAAGATTTACAAAGAAGGGATATTGGATCTTTAGTTTTTGTTAAGTTTGGTGTATTTTGAGGAAATGGCCTTTGAATGATGAAAAAAGTTAGATTATCTTTTGAAAAACTCAATGGGATGAATAGATGCCTGAATGTAACGAAATACGACTCGAGGTACGTTCTGCGTGAGGGAACAAAAGAAAATGAACACACACAAAAAATCAATTTAGCTCGCTACATGGGCTTTGATATTCAAAATAAATGATTATTTCATGACAGACCAATTCTTTGGGATTTGTTCATTTTAAAAAAGCATGTTCAAAGCTGACAACTCATGTGATTATTAACAGTGCACCTTGCAGGGGGCAAAGATTATATTTCGGCACAAAGAAAGAGTTGATTTATTCACCATCTTTAGGTGTGGAAACCGGAAATGTATCTATATACAGTACAGACCAAAACACTTTTTTTTGTTTTTTCTTTGATTTCAAAACTGTTCCTGTGGTAGATTCTCACCGAAGCTGACGACATAAATTCTTCCAAATCGCCGCCTGTCGCTTTGATTACTGCTTTACACTTTTAACATTTGCTCAGTTAACTTCACAATGTCGTCACAGAAATGGTTTGGACTTCTCAAACATGTTGAAAACTAGACGACCTTATGAAGCTCATGGAGAAAATACCAAGAATAAAGGCCGGCAATTTTGAAAAATGTAGAATATAAACCATAATTGGAGTTATTTCACCTGTTTTTGTTTCCTTCATAATCCCATGTGTTCGTTCATAGTTTAACGCCTTCAATGAGAGAATCGTAGTGTGTTAATATTGTTGAAAATAAAGAAAAGCCAAGACATAAAAAGTGTGTCCAAACATTTAGCTTATATATATATATATATATATATATATAATTAATCCACAAAGAAAGTAAATCGACTGATCAAGTTTATGTGGAAATGTTTAATTTAACAAGAATTCTCAATCATCCAGAACAATACATCAACTAAAAATGGATTACACTAAATTGACATGACTTCACATTGTTTGAACTTTGCTTAAGTAGAAATGATTTCACGAGTGACTTGGAAAGGGCTGAGGAGCCAACAGCTCTAATTTGTGGCACAAATACTGTAAGACAAAAGCTCTTGTATAGAATTTGGGGCTTCAGAAGTTAGAAGACATGATGTAAACCATATATTTCATTCAGAGAACAAAAAGCGACGTTAACATGGTGGTCAGCAGAAGAATGCAGGCCGTGATGCTGCTGCTTCTGTTGCCGATGTTGCAAAGGTCTCCCTCACAGCACTCCGACCACATCGCATTGTCTAGCATTGAAGGAGGATTGACACAATAGCTCTTGGTGGCACATCCCTTGAATATACTTTCTGCCTCTGAAAAAGAAAAACATACCACGATATTTAGCACAATATCTACCACTGAAAAACATGTACAATAGACCAGGATGAATGAGAGTGCGTGTGAGTGCACAAGTGTGGGAACATGTGGAGTGGCTTGTTCATAAACATGCACTGTCCTTAATAAATAAACCAATGAATAAATAAACTGACTCAAAAGGAAAATGTCAAAGCATCTCAATCAAAAGAGCATGAGTGACATTCTGGCAACATTCTCTGAAAAAAATGTTAGCAAATCAAAGTAAATTTACAATTTAATGTAATTATTTTTTTAGTTCATTTGGTTTGTGTGTTGATCTGCCCTTTTACTATCTAGTGCTCTATATGCAGGAGGGAATAAGGTCTGTTTACTTGTTTCGATGAAACAGAAGGTCTCGTCTCCCGTACAGTCCATGGTTGCATTGCATTTTGGGTTTCCACCACATTGGTAACACTTGCTCCCATTGGGAGCCGGCTTGCGAGTTGCTGTAACACAGAATAAAATCAGGGTCACAACACATTTATTTTCCACCGCTTTCAAAGCATTTCAAGACACCACTGACACACAGGCATGGAAGCAGGGAATTGAACTTGAGCCTTATTTAAGGCTGCAACGATCCTATACTGATTGGAGCCGATATAGGAAAAATACGATATTATAGGGTATCAAATCCAAACATCCGAAACTGAAACTGTCACCTGTTTTAGCTCTCATTGTATTAAAACACACATTTCTAAAACAAAATTAAAGTGAATATGGACACGCTGCATCTCATTATGAAGATCAGAACCTGGACATTTCAATCGCTGAGTTAGTTAGTTAGTTCAGGCTAGCAACAGCATGCTAATGCTAGCGGCAGTATGCTAATGACATAGTCTGTTTGTAATGCACAAGTTGTAATGATCAGAGTTCTCTAGGCTGCATTATTGCAACTTCACACATTGAGTGCCTCGCTGTTTTGGGGATTTAACTGTTGAGTGCCAACAATCCAGACCATTGTCTATGATATTTGTAGCACCACAGTGTATTCTATGTTTTAGCTATGGCTCGTTTGAAAGGTGAGACTCTAAGCTTCTCCGTAGGTGAAAACAGATCAATTCTACGTGCTTCGGTTCCTGAGAAATCTAAGCTAAACAGAGGCTAGTTTTAGTCAAAATCACTGATTTTTTTTCTCAAGAAACTGAGATATTGCTTGTTTTATGAAACACGCATTTCTGATTAACTCCTCTCTCTCCTCTCTCCTCTCTGGACAGGCACAAACGTTATGGGAAGAGGCAAATGCATAAATATCGCAGTTTCAAGCCAATTTTCCAATATTGCCTGATTTGTGTCTATTGCCTTATTTAATCGTGTAAGTGCATGTGTTGTCGCTGGAAAAAAGGGAGAAAAAACGAACTCTCCATGCGCTCATCCAGCGGTCTCCGCACTGCTGCGTACGGAGCGCACAGGCCAAGGTCATATCTGGGACTTAAAACTAGCTATAGCAGGAAACAGTTATCGGTGCTGCAAGAGAGAGATTATGAGGTCTTTTATTATGGACTCCTCAAAAGCAGAGAATCGATCCTGTAGGATCGATATTTTCAAAGTGCGAGCCAAAGTGCGCACAGTCTCGCACTTTGGAGACGCCTCGGGATGAGCGGTAGGTGAACAGCGAACATACGTCTCGTGCCTCCTCAACACGGCGTCACCGTTGTGCACGGACTTCATAGATTTCGTAAAGATTAAAGACTTTAAAAGGACCTGGGATAGACTCATGGAGCCTTTTTAATGGACAGCGGCTGAGAACTGCAATTCGATGTAGAGGTAGAGCCATGGGAAACAATGTTGCAGGTAATGTGTATAACCATCAAAATGTTATCTATGTAAATGAACCCATTTGTAAACACCACACTGGTTTGCAAACTGCGTTCTGTGCAAAAGTGTACACCTGCTTCTCTAACGTACTCATTTCTTGTGCAGTTTCACTTCATATAGTGGTGATAGATAAGCCTACGACAGCGCTCCCTAAACGCAATCATTGCATTTTCCCGCCTCAAATTTTGCACATTGTGGCAAAATTGCCTTTGTTTGCATATTCATGAGGACACATGCACTAAATTTGCTCTGCGGCTTCTGCCGTTTTTTAGAAACACTAATATCCACTGTGCTTGCTTTTTGCTCCATTTTAGTACACTCTACCATGTGTATATGTGTGTCAAACGCTTAGTAAATGACCCCCCTCGTGGTTCTCGGATTGAAGACTTAAACAAGATGTTTCTCAGCCGTCCTTGGACCTATTTTAACCATTTAAAAACTCAGAGAAATGGTTAAATCATAACTGTTTCGATCTGTCCATGGGAAATCCGTCTGTTTGTCAAACGCGCTCTGGGGAGCGAGAGAGAAGTGTCGGCTCTACAGCTGTTCGCTGCGGAACACCACGCCCCCTCGGACAAAAAAAAAAGAAAAGTATATATGAAATGTCCAGATTGTGACTTTTCACAAGTTTTTGATCGTCATTTATTTAAGTTCTGTTCATCAGAGAGCTACCAAAACCACACAAAAGGTGTATTAGAGTTGTTTTGTAATATTTTTTTTATTTTTTTTAAACAATGGGTGGCACTCAATGGGTTAAGATTGTCTAAAACCGGAAGCAAAAAAGCTGCTTCTCTAATGTTAATATTCCATTTAAATATACAGACCAAACACAGTTCAACAGTCCAGGCTCTCCATTCAATTTCCCACTGATTTTATGGTAGTTCATGGGAAAGAAAAGAATGGAGAATTGATTTTCCAGAACTCAGAGCAAAGAGAGTAAGAGAAAGTAAATGTAAGTTATTTTCATCTAAACTAATCTTGGGAGTAAAAGCAGCTTCCTCAATCTGAGTTAGAAATGGTGAAAAAGGAATGTCACAAAGTCTTGTATTTTGTACCAGCTCTCAGTCACCACTGCATAAGTGAAGGCAGGACAAGGGGAGCACTTACGTTCGGGCGGCACCAGCTCAGAGTTGCACAGGTCCGTTGCACAGCACAGGGTCGTGTAAAACTGCTGAAAAACTCCAGCGTTGTATGACGCATCTTTACAAGTATCCGCCTTGATACATGATCGGTAGAGTGAATCTGTTATTCTAGTCTTGTTTACTGCAAAGCAAGAAAAACACCTTTGTTGAGTTGCAGGTGGAAAGAAAACGCTGCAGGCATTCTGTACAAGTTACCAACCGTCGTAGAAAATTGTTCTGAGGGCTCCACAGTTGGTAAACTCTGCTTCACATTGTATTTCCTTAGTCGGACACTCAGGATCATCATGAGTGCCACAGATTGACCTGTTGCATTTCAGGCTGTGGGCTGATAATCAAAAGTCTGGTTAGTCCATGAAGGAAGAGTACATTATACCAACACGTATTATGAAGAAACTTGATTCATGATCTTTCACAGCTGATTATTGTCATGCGCTCTTGTCGAAATAAAGACAACCATCATTTCCATCTTTGTACTCGCAGCACTCCCCTCCCTGAAAGCTTTTGCAGGACATTACAGTGTAACGGCTTCCTCAGTCAAGAATGCATACCCTACGCTACGTTATGCTTCAGCAGGTAATTGTTCTCTTCAACGTAACAACCTTAATATTCAAGTAAGTACTGATCCGGCTGTTATTTTCTGAACGTAATGGTTTATTGCTAAGTTTTATGCAATGAGAAAATAGAAGCAACGCACACCGGAAGTACTCTCAGAGGTGCAGATGTTAAGGAAAATCTTCATAAATCAAAAAACAGCATTGCGCACATGCCATGTCCAATTTTTAATCGGATGATAACGTTTCGGCATAGCCTTCATCAGATCATTCTTTTTTCATCTTTGAACCACATATATATATAAATATATATATATATATATATTTATATATAAACCTTTTAACCCCTGTTTTAACCAAGCACATTTTCTCCAGTTAAACTTTACCCAAATCTTAAAGCTTCTTGAAAACAGCATCAAACAAAAAACAAGACATAAATGAGGATGAAAATGCAGCAAAAATGCACAAGAAGAGCGACAAAACAGGTGACAAAAATGTTATGAAGAAGCAACAAAACAGGTGACAAAAATGTTGTGAAGAAACAACCAAAACAGACGACAATAGAGCGACAAAAACATGACAGAAAAGCACCAGAAATACAACAATGCAAGGAATAATGTTTGATCAGTTTTGTAGGTCTTAGCTTTCAAACGAGGTGTTACTCTAAGCTCCAGTCGAGAAGCTTTTAACTGAGCTGGAGACAATGCGCTCGGTTAAAGCGGGAGTTCAGAGGTTAAGATACTCCAAAATAAACTGAGGGGAGTATGACCATTTTACTTGATGCTGATTGGGGTATTATATAAAAATAAAAGTGAAAAATAAGCAAATAAAAGTTAGGTTTACAATAATGCAAAAAGGAATAGACACTGTTGCTTGAAAGAGATTAAAAGTATACATATATTGCAATGTCCTTCATCCAAATAGGAGCTGCTTACCTTGTGGAATAAAGACAATCCCACTGAGCAAAAAAACTAGATACATGTTGGAGGTGAGCTGTATACCTTCTGTACCTGGAGTGATCCCACCTGGTGCTTTTGTCAACCTGAGGCCACTCCCACTTGTCAAAAACTAAATGCACTACAACTTCTGAAGAGACATTTCCCAGCTCTACTTTGCAGTAACTACAAATGTCAGCTTACTAAACAGTATCTCCATCAGCAACTGTCTTTAGGACTACAGATGCAAACATAGAAGATTTATTTACCCGTAAGTTGGGCGGGAAAAAAAGACAGAAGCTAAAATAAGTAAAAGGGATAAAGGGATCAGTGTGAGGGTGAGTAGAGAGAAGCAATAACTCTGCAATCCTGGAATTTTAACTAGGCATGTACAGACAGTGTGCTGCTTATCATGTGCCTGAGGGAAGAGGTGTTCAAATGATGTTTCCTTGTGGCTGAAAACTTGCAACATGCTGTGTATGCTCTCAGTCGTCCAGACTTGTAGCAAAAGGTTTGATTAGGACTTTTTTCAGACGGGGTGTGTCTCTCATCCAAAAAAAAAGTTTTCATCATTTGAAAAGATTCCCCCTTCTGTGGAGGAAAGATCTCCTTTGCCGCTCCACAGTCTGGTGCAGTAGATGGGCAGGATTGTACCATGATGAACTGGAACTTGTCCAGTGTCCTCCTGTTCCTCACTGTCACAAATGTGTCCTGCTGACAGCCAAGCACCTGTCCAGCTTTGCAGATCAGGGGAACACATGATAAAATAATAACATATATATATATATATATATATATA
The DNA here is from genome assembly GCF_951799975.1 of Gobius niger. Lineage (NCBI taxonomy): Eukaryota > Metazoa > Chordata > Actinopteri > Gobiiformes > Gobiidae > Gobius > Gobius niger. Next base: position 24,680,724 of record NC_136856.1, on the reverse strand, counting down.
TATATATATATATATATATATATATTCTTAAAAAAAAAAAAAGTCAAAATAGAGACGAAAACGCAACAAAAAAGCCACAAAAGAGTGAGAAAAATGTGCTGGAAAAGCAACAATAACAGAATACAAAAAAAAATCAGTTAAAGGAGGGTTTCCTTCTTGAAGTGAAGAGGTTATCACAAAACCTTTCTTTAAAGCAAATTCAAAGTTTGATGACAAACATTTGTCGACTTGGGCTTGAATGCACTACACTTCATTTGGAGTCGGACCAAAAAATGCAAACGCAGACAAATACGTTTTTTTTAAAGAGTGAATAATTTACGACTTTCATTTGCTTTTAAATTTCCTGTACATTTAAGCTTCTCGATGAAAGATTGAGAGAGAGAGAAAAGTAGTTGAGCCTCAAATCTTAGCCCATTTCATCAAGTCAAATCTCTGGCCATCAAATTGTGCCTCAAGTAGCCTATGGCTTGAATCCAAGTCAAGACGCAGCTCTGAGATGTTTTGGACAAAGTTGTGTTTTATTTGTAACCTTTAGAAGTCATAAAGTAACGTTTCAGTTTGAGAAAAAGAACAGTAAGATCAGCATGACAGTCAGAAGCAGCAGACAGGCCCTGGCGCTGCTGCCATCATTACAGTAGTCTCCCTCACAGCACTGAAGAGCCTTTACGTGAGATGGTAGAAGTGACGGAGGGTTGACACACAGGCTCCTATAACTGCAGTCCAGGGTGGCCAGATGCATGATATTATTGTTTTTTGTAGAATCATTTTGACATTCTCCATAATTAATAATTAAGAACCCCCCCAAAAGTCTTGTTGATAATATTAATAAACACTTACGAGCATGTGTCTGCGCTTTGTTGCACAAGTCAGTGTCACAGCACATGGAGGTCAAATAATATGTGGCAATCCCAAAGTTGAATGAGCCATCAGCCTTGACACATGATCCTCTTAGTAAATCTTGTCCTTTGTTTGCAAAATGGAAAGAGGAGGCTTTGCTGAGGCGCAAGTGGAACGCAAACTGAGTAAACATTATAGTAAAAGTCACCAACCTTCATGGGTAGCTTCTCTTACCCCACACGCATCATAAAGTGCAAAGCATTTATTACACTTAAGACTGTTTGCGGAAATTCAAAGGTCTGGTTAGTTTATGACAGATTAAAGGTGCACGATGCAACTTTTTAAGTGAAACATGAAAATAATTGTGATTATATTTATAATTTATAATTTTGTGATGGAAAGCAAAGGCGCCATGCAGACCATCCATACAGCCATTTGGTTACAAAAATTATGAGAAAATACCCATTTTTACTTTCCGCATGAAAAGTTGCAGAATGCACCTTTAAATGATTCACCACCAGATGAAATATTTTTTTTTTTAAAAGCTAAAAGACATCGTGAACATAATGATAATTGACTCACTTGTGCAAACTTTGTACCATCGTAAGGGTTTTGTTGATAATAATTAGGTACGCAACGAGGCAAAAACTGCTCCCAGAAGTAGGCTACAGTTAATTTAAAAAGTTACTTGAGCAAATTTGACAACAACCCAAGTAACAGCTGCTTACCTTTTGGACTAAAGACAATCCCACAGAGCAGAATTAGATACATGGATGAGTCTAAGGTTTGGAGCTGTACCTTCTGTCCCAGCACTGATCTCATCCAGAGCTTTCATCATGAGGCCACTCCCTCTTATCAAAAAGTGAACGCCACAATTTGACACAATTTGAGTTCTACCGGCCACTGTCTTCAGGATTACTGAAGCAAACAACTGTTATTATCAACACAAGCTGTAAGGAAATTCAAGGCAACTATATTTATACCGCGCATTTCGTCCACAAGGCAACTCAATGCGGCTATAGTGTGAGATGGGTCAATGAGAGGACGGTGAGACTTGACAATTCCTATCCAGCATTCCTCACTGTAAAGTTTTGAGCGGGCATGTGTAGACAATGTGCTCCATATAGCATGTCACAAGGAAGGCTGGAGAAGTGCACTGGAGTGCATTTAGGGACGTGCCCTCGTAAGTGAATACTTGCAACATCTCCTTAAAGGGACTATACAGAGTTTAAAATGTTAAAATTATGTTCCAGGAATTTCCTAATGTGTAGAATGAGCTCAGACCGATTCACCACAACTGCTTCTTAATTCCTGCAATGTCACTCAAAAAGTTCATTCGGGTCCGAAGTGCCGTCATGCACAAGCTTAAGATAGGACCTGCAGTTACACGTCAGACCTGAGATGGCAGTAGTGAGCATAGAAGGACCAACTTGCATCTAGCCCCTTTAAGTAGTCATTATTCTGTCTTTTTTAGTATTTTAGTGGATGTGATTTTGTCTGCCCGCAGTGGTGGGTCAAGGCGCATTTTTGAAGGTCGAGGAAACCGTAGCACCCGGAGGAAACCTGGGTTTGTCCCTGTTTCAGAGCGTGGTGTCCTGGTCAGTTCCTCCTTCTTCCTCCTGCGCAGCTCCCTCCGCTCCACAACAGTCTTTCTCCATCTTCTCCTCGTTCCAGCCCCCACTGTGCCGCAGGTGTTCGAGGCTCCTGGTGCCTATTCAATGTTTCAGAAGAAGAAATGTGTAGGTCTCAAATGTGTTTAGCTCAGTTAGCTAGTTGTTTGTTTACTGTAAAAAGCTGCTTTCTTCAGGACCATTTTTGACTCTCTGCCGTGGAAAATCCGCTGAACCCCACAAACACACGGCAAATCATCCAGCAAAACAATGTGGAACACAGAAACCACAAGTACAGTTTTAAAAAGGGCAAAAAAGAAAAACGCCGCTGTACAAAGAGAGAGGAAGTTGTTAATGACTTGAGTTTTTGATATTCCTGAACTGGGTTGAGTGAGTCTCCGGTTTGTTTGACCAATGACCATCTAAGAGACCATCTTGCGATACGGGCACATTCTCTCGCGTAAAGGCTGTTTTTGTTTCTCCATCACTCTGATCATTGGAGTCGACATTGCATTTTATCACCTGCTCTTTTATTCTCACCACCCTCTGTAGCACAAAGTTGAAGCCATATTTGTCATTATACAAACCTCTGGACAGATGCCTTGGTGTGAAGAGAAATTTTAAAATCAAGAACACAGAAAAAGTATAACATCTCAAAGAAATATTGCGATTGTGTGCAATTTCAGGAATCTACTCCTATGCATGTGACCCATTCTTCAACCATTGCCTCGGGGGAAACCAGGGGCCAGGTCGGTACATTTGCTCAAATGCAAAATTAATGTCAACTTTTATTCATGTTTGGACCTGTTGCTGAATCTTGCAGTAATATTCCCTTGCCTGGTCACATTAACCTTGGATCTTGAAGTATTACCTTGCAGATAACAAGAATGTGAGGAAGCTGGCCACGAGGGGTCGAAATGGGCAGGCAGACGGACAGCAAGTAGATCTTACCAAGCATTTATTTTGAAAGACAAAAGGAACTTCTCTGACACGCAGATGTCGCACACAAAATGGCCCCCAGTGACTAGAAGCAGTCAGGTTTTATACTTCCCTCTAATGGGAAAGGAATTCCCACCGGAAAGTACCATTAGCTCAATGGGTAAGTTCCACATGCAGGGTCAGCAGGTAAGTTTTTAACATTTTACATAAAATGAAATGATAAGTGTTCAAATCAAAAACAAAGACAAAATACAAATCAAAAATCATACACAAAAGGAAACACAAAGCAAAGTTAAACCAGTTTCCCCATGCCACATGGTCCAGCCTATAGGATTTCTGACGCCGGGCTCAGACCAAGAGCGGCGGAAGAGAGGAGAGCGGCGAGCTTCCATTCATTCCCTATGCTGCCTGGCGACCGGAAAGAAGCCTCCGGAAATCCACAGAAGAGCGGCGAGATACGGGCGGCCGGAGCGGAGACTAGCGTTAAAAAAATTTCAACGCTATGCAAATACAGAGCCATGTTCTGTGGCCACCAACCACAGAACAAGATCTGACAGACACCTGTGCGTAATTGGCTCATGCGCAAAAGCTGTGTCTCAAACCCACCTCCATGCGCTCCTGCACAAGGGGGGCTGGCGAAGGAAGTAGAGCAAGCTGAGCGATGGAAAGCGTTTTTTTGCCGCTTGGTGTGAGCCTGGCGAAAATGGCCGACAAAGACCACACCCCTTCCTTTCTCACCAGGTGGTAGGAGGTAAATGTCTACTGAGTAAATAAACAAAGTTTTAAATGGACAACGTAAAGTAATTATTAACTTAATGAAATGATTCAGGGGTTATTGTTAGCTGGTGTATATTGCAAATGAAACAAACAAAGCAAAATAACCAAAAAACATAATGGGACAAACCCACTTTGTCACAAAGAACAAAAATGAAATAGACTTTCTGGTTCCTTTGCCCCAATATACTGAAGATCATTGTTTTAATAATAGACACACCTTGGAGCCCATGGTTGGTAACAGTGGTGTCTTCTTGTGCACAGAAATGATGATGCAAAGCAGAACACAAAGCTGACTCGCACTGCTGTTTTTTTTTTTTTTTTCTTTTCGTAAGTTAATATTAAACCCTGGTAAAACAAGCAAAACACTGTCAGTTTATTGGCATAGATGCACTATAATTACAAGCCACGAATTCCAACTTTCTCCAGATGAATTGGGGTGTGGCAGTTCCCCCATTCTAAAATTGCCCTGCTCTAAAATATTTTTATTAGCATGGATTTCCCCAATAATTTCAGTCAGACATTTTTTCCCACAGTGTTCCCAAATCAGACGATACCGGAGACATCAGACTCCTCTTCATCTTTGTTCTAGAGACTTACATTCGTCATATTTACGGTGAGTATTGAATATCAGCGTGTAATTTCCATGTCGGCTTCAAAGCTTTGTCTCTGTTGGGCGTAAAAGGGGCAAATGTTTCACCCAAATGCACCACACTGTTTTAAAGAATCTCCACCTGCGCAGCCACTTCATAGTCTATCATCCAGAAGAAACATGTCCAACATAAAATCACAATAATGCGCTTACAAAAATAAATATTCCAGACAAAAAAATATCTGTTTAATATATATTATACATATTTGCTGTAAAAGAGAGTGAAGTAACTTAATTTAAAGCAGTATCCATCACAGGGGTTTTATGGGGAGATAAAAGGAGGAGGTGAACTTAAAGCGCGGGTGACATTCCCAGTCTGGGGACGGTGTTGACTGCAGCAGCTAATTGAAGACACATTTGGGACATGGCTCCGTCTGTGCCAAAATGCTTTTTCGACAGTGCAATCCTGAGGCAAGAGGGCCCTCTAGTGGTGCAATATCACACAAAGACACAGGGGGGACTAGAACGTTGCAGGCGTTTTGTGATTTACTGTATGTCACTTTGAAATCATCTATTTTTATATAAAAGCTATAAAACCAACAGGCCTTACCGTTTCATTAATCATCGTTTTCTAAATATTTTATTGGGATTTTTGAAAACTTAATTTGCAGTCTTGGATGTATATTTCTCAACATGGAATGATAAAACACAATACCTCTTACAGTCTGGTGCATTGTACGCTTTTTACCTATACAACATAATACATTTAACTACATACAAACCTGGCTCTATCCATTATGCATTTTCACTGATGACATACCTTCATATCAAAACGTCAAATTAAAGACAACCCACAATGGCATTTATGTCTGTCATCTCCTTTTGAGCCTAATTGTGATGAAATGTGTAATTACTGTAAAAATATGAATGTAAACAGCTCAATTTTGTACTTGTAAATCCAGTTGTTGTTTTCTACAAGATTGAAGAAACGCTCAATATTTTTTGGAATATTAACACAAAATAGGGGTCAAATGCCTGTTAAAGAGTTTTGGAAATGTCCATGCTATATGATGTACACTGGCATTCGTAGAAAGGGATGTTTTATTGGCCTACAATTGGAGGGTCCGTCTTTTGACAATGAAGAAAACCCGGTCCTCCACCGAGCAAACTTGCCTACCCCTGTCATATATCATCCAATGACTGCATAACAAATTTTAATAATTTACAAATTCTATGAGAAGCATACACACATACACGGAAAAGCTATTCATGCCCATCGTCTGTTGACTCGTAGCTCTCCGAGTTGCCGTCGGAGGCCACCGTTTTTACATACTGAAATATGTTCTTACCTGAGCTTAGATGAGTTGATACGTACTT